>NC_056726.1:74853212-75048212 GCF_019279795.1 Protopterus annectens | reverse complement strand
CTGTCAGTGCACCACAGCGCATTATCCCTATATACCTTGTAAAGTAAATAATCTTTCCTGATATTAATAGATTTAAATATAAACATGTAATACATTTGTACTGAACTGTGGCAGTTCTGCTTAATTAATTTATATTTATAACTTTAACATAATAATTAACATGGCCACTTCAGACAGACCATCAATTTAATAATCTGACAACATGGCGTGGCACCAAAGTGCATTTTTCTGATGTAACTTTTAAAATAAGTTGCTTACTTTAAGGTTATTAACTGATTTACATAAACGCAGGTCAGAAATCAGTTCACAACATCACATTTCTTTGGGATGCAAAAATCATGTCACTTACATTCAGACAAGTACCATTTCTGTCCTATTGTATTATGCAGGATTGTAACATATATCAAAAAAGGGTTCTGCATCATACACTAGCAGGCTCTGCATATAAATACATTGCATGCAAAAATAATATTCAGGCTTCAGAACATTTTTACCCCTCATTTAACTAGTTCCATTTCATGGAGAGATTTCTTCTTCCTGAAGAAGCAACTGGTATATTCCCTTCCTATTGTTCTGCTTATCTTTCCTTTTCCCTATGCTGGAATGACCAGGCCATACAGTTCCCAAGCCATTCTCCTCACTTAATTTAAATCTGCTGTACAATTTCCAGTATATTCTGCTCTTGATGTCTGTATTTTGATCTTTCTTCAGATGTAGATTACCTGTGTTTTCCTTTGTTTCCACTATCCTTTTGAGTTTGTGCCTCTGTACACAATATTGGAGCAGAGCCTTGTGTCTTTTGAAGGTGTGGACTTCCTATATTCCCTGTCTTTTGAAGTTTCTTGTGACCATTTTTATTCCATCACCTCCTTCTGGATACACATATTTTCAGTTTGCTATTCCATATCCTATAAGCACTCTGCAACAGAATGCCAATTTGTGTGGACTCCACACCTCTTTTGCTACTGTAGAGGCCCTGTTTCTATATGATTCGGCATGAAGCATAGTTTTTAAAGTAAACTTATAACAGTAGATGCCAACAGATAGCAGGAGGCTTAGACTTGAAATGCCAGTGCTAGAAAGAATTTCTTCTTCTTCTTTCAGCTTTTCACGGTTAAGGGTCACTACAGCGGAACTCCGGTCCACTAATGATTGTCAGTAGATTTTTTACAGGTGACAAGGTGACAGCTCAATGCCCAACCTTCAACAAAGGCACACCCATTCTACGCATGTCTTCCGAATGCCACTTGACCGCGGGGAGGACATGCAGACTCCACACAGAAGGGCCAGTGCTAGAAAGAACAAACAACAAATAACCATACCTGGCATAAACAACACACCAAAGACACTGTAGAATGGATGGGAGGAAGAGCCTACTGCCGCAGTGATCATTTCAACATTTGCTGTTATTGAAAATTTACTTGTACAGCTTGCTATGTTCATCATATTAATTACTGCTGCAGTAGCCTTAGCTATATGGGTAAATTACCCTAGCATACCACATTTGGTAGTTGGAAGGAGAAGAATCCAGGAGCCCTTGGAGAATGATCCTAGCAAAGAATGATTTACACCTAGAGAAGGAATCAAATTTACAGTGCTTTGTAAAGGTACGTATAGAGGACCAAGTTGCTGATTATAGAGTATTTTTAGAATCCAACCCTTTCCAAAATGCCATATATGAAGCCAAGAACCTGTAGAGTGGCCCTTTTCTTGCCTGAAAGAGTTTTGTTGTGGTGAGTATAACAAATGGTAATAACCTCAGACAACCATTTGGAAACAGTCTGCTTTGACACAGGGTGTCCCTGCTTCTCACCCTCACAAGAAATGAACAATTGATTCGAACATCTGAAAGAGTTAGTTCTGTCAAGAAAGTACCTTAGTTATCAGTGGACATCCAAGGTAAGGAGAATCCTTTCTCCCCCATTTTTAGGATCAGTAAAGAAAATAAGGAAATGAATAGTTTGGCTTAAAGTAAATTCAGATACCACTTTAGGCATGAAAGACAGGTTAGTTTTCAAAGAAACACACTCTCTGTACAAAAGATATAGGGTTGACTCATCATAAAAGCTTGCAACTCAGATACTCTTCTTGTACAGATCAGAGCAATCAGTAAAATTGTTTTTCATGTTAAGAGCCTCATGTCAACCAGATTAGCTGGTTCAAATGGACCAAGTGGCCACAGATTTTCTAAGATGACTCTTGAGTAATACCCCATTCCAAAAATTGTCATGAGATTGCTCTGAAACAGGAGGATCCTTAGACAGGCATTATGAAATGTCAAACAAATGAATCTTGAATGAGGAGTAAAAAAGCCAATAGGATAGCAACTCACACAAATATATAAAGAGAACAACTAGCCCTGAATGGATGCTTGTTATCTTGCTGACACCAATGAGAAAATCTTCTCCATTTGCTAATATATGATTTTCTAGAAGCAGGCTTTCTTTCTTTGCTTAGAACCTACTGCTCACCATAAGTAAACAGGTGCCTAAAGGGAATTAAGACACTATCATCCAGGCAGTCAGATGAAATTGATTGGGGTTGGGGTGTATTAAACATACTTGATCTTGTGTGAGTTGATCAGTTTTTTGAGGAAACTTGTAATTGACCCTGGCTATTTTCAAATGAAGGGAGAACCACTGTTGCCTAGTTGAGAAAGATAGTAACCACAATGATCTTGGGAATTCCTTCTGAATCTTTAGAATTACTCTAGATATTAGTGGAAAGGGTGGAAAAACATACTGAAACATTCCTGTCCAAGAAAAAGAAAGTACTTCTGTTCTGATGCATACTGCAAAGCCTTTTAAAAAATATTTTTTGGAGCTTCATACCGAGTTCTTAGTTTTATCCCAGTCCTAGATCAGAAGGTTTTGGTGCCTGACAGTAGAGAAAATGAACTCTATGAACTGTTAATGAGTTGATGAGTTGCTTTTCCTAGCCACAAGTTTGATTCCCTCAATTTACCTTTATCTCATGTGTAAACTGAGCAAATCTCCTAATCAGATTGTGTGTCCAGTGGGCTTACTCAGTAAAACAAAACAAAAACATTGGAGACAGGAAACTTCCTATAGCTTACACTGCCCTTACAAATTTTATAATTCCTAATTTATTTAATTATACTTATTCCCATTTCTGGCACCTTCACCTATACCCTTTCCCCTTATCAATAGATTTCAATCTTATTATTATTCAAGCTATTCTTATTATATTCTTATTATTCAAGCTATCATATAGGTGGCAATCCACTAAGCACAGAAGAGGTTATCAGGGACCTGAGGACCCAGGTTGACAGTGGCCTTTCTTTTGACACTCACATTGCTAAAGTGGTTAGAAAGACCTTCTACATTGCCCACCTGATCATGAAGGGATTCACATCCAGATCTAGTGAGGTCATTGTTCCCCTGTACTCTTCACTTATCAGACCAATGATCGAGTACAATGCCCCATTCGGGATGTATCTCACCCGACATCTGCAGCAATTGGAGAGACCCCAAAAGTTCCTCACCAAAAGGATAAAGGGACTCCAAAATCTGTCATATGCTGCCAGATTGAAGAAACTCCAGCTCTATTCAGTTGCATACCGTCTGCTCAGAGGTGACATGTGCCTGACATACAAGGCCATGTCCAACCCGGAATTAATGGACATGCTCCACCTCAAAAAATCCAAATCCTCCAAAACCACTAGAGCAAGCAACTTAAACCTTAGCACGGATATAAATAGGACGTGCTGGAGGGATAGATTTATCACTCAGAGACTCCCTATGCTGTGGAATAAAATCCCGGTCCATGTGAGGCAGAGCACCTCGCTGGCTCTGTTCAAGAGAAATCTTGACCTGTGGATGGGAGATCGTAGGTTTACCCCGGGAATCATCTCTGTGTCACTGCTGGACAGAGGCACAACAAACTAATGGGTACAGTATTTTTTCATATAAGGGGTGGCGTAAGCCACAAAACTTTGGGCTAGGCTTATAAATGCCTTAGGGCAGATAGCCTAGTATAAACCTATGAACCTATTACCTGACATTGGCCTATCTAGTTTTCATTGTATTACACTGTCTGTTCATAAAAAAATTACCCATTCTTCCGCAGCCCTCCACAATATCTTGCCAACAACACCCAAGGTTATCCCTTTAAATATTGTTTCCTATGAAATTAAAACTAGCTATTACCAATTCCTCCTATACAAATATTATGAAATTATGGTACAGTCATCTTGAACTCTGCTGTTGTATAATATAGCAACTACTAATGAATGCATGTAAACATTTTTATTTACTTACTTATTTTTCTGTGCGACACCCTACCATTGCCAGTGATTTCTGTCCTTCTTCATTGAGTATGGATCAACTTCTACTGGGACTGGCAAAATCCTACCATATGTCCTCTCAGACAGTGGTCTCTCCCTATCTAAGCAGGAACTGCATTGCAACAGACTCTTGTGGTACAGCACCCCTTTTCCAAGGTAAGTATTTGGAGATGAGCATCATATTACAGCTGTTGCAGGGATTTTAGTAAGTGGAGGGGACAGGGAATCCTAACTGTGTGGAGATATAAATACATATGGCACCAACTCCAGCCTATTGCTATTGGTAGGTCAGCAGCTGAATTTATGCTCATAACAAAAATATCCAAGCTCTGCAAGGGAGTGCAGACCAACTCCCCCCAAATGAGTGAACTGGCAATTGCAACTCTTTCCAATTCTACCTGGCTAGCTCCTCCAGTGATCTAGACATAAATCAAACTCAGACCATTTGAATCATACTGAAGACTGTATTCATCTACACAACAAAGCCAGTCTACAAAAAAAAAAAAAAAAAATCAGTGTATCAATGGTCTTTGCTCTGTTAAAAAAAATAATATATATACCTATATCTATTTCTATATATATATATATATATATATATATATATATATTGCCTGAAATAAAATCTTACTGTAACTATTAACAAAGATGGACAAATAACCATTTTTGTAATGAGCAAACAAATTACAGACCTTAGAGAAATATTTGCATTGACAGTAATTCAACTATCACACTGTAAAATACAACAAAATGTAGTATTCTGTGAACTGCATTATTATGTGAACAAAATAACCTGTCGGTACTAACACTCAAATAAATGCTATTAAGTGAAAACTGTAACACATTGTAAACTGATTTTCTGTGTCAAAAAATGCATTGATGTCTTTTTGGACTAGGTCATGTTTGAGAATGGTATTTGCACCATTCCTCTTGACCAGAAAACAAATTAAGTAAGTAAGTACTTAAACAAACAATAAATATATCAATCAATAAACAAATAAATAATGTGTAGCTATTTTTGTTTAAAACAGCTCTATTGCTTTCCCAGTGTCCTAGCTGCTGTCTTTGTAAATAACCTCTCCTATCCATAGTCAAGTAACATTAGTACTGATAGGTTATCACCTTCTTGTTTATTCTTTTCACAGCATACCATCGTATTTCTCCACTCACCCTTAGTACAATAAAGTACAACTGTGTCTCATACCTTTGCCCAGGCCCTCATACAGGTTTGGGTGTTATGGTAAATATCTGAGGATTTCAGTTACTCAGTAATGATAGCTATTAGACTTTTATAATTATTGTTCAGTAAATGCATGATGATACAAACTCTTTTATTCTATTAACTTATGGGAATTGGAGTAAAATTTAAAAATGACCTTTATTTTTGGACCTTTGTTTCCCATTATTTTTTGACTTTGTCCAGAATTCTTCATCAAAGAAGGTGAGAGGTATGACCATGGGTTTTGATTTGAATCTGAGGAGTGATAACTTTTTCTAGGAAAATTGAGATGGAAACGGATGCAATACATAAGCGTATGTTAATGAACTCCCATTAAATGGATTACCTTTACAAAGAAGAAGGAAAACATGATCTTATTTTTGAAGGTAATAACTGAAAAGAATATAGTAGATATATTTCTTGCAGATCATCTAGTGCTGGACATTGAAAAGTTATTTCAAATGTATGGTGGCAATAGAAGTTCCAGAGGTCAAAACAGAGAGTGAGTGCAGGAAGGTGTGATGGAAAATATTGGTATTAAATGAGGTATTAATTACACTAGAGGTGTTTGTCAGGGAAACTTGGGGTTGTTTCTTTTTTTTTTTTAAGAAAGAAAAAATGGATGGGGAACTTTCATGCTGCATTTAATGAAATTATAACTGCACTTGATACATTGCACAGTCTGAATGAGTAAAATGTTACCATATAATTGCTAAATTTAAAACAAATGCTAAAAACAAATTATGAGTTTTATAAAAAGAAAAAAAAGTAAATGGCAGCAACATAGAGATGGGTTCACAGGTTCGTTGGTATATACTGGGCTAATGACTACCAGGGAATTTATAAGCCTAGCCACAGAAATTAACCCAATTGCATCCCTTTATAACATGTGCACCTTATTTGGGAGGTATGTTTGTTTGAAATGGTCTGTTAGCTAGGAGGTTGCTAAAAATGCATTTGAGGGATGTGTTAGGGCATATTTACTGTTGGCCTTTGTCTATAAGAGACCTAAGGGCCAGCCTAGGGACAAATTTATGATTACCAATACACTGTTAGTTAGGGAATGTTTACTGTCAGCCGTTGTCTTTAACATACATAGGGGCCACCCCAGGGATGAATTTGTGATTTCCCATCCAGTGTTCAAAGTTATGTTTTAATAGGGTTAGGGAAGGATTCTGCTTCACATGGATGGAGATCCTATTCCAGAACATGGGGATCCTTTGAGTCACATACCAGTCTCACTAGCATGTTCAATTTATGCCACAAGAAAAGTTTAGATCCCTAGATCTAGTGTTTCTCATGCTGTGCATTTTACATATGCAAAAGCTCCATCAGGGCTGGATCTAAGGATGCTTTATATGCTAAGCATAGATCACCTCTCAAAATCTGTAAAAGTCTGAGAATAGGTGTAGGGCTCTAAGACAATCTGTATAGGACAGTGTATTAATACCTTGGATTCTTTTGATGAGAACCCTTATTGGGCATTCTAAATCTTACAAATGCCTACTCACGCACCTGCCAAAGAGGGCACTGTACTCAATGATGGGTCTGATAAAGGCTAAGTAAAGTGGTACTATAACTTCCTTGTACCCAGATGCCATACCCTTGCTTATAACTGGGGCAACATAGAATTATTTTCTTACTACCTTAGCAACATGTTGGTCAAAGGCTAGATTACTGTCTATATATTTTCCATATCACTAACTAGTGGGTCAGTTCTTAGTGGCATCTTATCAATGGAGTGATTTACCTGGGTAGACATTTTCCCAAAAGGCACTATAAGGCACTTCTTTGAATTGAGCTTTTACCTGTAACTTTGGCACAAGTCATTTGTCTATGTTGAACCCTCTTGCAGGAAGTTAGTGTCAAGGGTGGATTTAGGATAGCTCCCGATTTACAGTTGTCTCCAAGCTTAGTGAGCCAGAGGCCCTTGAAATTAACTTTGACCTATGAGAAGTAGATGCCAAATAGGAGTGAACCCAGACTATGCCCTGTGGTACTCCACTGGTGACCTTCCTCTTGGTGAAGGTGGTTTCACCAATTCTGACTTCCTAGATGCAATCTATAAGACAGCCAGCAATTCAGTGAGTTGTGTAGGGATTTATGCCTTGTTTGCTGAGTTTGTCCAGAATATCTGAGTGGGGTATTGTGTTAAATGCCTTAGCCAGGTCTAGGTAAGTGACATGCACTGTTTTCCATTGTCTTGGTTACCTTTTCAGAGAAGTCTACCAGGTTAAGTAGGAGCGGCCTTCCTTTGACAAAACCAAACTGGTATGGGTCCAGTGTAGATAGGTTGCCAATGTCATGGGTAATCACTTCCATAATAATTCATTCCATGTCTTTGCATATTAGACTAGCCAGTCTAATGAGTCTGTAGTTTCTGTGGTTGGCATGATGGTCCACTCTTGTCAAGAGGGACAACTGTTGCCATCCTCCATTCACTTTGTAAATAGCCTGGTTTGAGGCTGTAGCTAAAAAGTGTCTCAAGTGGTCCTGATAGGTCAAGTTTCAGGCTATTTGGGAAGCAACCTAGGATATTATCAGGCCCCAAAAAGGCTGTGTTTTTAGAGTTAGTGAGGCCTGATACGACCTGTTTTGACTCAGCTTTAGGAGTAATAATTGAACAGAGTAATTCTTGACAACAAAAAGAAATGTAAAAATGTTAACCTCCAGGATAAAGGGTTGTTCGAAATAAGTGCAAAAAGTAATAAAAACAAATAAATAAAAATGAACTGAACATCAAAAGCTGTAACTAAAAACAAATGCTTGGTGGAATAAATAAGCTATTGGTTTTAGTTAGAGCTGTGTTCGGTTGGTTTGTTTTTATTAATTCTTGACAACCTTGCAGATGTCTTCTCATAAAAATAACTCGTTTTACTTTACACATTTTGTCAGTAAAAATAACCATTAAAAATTGTAAAGTTTTGCTATTGTGGGATCATCTGTACCAATAATAATCAGCAAGATAATTTGCGAGCAGTTCATAGCAAGAACTGCAATCAGTAATTGTCCCTGAGAACGTGAAAAACAAAAACATATTGAGCTGAGCTTTACTAGGTAAAAATCTTATAATGTTGAAACAAGTATAAGTTTATTCAGCCAGCTTCAACTGAAAGGAGAGAAAAAAGTTCAGAAAGTAGAATAAAGCCTTGTCAGGAATCCAAGATGTCACTGTGAGTGCATTTCTCCTACCAGACACAGCTCACTAATTAAGTTACAGCTCAAAGTAAGAAAAGAGCAGCGTGACATAGAAAGGGCGGGATGTGCACAATCTTTTTTCTGTGTCACTCTGGCCAGTTAGTATAAGAACAAGCATTTCTAATGCCGAAGCTGTTCACCTCAAAGAGTCATAAAACAAATGACAAATACTAAGTCAATTTCAGGCCAGAAACATAAAACAAATTGTCTTCATTTTAACAGCAGATAAATTCCAGTCTCTTACAACACTTCAGTTTTCAAGTTTGCAACCCTGGGGCAATAAAAAACAGTCTGACCTTTAAGAACTCAAATCTTTGGTTATGGTAAAGCACAGTACATGGAAGCATTTGTCTGACAAGAATGTTACTTTCAATGTTCTTGAGATTTTGGATGTCATATTAATTATTAAAAAAGACAGAATAAAAGATTTACTTAAAAGTATCTAAAGTTTGCATTTTATGAGAAATGTGTTGGTTAGCATATGGGATTAAGGCTATGGAATGATCATTTGGTACAGAGGTTTAAAGAGCTGCTTGTTGCCCACCAGGCTTTGATTTCCTCATTGTTGGTTTGATTCTGAGCAAGTTAATATATGAGACAGTGCTTCCAGATCACCCCTGCAGAGGGATGCTTATGTTGAGTCAACATACCCAGTTAAGAACTAAAACAGCTTGTATTTCAGACATTATCCTACACTGTCAAAACCTTTGTTTTATTAACAAATGAAAACTCTTTAATAATCAATTGCAAATGAATGAACATGCATTCATTTGTGACTGACATTTGTGAATGACATGCATTCAAAAAAAAACAATTCTAAATAGTACATTGCTGATACTTGAAGTCTATGTCGGGGCAGCGCAGCAGTGCAGCGATTAGCATTGTCACCTCCCAGCAAGAGATTCTCAGGTTTAATTCTCAGCTGGGGTGTTTTCTGTGTGGAATCTGCATGTCCTCCCTGTGTTCGCATTGGTTCCCTCCAGGTGCTCTGGTTTCCTCCCACATTTCAAAGCCACGCAGCATCTGGAGCATTTCTCCCCAGGCCTCTACTGAAAATGGACTGTCCCAGTCAGACTTTCCTGGTAAACAAATGCTAAATAAATGCTTTTCAATATCTGTAATAGTAATGTTGCTTCTACTGTTATTGACTGCAGCACTGTTTTGCATCTGGAAAAGATAAACATGTTAGTTATGATGGTCATGGAATTACACTTAACATTCAAATGATAGAACATACTGTCTTCTACACACCTTTGACACCAATAAAAAGGTGGTCACAGCTCCATGGATGATACTGGGGACAACTTATAAGCAGTTGGAGCACAACAACAAACAATTAGCGGGTGGATGCACAATGGGGTGGGGGTGGGGGTGGGGGGTTGAGCAAAATAATGGAATAACCACAGTTTTGAAACTCATAACCTGTATTTACTAATATTATTACGTATAATATGTTTTGTCTAACATTACAATTAAATGTAAAGGCAAAATACACTTGCTCAGTTTTTTGGTGATATGATTTATCTGTATGCAAGCAAACTTCATTAATATGCTAAAGGCTGTGTACCTGAATCAGAAGTTGGGTCATATTACTGTTTGGCAGACAGTTCAAAGGATTAAGGCTAATTGATGTTAAGCTGCTTCCTGTGGTCGAGGGTTAAACTTGCTCAGCCTCGACTTCTCTATGTGTGACTCTGAACAATTTAACCAGACACTGTTCCTGGGCTGAGTCTTACAAAGGTCTCTGTAGATCAGTGGTCTATCCTAGTTAACAAATACAACTTAAATAAATTAAATCAGTCAATCAATCAATAAATAAATAACATTTAAGTCTTGTAAAAAACTGAAAGTAAGAACTCATTTCACCAGAAAACTAAACATGTGGGAGAAGGAAAGGAGATTTACTGGTTATGTACAAAAACAGCAGTCCAGGAATAACAGGAGAATGGAAAAATGCAAGGGAAGACATAGGAAGAACATTGCAGAAAGCCGGTAGTGAGAAAGCATAGTGACATACAGTGTCTGATTATGAGTTATACTGGGTTTTGTCACACATGCTATTTTATAAAAAAAAAATCAGCTAAGCATTAGTAAATGTCTGAATAACTTATAACCAGTTATGATATAGTTTTATTGTGCATGACTTAATTATCTTTTGTTGTTATTTTTCAAGGTTTTTTGAATTTTTTTTGTTTGTTATGACATTCAGAAACAAAGAAAAAAAAATTACCAAGCACCTCTACTTCCCATGCTGTTTATATTCACATTCCCAAATTCCCAGTTAATGGCCCATGAAAGGGAAAAGTACTGCCTAGTTTCCTATTAAAATGCAAAGGATAACTTGAATTAAAATCCTGTATTTTTTGCATAAAAAATAGCCCAAAGACACATGCAGTCAAAACTTTATTCTAAAATCTGATGAACTTACATTAAAACTGTGTATTTTTTATGAATAAAATTTGCCGAACAATGGGAGTAGTCAAAACTTTGTTCACAAACTGGCGGTATAAAGGCAGGATTTAGTCAAACAGAGCACTAACATTTTTAGCTGTTGATTTGTTTCAATTTATGGATGATTTGCAGTCATCCTGATATTGTGGACATTGATATTTTTAAAAGTGATATAGTTTGTGAATGGCCAAAGTATCCACTTGGGCTGTATTGACAAGCACATGGGAAGGATAAAAAATATCACATCTGCATTACTGCATATATTGGAGATTGGATTTATGGACTTGAAAGCATCAATAAATACAAATAAAAAAGTACAGTTATTCAGAAACCCAGTAGCTGAAACATTTCTCTGTTCTTAATGAGTCATTTGCATAAATCCCACAAACTCCCTTTCAAGGAGGATTAAGCTATTATACCGTGAAGATTATGCGCTGCTTGGGCATTTTTGTTGTTTTTGCCTGTACAGCAATTCTATGTGCTCTTGGCTATTTACAGTATGTTTACTAACTAGATGAGCATGTTGTTGTTGTTATTGTTATTGTTGTTATTGAATTATTTATTTACCTTATCTTTAACTTTGCTATCCTGCTTATTTTATAAACTGGGAAAGTTTGTGATAAAATGCTGCATACGAGTGTATGTACATGTGTATGTGTCGGCTGCAAAGTAGTTTTACATGCTTTTTTATTTCAGGGTTTTTCTTACAGGATGATGTAACTGTGTTATCTGGATGCAGCTACTTTTCAGTTTCTTTTACTTGTTTTTTTTTTTGTTAGAAAGGCTGTTTTTCATATTTCTACCATGTTATAGTATGTTCTGGGGCCATTATTTGCCATTATTTCTGTCACTGTTTCTTTTTCCATTGGAAATATATGTTTATAAGAAAGGGCTTCAATCATACTGCTCAGCTGTCCATATTTTAACAGAATGCTCAGATTTTTGGCTCAAATATTTGGTTTGTTCCTCATAAAATGTGTTGTTTTCTGGCAAATAATTTTGGATTGAAGTCAGTGAATAATGAAATATATTTGAGTTTTAAACTTCATATCCTTCAGAAAATGTGTGCTAATATAAACCTTTTATCCTAGCTACTTTCTAAGTTTATAAGAGCAATATTTAAAATGTGTCCCTCTTTTTGGCACTTTGTACTCCCACTATTTTTGGCTTTGTACAGATTTCTTCTGCTAAGAGGTTAATGGATATTGCTCCAATGCTTTTGGGTGGGAGAGGGGGTGAGAGGGGGTTGACAGAACCACACTTTTGTTATATTTTGTTTTGTTTCTTAATGTTGCATGTATTTTCAACTTACCATTTCAGCCTAAACATTTTTGTTACATGTGCATCCTTTGAGAAATTACTTTTATGTTACGTGCTTCCTTACGTTTGCTTACATAATTTACTCTACCTAGATCTTATTGGCTGAGGTGTGTATATGATGCATTTTAAGATGTAACCAGTGCTCAGAAAATAACTTTTTTATGGCATGGCCAGAATGTAGTAAAGTATTTTCTCTACTACTCTGACAGATGTATGGTTTTATATAGACATATGTAGGTGTTAGATGAGACATGAAGTTAACATTTTGCAATGGCAGATGCAGAGCAAAATGTGTAATGGGTTATTAAAGCTCACATGATACAAATGGAGAATCAAATCAAATACAGAATTTAGAGCACAGAGAGCATAGTATGTTTGAAGGTAACTATTTGATAATATTCAAGAAACAGTAGGTGTCATATTTTGTTTCCCATCCAAGCTGAAGTATTTGGAACAAACTTAAATCTTGCAGTGTTCCAATGCTAATAATAACTCTCACCGTCTACTAACATAATATATGTTGATTTTGGAAATGAGACAGTCCTTCTTAAATTGTTACATGTGATGAGCAATCACACTTAACAGTAACTAGAGAAATATAATGCAATAAATAGATCTATATATAAATATATATATATATATTTATATATATATATATATATATATATATATATATATAGATATGTGTGTGTGTGTGTATGTGTGTGTGTGTGTGTGTGTGTGTGTGTGTGTGTGTGTGTGTGTGTGTGTGTGTGTGTATAAATGGACAGATAAAGATACTGATATAGGTATATATATGTAGACATAGATATAAGTGTCTCTGTTTGTGTATGTGCATGTGTGTGTGTGTGTGTGTGTGTGTGTGTGTGTGTGTGTGTGTGTGTGTGCGTGTGCGTGTGTGTGTGTGCATGTGCGTGTGTGTGTGTGTATATCTATATCTATCTATAGCTATGTATCTATATATATTTATATATATATATATATATATATATATATATATATATATATATATATATATATGTATGGGTCTAGGACATTTCACTGAAAGCGCATTTCACCAAAACTGAAATGACTGAACACGATTCACCAAAAACTCAATTCACTGAAGCACATTTCACCAAAAGTTGTATATGGCCTTGTCCTCACTGTAGTGCAATCCTGGAGTTAGTATATATAGTAGGGCGTGTGTGGGGGTCAGAGCCCCCCACATATTTTAAGTATATATCATGTTTGAAAAAGACAAATATATTTAAATTGCAAGTATCCATGTATATAGTTCAAAACATTTAAAATATGTGGGGGGGCTACGCCGTCCACACCCCCCAATGTGGGTGGGTGCCCCCCACACACCCCCACACCCCCACTTAATATATATACTGACTCCAGGGTCGCACGACAGTGGGAACAAGGCCATATACAAATTTCGGTGAAATGTGTTTTGGTGAATTGAGTTTTCGGTGAATTGAGCTTTTGGTGAAAAGTGCACACTAATTTGCCTTTCGGTGAAATGTGCTTTTGGAGAAATGTCCTAGACATATATATGTGTGTGTGTGTGTGTGTGTGTGTGTGTGTGTGTACACACACACACACACACACACACACACACACACACACACAGAGTTGTGTGGATATTTTACCCTTGCAATAAAGTGTGGCAACTGTTCTGAAGGTCAGAAGCATGTCTAAAGAGACAACAGTTCTACTGGGTTATAAAACGTTCAAATCTGGCTTATTTACAAAAGTTCTTCTGGAGGAGTACATTGTTGTCATTGCTGTCAAACTTGTGCTAGTTTGAAAACTGATATGCCCACTGATGCCGAGTACATTCCTAAAGAAAAACTGGTGAAAGTAGTATTTTAAAAAGGTAAGCAAGATAAAGGTGGCTTTGAATTTTGAAAATGTTTCTTTCTATTACAGGGTTGGTGACTGGTTTCCAGATCTGCCAACATTTGTAGAGGTAGCAGTCTGCATTTGTTGCATATGAGAAGAGTAAAAGAACATGATGTAACAGTTTGTGATCACAAAAACCTAAAGGGATAAATGCCACAGGAAGTCAGCAGAATAATGGTGGAAAATACACTGAATTTTAAAAATAAGAGTGGCACATTAGGTGGCAATGAGAGGTGTTCTGTGTATGTGGGTGCCCTGATTGTACCATGAGTATCGGAAGGAAAAGAAGAAAAAAATAATGCAAAAAGTAAGAAAGTGATATATGGTGAAGTGAGGGGCAGAGGTGCATCACACACTCACACTATGAAACAAGCTGAAGAGCAAATAATTCAAATGGTCAAACTAGACAGTGCATGGTAAGACTGTGTTTGCAGCATAGACATTTTGTCTGTGTCTAAGACATCCTAGGAACGTTTGCCATTCAATGACCTGAAGGAGCCAGCTGGTGATGGATGGGAAAGAGTGTTCAATACAGGTATGCCATTCTAGGGAAGAGCATTGGTGTAGACCCACCACAAGAGTGCCATTCTGTAAAAGGTATTGAAATGTAACTTTTGCACTTGTGATTCAGAAATGTGAGACTGCCAAAGAGTGTATAATACTTGAGCTCAGGTCTGCAGCTCTACATAACTGCCTTATTGCACTGGCCCCAGACTATTGGGCATTGCAGCATGCTTTTTGAACATTGCTGCATGCTTTCCTGAACACTGCAGCATATTTTCTGATCATTGCAGTATGCTTTCCTGGACATAGCAGCATGCTTACCTGAATATTGCAGCATGCTTGGACACTGCAGCATGTTTTCCTAACAGTAAGACAGGTTTAAAGAGCATTCAGAAAACTGTGTAACTCCTATTGAATGATGACCACATTTCACAGTCTTTGCCCTGTCTCCCACATTCCCCAGATCCAAGCTGATGTGGGAAAAAATGGCCCTATAGGAGATGAGAATTTGATGGTCTTGCGGAGACAGAAGCCAAAAATATAAAACAAGAAATATATAAAAATAAATAAATAAATATAAAAAAATACTTGTCTGTGGCTAGAAGACTGCATTTCTTTTCTTTCCTTTCCAGTAACTTTGTTCAGATGATCACTGAATCATAAGACTAGAAAAAGCTCCAAAGAAAGCACACCTTAGGGCATGTACAGTCCCATTGTTTCTGAGATTTAAGCAAGTTTTCTTGCTTTAACCAATTTCCTTTTAACAAAGGCATGAGATTCACAGAATTTAAGTAAGGTAATAAGGGTGTAACTTTCAGAAGCTTTAGTGTTTCTTAATTGACTCCCATGGATACACTTCTTCATTTATTGTTAGTGGTAGTATGACTGAGCTTGGCTGTTACCTAGGGGGGGAGCACTATATGTTCTACCTACAGACCACAACAGGAGCATGTGCTGCCTATAGTCTGCCAGTCCTTTATTCAGTAACACAATTGGAGCTCTAATGAGCTACTACAGGGGTTAGGAGCCGGAATGGGGAGGAAGAAGAATCATGGGGTGCAAATTGCTCTATCAACCCACTTGTAAATGGAACGGTATTTCGTTTTTTGACGCAAGATGCACTATTGGAATGAAATATTCATGCTGCTTCATGTAAGCAATTACTACCCTGAGTTATACTTACCAGTGACCTGTTCAGAGATCAGCAATATGAAGGAGGTGTGGCTTGATCAGCAGTGTTAATGCAGGTGTGGCTTATTGGGCAGCAGTCTAGGAGCTGTGAGTACAAATTTGAAAATCTTGGATATACCCCTGCACCTGGTGCAGTGTATTTGTTAATAGGTTGGAAAAGTGCTTGTAACATAAAAAGATGCTATTTAAACAGTGAAGTGTTACAGTGCAGAGTACGATATCATTTCAGTGTCCTACTCAGTAAGACTGTGATGTAAGAGTGCTTGTAATGTGCAGATACTATTTAAATAATTGAGTGTCACAGTACAGAACATGATATAATTTTAGTATGTTACTTAGTATAATTTGTATGAAGGAGTGCTTGTAATGTAAAAGCTCAACTTAAATAATTGTCACACTGCAGAATTTGGTATAGTTTTAGTGGGTTACTTAGTAGAACTGGGATGGAAGTATGCTTATAATGTAAAGGTACTATTTAAATAATTGTCACAGTACAGAGCATAGTATCATGTCAAAGAGTGTTAGAACTGGAAGTGAAAATAGGCAGGTAACAAATTTTTGCTCTGAAGCAGCTACAGTGCCATTTTCCCAGATAGGATTTATGAAGTGCTTTAAAGGATTAAAAGTACAACACTGGGAGAAATTTCCAAAGTTTTGGGTAAAAATTATTAGAATGATGCTTCTTCATAATGGTATTTTTTTTTACATTATTTTCCCCCTAAATTAATTTGTTTTATTAAATTTCATATTCATTAAAATGTCTTCTGTTGTCAGTTAAAATGTATATGTATTGACAATGAATAAAAATGCAAAAAGCAATTGAAATGAAAATATAACTACGAAGCATCAAGTCCCCATAGTACACCAACACAGCATTATGTTAATAAGGTAATGTTCCACCTTTATTCACCCTCATTTCTTCTTGTTTCTCAGGGTTCAAACAACTGCTATATCAGAGGATGTATTCTGATCAGCAGTTTTACTTTAATTTTTTTTTGTTCGTACAGCCTTTCCTGCACTAAACTGTATCTATTCTATGGCTGGGACTGCTGAGGATCCTAAGGACACCCAGGGTGTCATGCTGTTAATGGTTTCTGATGGGAGAGTTTTTCATTTATTTACGACCTGCCCATTAGTATCCCCATGAGGGATGCATCCATCCATAGAGCACTCATCTTCACAGGGAACACCAAGACTCCTCCACTCAGGATTGTCTCAGCTCTCTCTCTCTCTCTCTCTCTCTCAGTCACTAACTGAACCCAAGTTATCTGGGCTATAGTTATGGCTTTGGTCCTCTACACCATGGTACTGACTGTGTATAGCTGTTATTGAAGATTTCTACCATTAAAATGTATTAGCAGTTAGATGTCTAATTTTCAGCCCCCTGCATCCACTGGCCCAGTTTATGGATAGTTGCCTGACTCAATGATCAGTGTGAAATTGTAATGATATTTTTTGTTTTTTATGCCATTAATAATCATTGGGTTGAAAATACTGTGAAGGCAAGCATTTCCAGTGAAAAAGCTGTCTGGACCTAAAACAGGGTTTTCAGACAAGTCATACATTTGTTGCACCTGTTGTACTTGATTTTAGCATGGAATATATTTGTCCCCACACAATATCACTCTTTGGTAGTTTATTTTCTGTGCATGCAGATATTATATTAATAAACATAGGAATAACGTACATATTGTACCATGTCTTGTTTCATTGGTGATTTCAACCAATATGTGGTGGTGGCTATGAAAAAAAATATTCGCTACTGAATTGGTACATTTTCTATATTGAGGCTTATTGATGTTTAAGAAGTAAACATATCTGAATCAAGGGAGCAGACATAACATACATTACTGTTTTAATTATAGTAAACTTGTCACTGGTTTGTAGTTTCATATGTAAATAGTAAACAATCAAACTGTAGGCCATCACATGCCTAGCCCAAAAAATATTCAAAAGGTTTCTCTAGATTAAAGGAGGTCAAGACAAGACATACTGCAGGAATATTTGAGACTGCATATCCAATTATCTAGCTTTACTTTGAAAGGTGGCGAGGGCGCTATTCTGCTTGACATGTAGTAGAAGTTTGTTAGAGACATGAGGGATATGAAGGGATATGAATCCATCACATCAAGGTGTCTTATCTGCTGATGAAGGTTTATTTCCTTTAAGTGAGAGTTTGAAGTACAGTTAGTTACTTGAAGTAATAGGAGGTCAATAGGGTTGGATATTTTAAATGGCTAGGCTCAGGACAACAATGAGAACTCTGTAAGAGACTGAGTACAGAGAAAAGGCTGCCAGTCACTCATAACTAAGATTTTTGAGGCTATTGATCTTTTTATTCATTTTTTCTTCTCTTTTCTCTTGCTTCAGTTCAGTACTTTGTTAACATACTTGATAGTACTGTTTTCTACACTTTATTAAGTTAGTATTGTCAGTCTGAAAACTATTGAAAAGTGAGTGGATAGTTGACTTGAAAACTCAGGATTTTGAAGCAGTAGTTGAAACTGTAATTGCTTTTGGAGGTTTCCTTCATGAAAAACTGCTTGGTTTATTGAACAAAATTGATCCTTGAGAACAGTCTGAGATTTCACGGTTGGCTATTATGGAAAAGTTTTTTTTCAGAATGGATAGTGAGTTGGGCAGTAATTAAATGAATTGTGTGTTGGACATGGTGGGATGCAATTTTGAAAACTGTATGCTGAAGCATTTGGAAGAACAAAAATTACCATAAACTTCATTAAAAAAGGTTTGTTGTATTGATAAGAAAGAAGACATAATAGGCAGATATTTTGTATGGGATAATTTAGTGTTACCTTTTGGTTTTGAAGCAAAATAAATAAGATTTTTGATTTATTTTGTGAAAGAGACATTTTGTGACTTAACATTTGAGATTGAAGACTTATTGTAAATGTTTTTTTTATTTGTTTAATTGTGAAAAAGGAAGGGCTGTTACCTGTGAAATGAGTTTAGATTTTCCAGGCAAGGCATTCGATTATAAAAAAGTGTTGAATTTCATATTGATGAAATTGAGTTAAAGGATATTAAATTATTTTTTTCTTTATGTGACATTCAGTTTCTGATACTGTGAAAGTTAAAGATGAGAGGAGTATTTGGAATGGGGGTGAGTGGGAAATGAATATTTTAGAATATGAAAAAGATGTGATAAAGCATTTGCCAATTGGTCTATACTAAGATGATAACAAAGTTACAAATAAGGTATATGAGACATTTTTTTGTGGGAATTTCAATCATCTGATAAATACATGTAAAAATAAGATGTAATCAATGCAGAGAATAAAGAGTAAAAAAAAGGAATATAGAATATGTAAATGTGAATGGCATTTTTGGTTTGATTGCAAAAAAGAATAAGCAATATAATGTTGAGCAGGATGATGAAAAAAGTATTGTAATGTCTAAAAGTAATGAGAAAGTAGGAGATAAAGGAAAATAATATTAATAAAAAAGTGGATAAAGTAATAAAATATGACTTAAATAAATGTTTTATTTTAGCAGGATGAAGGTAAATGTACTGAGAGTGTTAAATATGAAGACGAATTTTAAATTGATAAGTCAGATGTTTGTGAAGGGAGGGTAAAGGATGTTAGGAAAATAAATTTGGTAGGCTGTACGGTAAGGGTGAGGAAAGGAAAATTTAAAAATAGATTAAAATGAAATGAAAAGAATAGTTTTAGGTGTGATTCAGTTAATGAAAATAGTGAAAACATTATTTTGAAGATCAAGGAATAGTTGTACATAAAATTAAAAAAATATTCTATTAAGGAAAGAATAAAAATAAGAAAATTAAAATTTAAAATATTTCTTTTAAACTTAGAAGGAGAAGTAATAATTTTAGAGTGCTTTCAGTTAATGTGAATAGCATTCTTAATATTATTAGAAGGATTGCAACATTGGAATCATGTGTTAAATGAGATATATATGTCATTCTTTTAGAGCATGTAAGATACTTGGCAAGTAAAGAAAGACTGCAAATAGAAAAATCATATAGTAGAAAATAATATGGAATTTGGGAAGTTAATATTGTTCTGGAGTAGGTGTATTGTATAAAAACAATAAAAATATTTTAGGTAATATTGGTAAGGATGGAAAACTTAACTGTTGTGGATATGATGTATACAGAATATGTTTATAGACTCACAGCATTATATGCATACACAGATGGCAAGGCAATAGAGAATCTGTTTCAACAAATATAGGATTATGTTGTCATTAACATGAAAATTATTATTGCAGGAGATGTTAATTGTGATTTAAAGGGGAAAAGTAAAAAGAAAAAAGATGTTAAAAAGTTATCTTAGTAGAATAAAAGTCAATGGACTTATAAGAGAAGCAATTGATTGAAGTTTGATTATTTTGTGCTATCAAAAGGTGTAGACATAACAGATGAAGATACGGTACAGACAGTTTTTTTGGGGTTTATATCATAAGTTCAAAGTTTGAAAACTTTGAATCTCATATGATCGACATCATATGAGAGTTTTCAAACATCGAATGTTTCAACGGAGATTGCCATAGGGAATATTTCCCTTCACTTCAATGTAGTGTGATCTCGGAGTTGGTATATTTAAGTAGCAGGGGGTGTGGGGTGCAGGGGGGCTTGCCCCCTGCATACAGCATTCAGGTAGGTTTTTTGTTTTTAATTTGTTTATATTTTAAGTTCGATGTTTGAAAACTTTGCTCATATGAAGTCGATCATATGAGATTTGAAGTTTTCAGACTTCGAACTTATAATATAGACCTGTTTTTTGGACCATTTAGTAATATGGATGGAGGTGATAAAAGAAAGGAAGTACATTAAAATAGTAAAGTGAATCAAAAAATAATAAATGAGGAAGTATGAGATGAATATGGAGCTTGAAAAGCATTACAGTTATGAAGGGATCATATAACATTGAATGACTTTTACAAAAATTGGTCTGATAGGTGTGCTAAATTTAAAAAAAGAATTAAAAAAAGGGTTTTATTCAATTTTAGGATGATGTAAGAAGGGAAGAGAAAGTGAAGTATGGCAAGATGTATAAAAATGCACTGGAGAATTTAGAGATGGGTACACGAAAGTATTATGATATGGAAAAATAGATAACACGAATCAATAAAAAAATAAGACATTACTATTTAAGTAGACATGCTATTTACAAGGGAGAAGAGGAAGGTGTCTGAATAATTGGGTAAAATAATAAAGGACGATATTAGTACTTTATAGGATATTATTATAGCAGAATATATATGATATGATATTTATAGGATAGTGGCTACTCAGGTTATTTTTTTCCAACTCTTACAGCCACTTTGCTTTCCTGTCTTTTTGTACCATATTATTCCTTTTCATACTGTGCTTATTTCCTAAACTCTTTTTTTCCGTCTTTCACACCCAACCACTAACTACAGTTCTTCCTCTGTCTATTTGTCTTCCTGCTCATTTCCATAACTTCTCCTTTCATATCTCTTTCTAATCAATTTTAATCTACATTCTACTGTCTGTCTGTAAATTATTACTTAACTAAAAAACACCCCGGTTTGATCTTTGCCCTGCGGCCATCATGCTATAAATACATTAACTGTTATTGTATGTTAATTTTCTATTCAATAGTTAGCCAATTTATATTAATTTTTCTCTTGTATTTTTTGTTTGTTTTAAACTGCTATGTTCATGTAAGACATATTTAAAAATATTAACAAATCATGTAAATATGCTCATGTATTGATGTTTTTCACCCTGCAATTATAAATGTGTATCATATACAGGTCTGTTTTAAATCATTGAACACTTAGAAAAGCAAATAATGATTTATCAACCCCATGTAAACGAAAGCTTACAAACTCGAACGCTTAGAGAAAATCACTGTTCCAAAAAAAAAAAAAAAAAAAACACTTAAAACATAACATAAAGTGGGGGGCTTCACCCCTACACCCCCAACGTGGAGGGCTGTGCCCCCTACACACCCCCTACTTAAATATACCAACTCTAAGATTGCACTACAGTGATGAAAACGTCAAAGTAACGGATGCGGCCAAGCAATTTCTTTCCCAAGAAAAGAGTTCGCTTATATGCCACTTTGTCATTTTGCCTTTTTGTCTTTTCAAATTTGACCAAGGCACATTCGAAAGAATGTGTCTTTGGTCATCTAATAGGAACCCTCATATACAACTTAAATGTGGAGCTTTTCTTACTTGGCCTCTGCTGAAAATGGATTTTTCTCAGTCAGACTTTTCCCAGTCAAAAAATACAAATAAATAAATGAGTAAATTGAGAGAAAGAAAAATTGTAAAATGAGAGATAAAAAGAACACAAAAGTAAATTGTGAGTACTGTAGTACAGCATGCAGAAAACATGTATCAAAGTAAAAAGAAAGAAAGTAAGAGAATTGGAAGGAAAAATCAAGAGTTAGTTAAGAAAGAATTTGAAATTACTATTAGTGAATTGGAGTAAGTACTTCAGAATGTAACTGTTGATTTAGTATTAGGTCCAGGTATTACAGGATATGAAATGTACAAGAAACTAAGGGATTGGCAAAGGCAATGTTTTGTAAATGTTTTAAATTAATTGATAAAAGAAGGGTTTGTTTATGAAGAGTTATGTAGTACCATTTTAACATTTATATGGAAGGAGGATGAAAAGAATTAAATAAAATGTTGGGGACCTATCACTTCAAATAAAGTTGCTGTAGTCTGCTGGAAGCTATGTCTGAGAAAGTCCAGCTGGCTGAAAATGCCTTAGCTACTGGAGTGGGCTTTAGAGAACTGGAGAAGCTACAAAAGCGTGAAAGAGTTAAAGGGAAGACTGGTCAACAGGGTTAGAAGTAACTACAATTAATAGCCAATGAACTGATATTGCTACGTTCTTCAGTAAAACAAACAGAAAGTGAGAGCAGAGAGCTGTACAATACTACTTGCAGAAACATATCTTTATAACACACATAAGCAAATGTAAAAACATCACTTAATAAGCAAAGTCTGCAGTAAGCACATGAGGCAACAGTTGATACAGAGTATGAGGAGGTGTCCACCTCCTAAAGCAGTAATGCGTTGTACGCTTTAACAATGTAATACCTTGACTAGCAATCTCTTCAGTTTTAAATCCATAGTCCAGCTGCTAAACAGTGCTACACTTTCTAAATCAACACATGTTATAGGGTTCAGAGTCAAGAAATAGTTATATATGCAAAAAACCCAGAATATAGCAGATATAGGGTTGCTTACTTGGCATGCAAGCACCGGCAAGGTAAAATCGACTGGCAGAGCTGGGTCAGATTTAAAAATGGCACCCAACACTCAGGGAGGCTAAAGTAAAGTCACTCCAGATATTTGGTAAGCTGGGAGGGATTATATGCAGGAAGAATCCTGATTACATGAGTGAACCCACCTTAGACACAGCACCAGCAAAGAAACAATCTGCAACAGGTAAGAACAAACTACCATTGCTGTAGTCTGCAGGAAACTATGTCTGAGAAAGACCAGCTGGCTGAAATGCCTGAGCTAATGAATTATAGTTTGGAAGTATGCAGCCTAGGGACTGCCGATGCTTAGTCACTTTAGCAGAATTAGGCAAACAGACACATAAGTTATTGGGCTGGGAAATTGGGAAGCCCAAATAGTCTTAGGAAGCTGGAGCAAATTTATCCCTGTAATGCCTGTCATTCTGGTGCTGTGCACTCCAAGTACTAGCTACAGAATATCTTGATATTAAGATTGGGTAAAATAAAATAAAACACCTACAGTTTAAATTAAACAGAAGAGCACATGCAGGATAACAGATTGATGTCCATCCTCTGCAAAGATTTTATGATTATCAGATGATTCCTTAGCTGCAATCGCAGGTAGGAGAAGGACACAGGAGTGGGCTTTAGAGAAAGTTTAAATTAAATTTGTTCTTACCTGTTGCAGATTGTTTTTTGTGCTGGCACTGTGTCTAAGGTGGGTCAAACAACAACCCCTGCCCAAACCCAGACAAAAAACCCACTGAAATAGCCACACTCTTCAGCACATATTTCATAGAAATCATAGCCAATCTTACCACCAACTTCCCTCATAACCATTCTAAACCATTAGACCCCCCCTTCTACAAATACCTCTATTCCCCACTCGTATAACTTCTCTCTAGTATCTATCCCTACTGCCACTGTAAAGGAACTACTTCTCAAACTAAAACCTTGCACCACTGCCCCTGACAACCTGCCCCCAGAATTCCTTCAAATAGCCGCAAACTCCATTGCCTACACTGTCAGCCTACTTCTTAATAGGTCCATCACAGAGCCCTATGTTTCAACAATTTGGAAAAAAGCTTTCATTCTTCCACTGCACAAGGGTGGTAACAATATAGACATCTCCAACTTTTGACCCATTGCCATTCTTTCTCCTATCTCAAAACTCCTGGACAAATGTATACACAGCCAACTCCAAAACTTTCTACTCAGCAATAACCTACTATCAGTAACCCAACATGGTTTTTGACCTGGACATAATACCACTACAGCACTTGTATCCTTCTGTGACTCCATCAACTGGGATCGAGACACCGGAAAACATGTCTCCTCTCTATTTCTTGACCTCTCCAAAGCCTTTGATACTATCTCCCACCCTCTTCTTCTTATAAAACTGTCCAACTTAGGAATCTCTTCTTCCAACCTACACTGGTTCTCCAACTATCTCACAGACAGGCAACAAGTTACTAAGTGGCTACACTCTTTTTCTCCTTTCCTCAACACCACTACTGGGGTACCCCAAGGATCCATCTTAGGACCTCTGCTTTTCAGCATTTTTATTAATGACTGCAGTGGTGGTGCTGCAGTAGCATTGTCACCTCACAGTAAGACGTTGTCCTGTTCGATTCTCAGCTAAAGTGTCTTCTGTGTGGAGACATGCATGAATGGGCGTACCTTCTTTGAAGGTTGTGCATCAGAGCTAGCAACTCGGCACATAAAAATCTACTGCCAATCATTAGCGGACCAGAGTTCCGGTGTGGTGACCCCTATCTGGGAAAAGCCAAAAGACACAACAACTTCCACTCTTCTCTCATTCAATGTGCAGATGATTCCACTATCATCTGCTCTGCTAATTCTCCACCTGAACTCCTGAAACTTACCCAGTCAGATCTCAACTCAACCGAAATATGGATGGCTAACAACCACCTTGCCTTAAACCCCAGTAAAACCAAGCTAGTGCTATTCACCCCTAAGACGTCCACTGCTATAAACAAAGGCTTTTTCCCTATTCTCTCCCAAGATAACACCACCATCGAGGTAGTCCCACATACTAAGCTTCTAGGTGCCACTATAGATGAACTGCTAACTTTCAACTTGCATGTACACAGCAACATTAAAACAGCACAATAGAAACTAGGCATGCTATACCATCACAAAACCTTCCTAAATCAGTCCTCAAAAACTATCCACTGTCTCCTGCTTCCTGCTACCAACACTTCTTTATGGCACTCCTCTCTTTGCCAACATACAGGTCAGTCTTAAAACCAAGTTAGACTCATGCTATAATAAAATTACTAAGTTTATCACTAATGGACAACATTCCTCCCACCACTGTACCTCTCTTCAGCAACTAAACTGGTTGGAACTTCCCCATCATCTTACATACATGCAACTAACTGCCCACAAACTAATATTCAGTCCTTCCAGGTGCCCTTCCCTCTCCACTCTGCTCACTCCTTACCACCCTAACAGACCTCTCTGCTCAGAAAATCAAATGCTTTTATAAGTGGGTAAACCTCACCTCTCTGCTGGTCAAATTCTTCACTCCATTTCCACTGCTAGACTGTGGAACTCTCTCCCACCTCACCTCAGAACCATAAGTAATGATTCTTTCTTTAAAAAAACGTGGAGACAACATTTCACCTACCAGTGTATATGCTCATGTGCAAGCTCCTCTCCACCTATAACTTGACCTCTTCTCTCTCCTACTACTCCATCCTTAGAAAAAACAAAGAATATGTATACCGTGAAACCTGATGTTGTGTTATGCTATTATTTATACTGTGAAACCTGATGCTGTAGTATGCTGTTGTTGTTGATGTCTGCTATTCAAATGTCTGCATTGTATAAAGCCATTGTTGTTGATGTCTTGTTATTCAAATGCATGTATTTGTAAATCACTATGGAGTTTTTCACCCTGGGCCTTCACTGAAAATGGGTACCTGTTGGTCCCCTGTGGACCTTCCTGGTAAACAAATGCAAATACTTGCAAATAAATAAACAAATAAATAAATAAGATTAATATGGAGGAGAACGGAACATTATCGAATAATGTGTATATGGTATAATATGTAAGGGATACCCAGATTTATCCTTGGTGTTTCAAGAAATTGTGGATGATATTATAAGTAAAAGAAAAGATGTAAAACTTATGATAGGTGATATTAGTAAGGCATATAATACAATAATACATGATGCTTTGTGGGATGTTATGGAAAAGTATCCACTAGGTAAAAGAATTAGGAGAGTGCTATGTCAGCACATCAAAATAACAGAATGAGAGTATTAGTGATTGATGGCTGAGGGTGTGGTGTAACACAAGGCTGTCCAATGAGTGGGAAATTGTTTGTATTTGTAATAAATGTATTAGTGAGTGAACTAGATTATAGAAAAAAAAAAGATGCTAGATATGTGATGTAAAAGGAAGTCATAATTCCAGCAGTGTTGACATATGCAGATGATATAGTTCTGCCTGATAAGAATAAAATATGGATGAAGGAAGTGTCGGTCTGTCTGAATGGATGTTTAAAGGAAAAGAGACCCTGAGTAAAAATACTACTAAGGGTTTTAACGATTTGAAAATTGGAGGGGTATGTTTTTCAATGAATAAAGAGTATCCTTGTTAGGAGTAAAATTTGGGAAAGTATGTAGTCTAAGAGGCAATGGGAGGATTTGATAAAATAAATGAAAGAAATACATCTTATGAGTAGGACTAATATGTTACCATTCACCAAAAATGATCATCAAGTTATTTTTATTTTAATGAGATAAACAGCACATATGTCATATGTTTATCTGATTCCAGGAAAAATAAGAAAAATAAATTGTGGAATTAGTGTTTTCTTTTATGTGGTGTTCAAGATTAAATTCAGGAAAAGGAGGTGTGTTGTATATGAGTGAAGATGAAAGGGGTTGAGATTATTACATCTAGTTGTCCATTCTGCTTCTTTCTGGTATAGAGTTTTTAAATGGGTAAGTGAAGAAAATGAGAAATTAATAGTGAAAATATTACATGTAAGTACAAAAAAATGCCAGATGATGAGAATAAGAAAAAAAGATAAGGATTATTTAAATAAAGAAATTAACTTCTTTCAAGAAAAGATACTAACATGGAACATGGAAATTGATGATACAGAGAAGAATAGAAGGATGTGGTAAAATAATGCAATGAAACAATATTATCATGTAAATCCAAACAAGAACACCAGTCCTTCATTAAATAAAGATCTGATTAAACCCTTAACTGGACTGTTTTTGTTTCCTATGGAAAGACAAATTTATTTATTTATCTACTTATATATTTACTTTTGCTAAGTTTTTGTTAAGTTAGTTGTGGTTGGGAATCAAAATTCTAAACAGTTATTTTGTATTCAAAATGTTTTCATATCTAAATCCATAAGACAATTTAACCGAAGAAAATACAAAATTATTACAGTAAGGAAACAGTGGTGTATTAAGATTGTAGTTTGTCAGGATTTCCTATGCTGACTGGTAATAAATAACTTATCAGTAAAGAGAACTATGACATAAAAAGAAAGTTGAAAGAGTGTGTTTAATTTGGAGGAATGAACATACAACAGACCATGTTGTTTTGAAATGTAAAAGAGATTTTTTAACTCTAGAAAAAGTTGTGTGAAGTTTTTTTGAGAATATTAATTATGTAAACAATATAGATATGAATATGAATGGATATTATAAAAACATGAAGAAAGAATATGTGAGAAAGGTAGATAATTTATTTTATGAAATATGAGTTATTTGGAGCAAAACAAAAATTGTATTTACAGAGAAATGGATTTTGGATGATATATTCTGAAACAAAAATAGATTATGTTTGTGGAAGAAGGAGTGGGGATCAATTATAGAATAATAATGATGATGGTGTATAGGAATGTGTAGATATGTTCTTGTAAATATGCATATTTTGTAAATAATCTTTTTTTTCATGTTAATTAAGGGACAGCTACTCTTTTTGATAGGTACCATGGGATTCTTTACATCTACCTGAGTTACCACCAGCTAAAGCAGTTGGGACCTCAGTTTAACATCTCATTCAAAGGCTGACATAGTCAGGAGTGTAGCATCCTCCTCTTGCCACACTGTAGCCTTGGCAATTAATATACCTGGTGTGGGAATAGAACCCACAGCCCTGTTGCACCAAAGATGAGTGTGCTATCTATTGTGTGACTGCAAATGACTACAATATAATGAACTAGAGTTTATTTAGATGTAAGCTAAGCCTACTGGCTAATGAATCTCTGTGTGATGTCCCCACTCTAGCCAGTAATCAAGCAGCCTGAATCCTCACAACTGACACTGGAGAACAAAATTTCCCTTAAGAACACTAAGGGAACACTCTCAGTCCAGCTGTTAGTTCCTCTCAATATTTGTCCAAAACCCTAACAAGACTCCCCACTGGCATGGCTTAGAGTTGAGTCCTTAGCTGGGGTTCCAAGCTAAGTCCTCCCATACCCTCTCTGTGAAACCAGTGCTTTGTGTACCTCCTCCAAGCAGCTGACACACACATTCTTGAGATTTGACTTGCGCACACACACACACACACACACACACACACACACACGCACCCCCCACACATATACACACACACACGCACATACACACACCTGAAAAAGGTTGGCACAGATCCACCTGCTGTGCCCCCTTTTCTACAAACGAATGTAGTATCACTGCCACCAGAAACACTGCCAGCTACTTTAAGGCTCTTACAAAGGTACCCAGTTACACTAAGTGAAATTAATATTAATACAGATGGTAACACTGACCAAACAGCAAGGCTTTCAGGAGTAGCCACAGTTATCACCAAATAAATACATGCAAATACTCTCAAAGCTTAAATATTTATTTATTTATTGACATTTGTTAACTGGGTTAGTCCAACTGGGCATGGGGGCCATTTTTAGTGGAGACCCAAGGAGAAAAGCTCCATTACTAGACAGTTTTAGAAAAATTATGATTCAAAAGAATGTCTTAGTATATACATATACGTACTAAGACATATATGCAATATTTTCCAAAAAGGACAAACCACAATGAAAAGTTTAAATATATTTAATAATAAATAATAAAAGAACAAACAAATACTAAATATCTATTTACAGTAAACACCAGAGTTTCCACACAAGAAATATTAAAAATAACACCGATGGAAAGTTTAACACAGTTATAGAAAACAAGGATTTAGCTAGTCTCACTATATATTCCTAATTGACTAAAAGATTTATTGCCCCTCCTTACTGAATAGAGCAAGGCAAGATTATTTGGGTGAGTGGTCCTTGTTGTCATATCCAAGACAGAATGCAGAATGCTGAGAACAATTTCCTACTAATATCTAAATATTATTTCTGGGTTGATTACACAGTGACATCATATTTGGTCATCTGACTCTTGTTTCCCACACTATTTATTTTTTATTTTTATTTATTTTTATTTTACATTTGTTAACCGGGGGTGTCTGACTGAGCTGAAAAGGCCATTTTTTCAGCAGAGGCCTGGGGAGAAAAGCTCCACAAAGAATAATTACATACACATTTAGTTATTTATACATGATCAGTATACACACAAATTACAAGAGACATGTTTTTACAGTGGTATGCGGCACATAAACAGTTACAGTGGAGAGAACAAACAAAAAAAATATTAATTTTAAAAATAAAGGTAATTAACAGATTTGTGGTGTACAGCTGAAATTTGGAACATAGGTAGAATACATACATATTACACAGGTACAGTACATACATTGTAGATTAGCCAGTGTTTGTGAGTAAGATTTAAAACTATTATCAAGTGCTCTAGATTTAGTATGTATATGTTATCCACTTTCACTAGCCTGGGGAGCAATCATGGCATTGCCAACTTTGCTTGAGATGTTGCCTGATGAGGTCTTTAAAGGAGGCTTTGGATGATGTGTTTTGAATGCTAGTAGGGACAGTTCCATTTTCTAGCCACTGAACTACTATATAGTGCATCTCCAAAGCTATTGTAGCTGTTGGTGACTTCTAGTAGTAGTTTGCTTGATGATCTAAGAGGCCTTTTGGCTGAGTGATGTTATACTAGGTTTTTGAGGGCAGGACACTTATTGGGGAGGTAATAGATAGAATGACAGAGGCAGAGCTGATTGTAGGTTAGGAGGTTGGGCAGTTCAAGTCAGTGGAGCTGTCTCAAAGCAGTACAGTGATGAGTTCTATATGAGCAATTTGCAGCAAAGCAGGCAATTCTGTTATAGCAGGCTTCCATTTTGCTTAGTTCAGTTTTGTTGAGGTTAGTCAGAATGGGAGATGCATAGAGTAAGGTGGATAGAAGTTGGCTGATCTTGTGTTGTTGGTAAGAAATGGTTTGATACGGTAGAGTGACCCCAGTTTGGCATGTACTTTTTTAATAGTTAAGTTGAGATGACTATCAAATTTTAGGTGGGAGTCTATGGTTATTCCCAATAGCTTAGCCTGTGCCACTGGAGCAATTGGAGTAGCATTTGTGGAGTAGATAGTGAATTGACTGTTAGTGTTTTTTTAGAACTGGTTATAATCATAAGCTGAGTTTTCTTTGGATTGAGGATAAGTTAGGCTTTGGTAAGGTAGTTTTCAATGTCAGAGAATGCTAGTTGAGTTGTTTGCAGGAGGGTGGGAATGTTTTGTGCAGCACAGATTAAGGTAGTGTCATCTGCATACTGAATGATAGATGCATGCTGTGTGGAGGTATGGAGGTCATTTGTGAAGACTGTGAATAGTAGTGGTCCTAAGATAGAACCCTATGGGACTCCTATAGCTATGGGCAGCTGAGGAGAGAGAGAATTTTCCCATTTCACAGCTTGGTACCTGTCAGTTAAGTAGCTTTGGAACCAGGTAAGAGTGGAATTTGATAGATGATATTGGTTTAGTTTGTTTAGCAGGATTTGGTGTGAGACTTTGTCAAATGCTTGGGATATATCCAAAAAAAGAGTTGACACTTGTAGGCCTTCATGTATGAGACAGTTTACTGTGTCTGTGAAGCAGAGGAGGGCTGTAGTGGTACTATGGGCAGGTCTGAAACCATGCTGAGTAGGTGACAGGATGTTGCTGTCTAGGAGATAGTTTAGCATCTGGGTATGGATGCATTTTTCTAGGATTTTGGCCACGGGGGGAGAGTAAAGCAATGGGTCTGTAGTTATTAAATTCAGTGGAGGTCCCGCCTTTATGTATGGGTGTAACATAGGATATTTTCCAGAGTTTGGGCACATAGTTTTCAACAATTTATCTGTTTATGAGAGTGGAGACAGGGATAGCAATAGCATCTGCTGTGAGTTTCAAGAAATAGCTGGGGAGTAGGTCGACTGCTGTTGATGAGGTTTTTAGTTTGGAGAGCATGCTTTTGATTGAAGTGGTGGTAACTGTTTTGAGGGTAAAGCTTGTATTAGTATTATTTGTGTTGGGGGGGATAGTGAGGAAGGAACTGTCCTGTGATACTATGGATAGAATTGAGTTCACACAGTGGGAGTTGAAATGTGTTTCGATGGGAACTTTAGTGCCAGGGGTGGTTGGTTTGGGGGTAGCCTTTTGGGTGGATTTTAGTAGCTGGTTTACATTTTTCCAAAATTTTTGTGGGCTGTGTTGGTATTTAGTTTGTAATGTTGTGAAGTAGGATTTTTTGTCCAGCCTAATGCATTTTTTTGCATGGTTGCACAGTTCTTGGTACTTAGTTAGGCTTTGTGTTTCTTTGTTCTTTTGATAGTAAAGCCAGGCAGTGTCTCTGGACTTGAGGATTTGTTTGGTTCCTTTACTGAGTGAGGGGTTTGTAGAGGTTCTAACCTTGATTTTGCACAATGGAGCGACAGTGTCTAGGTGTTATAGAAATGTTTTGTTGAAATATGCTACAGCCTGGTCAAGTGGGAGAGTTTTTAGCAGGGTCCAGTCACAGTTACAGAGTAAAGTGTTGAGGACCTCAGGAGAGAATTTTTTTTGTGTTTCTAGTGGATATATAGTTAGTGGTTTTGCATATGCTTGTTCTACTACGTATAAAGTATATTATGTTGTGGTCACTTAAGGTGTCTGGGAGACTGCCTGTGTGAGGGTACAATGTGGGGTTGTTAGTTAGGACCCAGTCAAGGATGGATTCCCTTTTAGATTTTTTTGTCACATCTAGTTGGAATTTGGACTAGCTGCTGGTAGCCATGGAGATTTATTAGATTACTTGGTGGTTCTGATATACAGGTGAACCAATCTAGGTTGAAGTCCCCCAGAATAAGGGTTTCTTCTGAGTATGTGGAAGAACACCAGGATAAGAAGTCTTCAAGGCTAGCAGGTGTATTACCAGGTGGAATATAGATCACAATTGTGGTGATGACCTTTTTAGGGTGAAGTTGAAGTTGTGAGATAAGTATGTCCCAATTATTGGGGGAGGGGTAGGAGTTTGGTAATTGACGGACAGTTAAGTTGGACTTGTACAGTAAGGCAGTTCCACCCCCTTTACAAAGTGGTCTGTCTTGTCTAATGATATTGTAGCTGGTAGGGAGAACTTCTGAGTTAGCTATGTTTTTATTTAGTCAGGTTTCTGTTAAAGAAACTATGTCTGGGGAGTAGTGTGCTATTGTGGCCTGGAGTTCAGGTATTTTATTTTTGATACTTCTAATATTAATATTTAGCATTAAAAGATGGTTGGTTTTGCTGCTGTTGTTGGTTTGGCCAGGGATGAAGAAAGTGGGGGTGTTATGTTCTGACATTTGTGTTGGAGAAGTTTGTGTTGGACAGGATGGATTTGGGCCTGGGGTGGGGTGGATATCCCCACTTATGGTGAGCCTGGAGTTAAAATGGTTATAGAGATGTTGGAGTTTGGTGAGGAGTGTGAGAAAGTATTGTGTTTTTTTTGGAGTAGGAATGAGAGCATATGTGTTTAGTTTTGAAATGGTCCATTATGCAGTTCTTGAATAACTGTTGGCAGATATTATTATAATGTGTGGTGTCTGTATACGAGAGTGCATAATGTAGTTTTGTGCTACTAAGTTTAGGGATATTGCTAGAGTGATAACTTGTGGTGTTGTAAAGAATTATGAGAAGACAGACTAGACTTAGTTGTGTGATAGTCATGGTTATAAAGTTTAAGTTGTTTCTAGGTGGGGGGTCTGAACAGGAATTATAGGGTTGCAATATATGTGAATGGGGAAGTAGTGTGGGTGATGTAAAAAATGCCTAGTGGGAATGAGAGTGATTGGGAGTATTTTGTGTGGAGCAAGTTGGTGTGGTATAATGTGATATGACTTGAGGAGCTGTGATTGGTGGAGGTGATGTGAGGGTGAGCTGTGGGTGTGGCTGTAATTACTATAAATGTAGAGGTAGAGGGGGCAGGAGAGAATAGGGGGCAGGGCAGGGGAGCAGAGAGAGCCTGAGCATTAGCGAGGGTGAACGGAGTGGGGCCTAGCCAACCAAGACATGAGAAAAAAGTAAGTATTGCTTTACAAATCTGAACACTTTAAACAAATTCCCGAGGTCTGATGGCTTACTGGCAAACAGAATGTAATTGCTGAAGAGCACTTGTGTCCTGGTGGGAGACTAGAAATTTAAAGATGGCTCCATGCTCAGCGGGATTCTAATATAGACTTTGTATTATAGACTATTCCCCATCATTAGAAATTGACAGAAGTTTATCACCTGTGTGTTATGATACACACAGACAGAGCTTTGTTCAGATGTGGTGCAACTGCTGGAAGTCATAAAACCATAAATCCATCCCCTCTTCCTACAGGAGCTACAGCCTATAATCTAGTACAGACATTGTGTCTCTGGCTCCCCTAAAAACTGTGGGATAAACTTTTAATGGCATAACTCATAAAGTAATTTTATGTCAAGAAATTTTTTCAAAGTCAGATAGATTTAACCTCTTCCCTTCCAGTATACTCTGTTACATTTAATTCAGTTTGCATAATACATATACATTTCTTTTCCTTCCAGAAGAGCATACTGTTGATACACCATGACCCAAGCAAACTTCAGAAATACATTTTTAGCACAAGGATCTGTACAAATCAGTTTGATATACAAATGGCATATAATTATTTACAAAATTCCAACTAGCTGTGCTGGCACATTTCATACATCCAGTGCCCTACTTCTTCTGGCATGGCAGGCAGTACCTCTTATCTTCACACCTCTCCCCCCTTTGAAGACTCATGCTAGTTTTTCAAGTGCCCCTCAAGAAATGTTGCTTGAGCAGAATAAGCCTGTCTGTTAATATATTGCACCATACCCTGTCTTGAGACCCCATCTTCAATGGCATTGCTAACTCCACTATGGTGCTGTACTGTCATGTCATATGCTTGCTACCCTAGGCTGTACCTTAGTAATGTGACATTTTGCTGGCTGTCTTGTTGTAGCCATAGATCCCCCTCAGACTCCTCCTGCCTCCTACTGCAAATACTTACCACCAGGACCTCCCTATCATGGTAAGGTTTCATGGTGTTAACATGGTACAATGTTGGCCCATGACTCCTGCCTAGCAGTTCTACCATGCAGTTAACACCAGGTGAAATTCCTTTCCATTTTGAAGGGACCCTCCCAACCTGCCTACAGCTTACTGTATCGGACAGGAATGAGAACCATCACTTGCTGTCCTACAGCATACTCTCAAGCTCAAAATTCCTGTCATACCAGGCCTTTTGCTGCTGATGGGCTCTTGCCAGGTTTGCCTGGGCTAAGCCCATGATCTCCCTAAGCCTTGTCCTGAGGTTTAGGACATATGTCACAACAAACTCATTGTGGAATCACACACATGCTGCCACTCATCACAAATTAAATCTAAAGGTCCCCTCACCCAATGCCTATACAGCAATTCAAAGGGTGAAAAACCTATGGATTTCTGGAGTACATCTCTGTATGAAAACAGCAGATCGGGAACATATTTGTCCCACTTTCTCTCAAACTAGTCTGCAAATGCCTGTAGCATGGACTTTAATGGAGAGTTTAACCTCTCCACAAGACCATTAGTCTGGGGATGTTATGGGTGGTGTTTAGGTGTTTCACCCCCACAGTGCTTTCAGAGACAAGCCAGAAGGTCTAACATGAAATTGGCACCTCTGTCAGTCAGTATTTTTCTTTGGAAACCTACCCTGCTAAACATTTTAGCAAAGCATTTGCCACCTTTTCTGCATCAATGGAGCACAGATTTACTTACTCAGGGTATCTAGTAGTATAATCTACTACCACCATGATATACTTCTTCCCTGTGGAACTTGGGGTACTCAGAGATCCAACAATAACTCAACAAATCCACAAATGGTCTGCAAAGCTATGAAAAGGATCATCATGGACCTCATAAATAAAGATATTGGGGACCTACAGACACTGGATCCTACCCAGTTCGGCTTTGTTAAGGGCAGATCCTGCCTCTTAAACCTGGTCGATTTCTTTGAAACAGTCACCAAGGCCATTGACGAGGGGAAGGTGGTCCACACAGCCTACCAGGACCTCACAAAAGCCTTCGATACAATACCCCACTCGGGCATTATAGATAAGCTCACCAGCTTAAATATAAACCCTATGTCACTAGATGGGTTGCAAACTGGCTCAAGGACAGAACCCACATGGTTAGAATTGCTGGAGCCATGTCAGACTCCAAACCAGTTACAAGTGGCGGCCCACAAGGCTCAGTCCTGGGACCTCTCTTGTTCGGTATATATTTCTCGGAGGTACAGGCCAACACGGAAGGACTGTGGCTGACCAAGTTCGCAGATGACTGCAAACTGGGTGCCATAATCGACTCTCCAGCTGACACAAGCATCCTCCAAAAGGGCCTCATAGAAACAGACAACTGGTGCCTGAGCCATGGCCTCAAGCTAAATGCCAAAACGTATATAGTCATCCCCTTTGGCAAAAACAAAGTGCCCGCAAATTACCACATAGGTGGTAATCCATTAAGTACAGAAGAAGTAATTAGGGACCTAGGGACCCAAGTTGATAGCAATCTCTCATTTGACAACCACGTGGCCAAAGTGGTTAGAAACACATTTTATATAGCCCACCTAATCATGAAGGGATTCACATCTAGATCAGGGGAGGTCATCGTGCCTCTTTACTCATCCCTCATCAGGCCCATAATTGAGTACAATGCCCCTTTTGGAATGTATCTTACCAGACACCTGCAGCAACTGGAAAGACTCCAAAAGTACCTCATCATAGGACTCAAACAGATGCCATATGCTGCCTGGTTAAAGAAACTCCAGCTCTACTCAGTGGCATACCGCCTGCTCAGAGGCGATCTGTGCCTGACGTATAAAGCCATGTCCAACCCAGAATTAATGGACATGCTGCACCTCAGAAAATCCAAATCCCATCCAGCTACACGCTCGAGAGACTTGAACCTCAGCACTGAAATAAATAGGACATGCTGGAGGGACAGATTCATAACCCAGAGGCTCCCTTCACTCTGGAATAAAATCCCAGTCCGGGTTAGGCAGAGTCCCTCATTGACTCTCTTCAAGAGGAATCTTGATGAGTGGATGGGAGATCGTAGGTTTACCCTAGGTATCACTTCTGTGTCACTGTTAGACAGAGGCACAGTATACTAACCTCAAAAAAGGGCATAGCAAAATTAATTTAAAATGGCTTATAAATGCCCTATGGCAGATGACCTAGTATGAACCTATGAACCTATAAACCTATATTAACAATAGCTACCTCTGAAATGGCTCCTCAATAACAGGCAAAAACATCAAAGGAGCTTTGACCTTGTCTCCTGCCTTGTCTACTTTTTGGCACTGCTCATTGGTCCTGCTGTATACTATTACATCTCTTGCAATCCCAGGCCAATAAAAGTTCTGCATAATATGTCTGTTGGTATGCTTTTTGCCTATGTTACCTGTAAAAGGAATGTCATGAGATACAACTAGAAGTGCCAGATGGTAGGCTTTAGGCACTACCAATTGCTGTATTACATCACCCTCTAACCCTCCTTCAGGGGTCCATTCTCTATACAGTAACCCTTTGTTCCAGTACACAAACCCCTTTTCCTTGGGACTCAGGTGCCCCCCTAGCTACCTCCCTCAAGCCTTTTAGTGTAAGGTCTGAGAGCTAAGCCTGTCTCAACTCTACTTTTGTGACTCTTCCCAGCTTTCCTTCCACAGGAAGTCTGGTATCCTCTGACAGCAGTACCTCACTGTCAGCCTGGTTACTACCTCTTACCTCTGCCCTTGCAGTCACTCTGTCCAGGGGAGCATCAGTACCTACCAGCAGCTGTGGCTCACCTTCAGGATCACTGTTACAAGGTAGGTCACTCCCTGAAATAGCCACACCACCAGCCCTGGCCTCAGGTCTGGTATTTGTCTGTGTCTCCCCTCCAGATCCACATGCCTGTCTCCAATCCTGACTGCATGTAACTGCATTCACACATGGTACTGCATAACCAAAACAATTCCCTATCAGGACATCTACAGGGATATCCTCAAACACATCTACTTGCTTGCTTCCATTTCCACCCTCCCAGTCATGGTGAACCCTGGCCAAAGGCATTTGGAATGGGGTCCCTCCTAAAGCTCTCACTGGAATCGACTGCCCAAGCACACACTGCTCATCTTTAACCACTGCAGGCTTTGTAATGGCTATGGCAGAGACTGTGCCTCTTTTAGCAGTGGTCTGTTTTCCATCCACTAGGATATAACCTCTTGTGATAGTTTGGTATCCTTGTTGTCCTCAGACAACTTACCACTGGTATATTGTTATTCCCACTTGCTGTCTCCTTGACCTTTTGTTCGCCATCTTGCCTCCTTGCACATCTTTATGATACATGGCTCCACTGGTTAAATTTAAAACATTTACCCCTTGATCCTGGTCATGTATCTGAACTAGTGGCTTCTCCTTTTACTGGTGGACTCTGTTGGGGTGTTTTTGGCTGTGCACCACGGGTTCCATTTTATCCATGTGCACCACTGGGTGCCCCCTTCCAGTGAAGTAATGCCTGCTTGTTAAGTACAGATCCCCTTAGTTCTCCAGGTCATCTGCAGAGTTGCATTCTTAGTCTGCCAACTAGAGTCTCATGTCCTAAAGGCAAACTGCTAAGGGCTTGTTCCCTCACCAAAAGGTCTGCCAGCCTTTCAAAAGTGGTAACCTGACACCCACTCACCCACCTATGAAAATAAGTGCTTAACTCAGAGCAATATCATCACACACACTTTCATCTGCCTTGTGTCTATGCTCACAAAACTTTTTTTCTGTAAGCTTCAAGTGTTAAATTAAAACATTCTAGTAAACATTTGCTTTTTTCATAGTTTAAACAATCAATATCAGACAATTTAGAAACAGCAGTTACAGCTTTCCCATGGAGAATGAGGTTCAGGAATTGTACCAAGAGCCTTTGGTCAACATTATACTGTTTATCTATCTTTCCAAATACATGAATAATACTATCAAAATTATCACCTTCTGTAAACTGCGGAAGAAATTTACTGATGTTTATTGTTTCTGGGGTTGGGTTATTCCCTTCCCCATTACATCCATGACCCTAGCAAAGAGTCAGCATCTCCTTATCATGTTGACACTGCTTTTCATTTTCTTCAATCTCTAAATGCTGCAGTCTCCCTGCTGATTCTATTTCAATTTCCAAATGCTGCAGTCTCTCTACTGATTCTATTTCCATTTGTTTGGCCACCAGTTCAAGTCTCTTTAACTCCAGATGGATTTTTAACTTGTCTAAAGAAAAGGTGAATTGTCCTGTTTCTGAGGGCTGCAAATTCCCATCAGCAGACTGGTTATCCTCTTGGATGCTGGTCTGAGCTGTAACTAAGGCTGAAAAATGTCCTCTTTAGTCAGATTGGCATACACCAGTCCTTTGGCTTCACACAGCTTGGCCAACTGGTTCTTTGTCAGCTTGCCATAATCCTCTCCTGATATATTTGCCTGTTCTCCCTGACTACTAAACTAAACCAACAAATAAACAAATAAATAAACAAAAAACTGTTGTGATATGGAACTCTGAATGTTCACCTTCTGGCTGCTTGAGAGTACACACCTTTAGTGACAACTGCTTACAGGCTACAGAAGTTCAATATCCTCAGCTGCCAGCAATATGTGATGTCCCCATTATGGGCCAGTATTCAAGGAGCCTGGATCCTCACTACTGACACTGGAGAGGGAAGCTCACTTGGAATACCAGTGGATACACTCAGTATTTCCAGATGCGGACATCTTTGCATCAAGCACAATTTCCCTTATGAGCACCAGGGAACATGCTCAGTCCAGGGGCTGGTTCTTTTCTATATTTGTTCGGACCCTCAATAAGACTCCCCACTGGCACAGCTTAAAGTTGAGACCTTAACTGTGGTTACAAGCTAAGTCTTTCCACATCTTGTCTGTAAAACCAGTGCTTTGTGTCCCTGCTCCAAGCAGCTGGCACACACACTCTTTGAGGTTTGATTTACACACACACACACACACACACACACACACACACACACACACACCTGGGAAAGGCTGGCACAAATCCACCTGCTGTGCCCCCTTCTGTCCAGATTATAAGGTAGTTATCATTGCCACCAGCACCTCTGCCAGCTACGTTAAGGCACTTACAAGGATACCCAATTATACCGAGTGAAATTAATATTAATACAAATGGTAATGTTGACCGAACAGCAAGGCTTTCAGGGGTGGCCACAGTTATCACCAAATAAATATATGCAAATACTTTCAAAGCTTAAATATTTTCTAAAAAGGACCAGCCACAATAAAAAGTTTAAATATATGTAATAATAAATAATAAAAGAACAAGTAAATACTACATTTCTATTTATAGTAAACACCAGAGTTAAAGTCACAGGAGATATTAAAAATAATGATGGAAAGTTTCACAGTCATAGAAAAAACATATTTGGCTATTCTCAATATCTGTTCCTGATTGATTAAAAGAATTACTGTTCCAACATACTGAATAGAGCAAGGCAAGATTATGTGGGTGAGTGGTTCTTGTTGTCAGATCCAAGACTGAATGTAGAATGCTGAGAGCAATTTCCTATACATACCTAAATATTATTTCTGAATTGATTACACAATGACACTACATCTGGTCATCTGACTCTGTTTCCCACACTATCGCCATCACTAGAAGCTGACAGGATTTTAGCACCTATGTGTTACCATACACACAGATAGAGCTTTGATTAGATGTGATACAGCTGTTGGAAGTCATAAATCCATAAAACCATTCCAATCTTCCTACAGGAGCTACAACATATTCTCTAGTCCAGACATTGTGTCACGGGCTCCCTTCAAAACTGTGGGATAACATTTTTATGGCTTAACCCATAAAGTGATTTAATTTCAAGAATATGTTTCAAAGTCAGGTGGATTAACCTCTTCCATTCCAGCATATGCTGTTATAATGTATATGTTTAATTAGTTGTCATAATATATGTACATTTCTTTTCCGTCCAGCAGGGCACACTGCTGATACATTTTAACACACGCAAATCTCACAAATACATTTTCAGCATAAGCAATTGCACAAATAAGTTTGATGTACAAATGATATATAATTATTTACAAAATTCCAGCTAGTTGTGCTGGCACGTGTCACACATCCACTACCCTACTTCTCCTGGCATGGCTGGCAATACCTCCTATCACCACACACTGGACTAAATGAATAATTTTCAATGTTCACTCTGTACAGGGCAAGTCCAGTTTTCAAACTTTGTATAAACTTGTGCCTTGATAAAGGCTGAAATAAATGCCTTGTAATTAGGCTCACCTTTTCTGTCATTAAATAGTAGGTTAGGCAAAACAAGATTAATGTGGAATTTTTTTTCCATTTGCTTTGGTAAGTATTATATACATAGTAGTGAAAAGGGAACAGGAAACCTGCAACAGAAATTAAAGGCAATCTGAAATTAGTGTGATAAGTATGTGTCTGCATGGTCTTATAGTGTGAATAGGGAGGTTTCTAAAGTAGCAAGATCATCAGCAAGGAAATTTGATATTTTGTCTCAATCCAGTACAGATAGTATGAACATGAGAACAGTGTATAAACACTAATATAAGCATAAACAAGATGCTTTTGATAGGCAGATTAGGAACACCTATTTGAATATGCAAAAAAATGTTCATATGGGAAGGTATTTGGGATCAGGATATCCAGTGACAGAAGGGGAAAAAGATTAACAGTCAATCATCAACTGCCTTTTTTTTCAAGGAAATCAATGTTTTAGTTAAACAGGTTTTGCCAGATTGATATGTAGTCCATGATGCAACATTATTTGAATAAGTTTTCCAATAGCCATCTTTTATTTCTGCTTTTGTTACCCCCTTATTAGTCAAAGTATTTTGAGCTGTTTAAGGGTAAAGATCTGGGTATTTATATCAGCTAACAGTGATGTGGAATAGCATATAAGGAATGGTGCCTGCTTATTTCACTGCACCAAACCGAATCATGCATGTTATTGTATCTTGTTAACATTTAGAGTGAACAAGAGCACACTGCTCACTGTAGTGAACCAAGAAGTATAGAGGTAGCCAAGTGTGAACTCACTTCATGTGAAAAAACCTGCCTAAGAGCTAAAGAGATGTGTGGCTAGAATATCCATAGCAGTGTGGCTTGAGAACAGTATAATATTTGAACCACTTTGTCAAGTGTTTCATTTAGTAGAGGTATCCTGTTGCAAAACCCAAGTTGTCTTAAAATAGGTTCCAATTTTGGGTCATAAGCCCTATGAAACTAGATTGCTTTGGTGATATTCTCAAAGAAAATTAATTCTCTAGACAGTTCACATAAGCACTTTAAAAGAATCTGTCCTTGGGAAGCATATGATCCCAGAAAGGTTTGTTGTAATATATAACAGAAAAAATAGCTTTATTAAAAGAAATGATGATGGATCCTGCTGGAAGAAAGATTCTCATCAAGTCAGCACTTGTTAAATACATATAAAATGAGCAAGTGCAAAAAGGATGTCTAGATGCAAAATTATTCAGATTTCATCAGCTATGAAAAAATAATTAGAGCAGATCAAGTTATGGAAACATAAAAACATGACTGTTATAGTGACCATTGCTAGTTATGTTTGAAAAACTTCACAGAGCAGCACAGTAGTGGAACAGTTAGTGTTGTTGCCTCACAGCAAGAGGTTCAATTCTTGGCTGGGGTGCCTTCTGTCCAGAGTCTGCATGCTGTCCTTGCATTTAAATGGGTTTCTTTCACATGCTCTGGTTTCCTCCTACATTCCAAAGACACGTGGCTTGAATGTTTCTCCCCGCTTCTGCACTAAAAATGGGTTCTGTCCCTGTTGGACTTTCCTGGTAAACAAATGTTAAATAAATAAATAAATAAATAATTGAATAAAACATTAAGCTAAGATTTAACAAGACTTTAAGAAGGTGCAACTGAAAGGTCAGTTAGTACTGTGTACTAACTGGTCATAATTCATCTTTACCTAAATTGTCCTAATGCGCTAGCATAATAAATTAAATATCAACTGCACTTTCAAGTATATTTTGTATTTCTCATGATAAAACTTTTTTGCAACTGTGCATGAATTTTTGAGTTTAAAATGATTCATGATGTTCATACATAGTCCCAAGATGTAGTGATGGCATAGCAGAAAGTATGCTACTGCTGGAAAGTTAGGCATATATAGGAAGTGAATTCTTGCTGATAGGTTTCCAGTTAATATTTGTGCATCAATAAAAGATAAAAGTGTTGTTGGAATAACTGAATGCCAAGATTTGAAGTAAAAATTATAGGTGGACTTTTTATGATGGCAACTTTTAAAAATGAAAAGATTAATGTATAATGTGACAAAAGCTACAATACAGTTTTGAAAGTTTTCTTCTAAAGGAAAAAAAATGCATGAAACAGGGAACTAATCTGCATTAAATTAATAGCACTGTTCAGTTAATATGTATTAATAAAAGAGATATATAACTGCACTGACGTCTGTGAAATTATATTATAGTTTGAAAATAAACCCATCATGCTCCTTCAATGTGCAAACACTTGAAATGCAAGTCTTATACTGCTTGATGGGGTTATGCTTAATTGCTTAATTCACATTATAACGATGTTACTTTATGTGGACAATATTTTTTTCAGGATTATCTCCACCCAACTCAGAAGTATGCTACTCCGAAAATATGACACTTTCTCCTAAAATTGTCTGTAACTAAAATAAGTCCTGTGCAAGACTTAAGGAAAGATAACAGGCATTCATTCAGTCAATTACCACTTTATCTGAAGAAAATTATTCTGCTGCTTTCTTGCAAGTGCATGATTGCAGAGAGAAAGCTATTGCTTTGTAATCTCTCCATGAATTATATTCAGGTCATAGCAGTAATAAAATGATACACTGTATATCTTTAGCTAAAAATATCTATGGTCTAATTTGCAAAGCAGTGTTTGGTGTGCATCATCATATATATGTATCTTGCATTCAAAATATGTATCTTGCATTCTATGTTCAAGAATGTTTTTATTTTTCATGTTTATTTATTGTGTACAGTGCCCAGTTTTATTTATTCTAATTAAGTAATTTTATTATTGAAGTTTACATGACTGAGGCTGATTATTTGCCCAATAGCATGAATGTTGAGTTTATGTAAAACCAACTCTGAGCATTTCCCATTAGAAGTGTTATTGCTTGAATCAGTGCTGCCATTCAAATATTTTAAGTTTGGATTATTTTAAGGGGAAATAATTTATGTTGTTTTCTTGCCAATGTGATTTGACTGATGATCAGGTCAGTGGAATTTTATGGAGACAGTATTTATAACTTTCATATGTAGCTCAAGGTAGCAGTGCATAATTACCATACACCCTTCAAGCCAATTACCTTTGTATGCTTACGAGTACTAGTTGTGTGATTCAGGTGCCATATTCCTGACTGACACAAGATAAATATTGATAATAGCATTCACAATCTGTTTATTGTTAGAGCTATTCATTCAAAGGAATTCTTTAAATATGGGTAAGTAGTTAAAACTATTTCTACTTGATCACATTTTTGGAATTTTAAAACAAAATTGCTGCACTTATTTGTGTTCATTAGGATAGTATGTATTGAGGTAAAAGCTATAGAAAGGTAGGCTTCAGGGAATTAAACTTTGTGCAGTATTAACAAAACATTTTCCCTTGAATACTTCTTCATCCTCTTTCACCTTTTCCCGGTTAGGGGACGCCACAGCGGATCACCTGTCCATTCATGATTGGCAGTGGAGTTTTACAGTGTCGAGTTGCCAGCCCAGTGCCCAACCTTCCACAGAAGGTACACACATGCATGCACTCACACCTAGGACCAATTTAGAGAGTCCAATCCACCTACAGCATGCCTTTGGAATGTGGGAGGAAACCGGAGCACCCGGAGGAAACCCACACGACCATAGGGAGGACATGAGGACTTCGCACAGAAGGCACCCCAGCCCAGGATTGAACTGGAGATCCTCTTGCTGTGAGGTGGCAATGCTAACCACTGCACCATTGCGGCCGCCCTTTCCCTTGAACACTATGTAACAGAATTAAGACATCTGAGTTAACAATATTTAATATATTCCAGTGAAGCAAAAAACAGTTGGTAGTTAAACAAAACTGCATAGCATTTGTAGAACATGTGTTTTGACTTCCTTTTTAAAGTAGCTATTTTTAAACAGATGTAAGTAAAATTATTAATTTGTTTCTTGATTGCTACAGTAGAGCAAGAACAGTGGCTAATTAAATTGTTATATTGTTTATTTGTGTGTTACCATGTGTTAAGATGACAGCCATAAGTTTTTATTTATCATTTTTTGTCACATGCCAAGACTAAGTTTGCAATAGAATTTAAGTGTGAATCATGTTAGATTCCTTATTTTGTTGAAAGGTTAAACAGATGTATATGGCCAAGTTTCTTTAATTGGAATGAGTGACAGTGAGCTTTAAGATCAAAGGAGGATTCATTCTGAATATCATGATGCATTTTAGCTATTGGCTTTGTAAGGGAAGGATCTACTGTAACATAATTATGACTTCTAATAGTAAAAGAAGACAGGAACAGAATGGCCTTTGCTGAAAGAAAGCCACTTGATGTAAAAGTGCTTTTTCTCAAAGGAGTCAATTTCTGACATAATTGTTAAGTGTTTGACTTTAAGGCTGGGAAGCTTCATTGGGAAATAGAGATGTGCAAATCTGTATGAGGAGACTAAATCTAGCATGAACAGTATAAATTCAAAGTGTTAAACAGAATCTCCAACAAATAAAATGGTACACTAGTGTCTCCAAACCATGCCAAGAACCAGCATACAAAACATCAGAAAAACAAATTTTATTGCAGAAGTTGAACGTTTTCATCCCAAAAAGGGAGGGACCTTCAGAACTATTGAATCAAGTAAAATTACACTATTTAAATAAAAAAGACACAAAACATCACGTGATAGACCAAAACTGTCACAAGCAATAGCTCCAAGTTACCACAATTAGAAATGTTAATAAATAAGAACTTTATGAGTAAAATATGTTTTAAGTATGTTGTGTAGTAAAAAAATGAATAAACTAAATGATTTGAATAATTATTGTATTAGACATACTAAGAAAAATTAATAATGAAAATAAATTCCTAGTGCTTATATTCTGGCAGCTCTTAGCTTCAAAACATTGCTGGTGGATATGTTTTCACTTAAGATGAAAGTAGTTATGGCATTTAATCTAATTAGGCAAATAGTCTCTGTATTCAATCTTTAGGACCCAAGGGCTCTTTATGTGGTGCATACTTATTTCATTTTAAAACTGTGAACATTTTTTGAGGGGATTTTAAAGTGTGTTTAAATAAAACATTATTTTCACTTTTTCTTGTAATAACATAATAATGCTCATGAATTCCATTCTTTAGAGATCTTTCTGGTTTACCTGTATAATAAAAAAGAAAGGAATTACAAAAAGACAGGTAAACCATCCTCCTATGATCACATTTTAAATGCTGAACAAACTTAAAAACATGTTTGCAGCTGTTTAATCAAATCTTTCACAATATATACAAGTGTGTGTGTGTGTGTGTGTGTGTGTGTGTGTGTGTGTATATATATATACATACATATGTGTGTGTATATATATATATATATATATATACACACACACACACACACACACATATATGTGTGTGTGTGTGTGTATATATATATATATATATATATATATATATATATATATATATATATATATATATATATATATATACACGAGTCTCCGTATCAATTTTGAATTTTCAATACTTCAAATTTTTTATGGTCAAGACCATAAGATCAAAGTTTTAAAACTTCTTTAAAATGTAAATAAAAAAATAAATAAAAATAAAAAAAATCTTTTCTTTTTTTTTATATTTTGCAGGGGGACAAGATCTTTGCACCCTACACCCCCTCTGGTAATTAAATATACCAATTCTGAGATTGAACTACAGTAAGGAAATCTGTAAATATACAGTTCTGCTCTGTATGGCATTCTCCATTTAAATGGTTTGAAGTTTCAAAACGTCGATCTTATGGTGTTGACCATAAGAAATTCAAAGTTTTGAAACTTCAAAATTTAGAAGTACTCCACACACACACACACACACACATACATATATATATATAAATATATATATATATATATATATATATATATATATATATATATATACACACATATATACACATATATATATATATATATATATATATATATATATATATACACACACACACACACACACACATATTCAAAAATAAATAAATATATATATATATATATATATATATATATAGACAGATAGATATACACATATTCATGTACAGTGTTCAGACAAAAAGACACCAATGAACACTGATTCATCAAGAAATGGTACATAAACATATTCACAAGTCATTCATCTAAATTTCTTTTAAAGGTTTCAATGCTTTCAGACTGTTTTACCCATATGAGTAAATTATTACAAGTTATTGGAATTTTATGCATGAATGATGTATGTTTGAACTACCAAATTTTATCACAACATTCATATTCTTATGTCTGTGAGTTTTGTTACAAGTGTAAATATTAATATTAAATACAGATGGTGAAATGCAATCATCAAATATTTTATAAGCCAAAATTAGTTTGCCTGTTACATATCTATAACAAAATGAAAATAAATACAGATTTTTTTCAACTGGCTTCATAGTCCGTACACTTTAATGTTACTATTTTCTTTGTGAGTTTTCTTTATACCTGTTCTAGACTCAATAACTATCCCTTAGTTCTTCTTTCGGCTTTTCCTGGTTAGGGGTTGTCACAGTGGAACTCTGGTCCGCTAATGATTGGCAGTAGATTTTGTATGGGAGCCGAGGTGCCTACTCGATGCCCAACCTTCAATGAAGACACACCCATTCTATGCATGTCTTTCAAATGCCACTCGACTGCAGGGAGGACATGCAGACTCCACACAGAAGGTGCTCCAGCCAAGAATCGAACGGGAGAACCTCTTGCTGTGAGTCAACAATGCTACCGCTGCACCATCGTAGCTTAGAATAACTATCCCTTAGTATATATTCAAAATGTGTTATTGTACTCAAATAGAGGTCTAATATAGGTCTTAAAATTTTGAACTAAACAGTTCTCAATCTCTTTTGGAGAGATTTCATAATCAATAACCCATGTATTGAATGGCTTTTGTACAGATAGCATGTAATTTAAAATATATATTGGATTGTATGATAATGCCGTGTCTTTATGTTTCTTGATCTCCTTAAATGGCAAAGTTGATAAATATCACAACAAATGAGCATCAGGCTATGGATGAAGATAAGTTCAGTCAAAAAAAAAAAAAAACACCCAAAGAGATGAGCTCAAGTCACCACAGAGAGACAGATAAGGTATTTTCAAATGTAATTCTAAATGTAGTTACCTACTACATTCAGAATACATATTTGAAAGTACTTTCTCTCTCCCCGGGATTCATGAAGCTCGGCGCAAGGCCGGCGTAAGGCCTGCGCCGGCGGTGCATGGAATACCCGGCGCAGTAGCGCCATATACATATTAATGAGAGTGCACCGGAATCACAGACACGTGCGTAGTGTACGTGAGCGAGCCCAGGTAGGATGCGTCCGGAGGCGTGTCTAAGCCGGCATGAGGTGAGCAACCTAATGTGCTGACAGCCACGGTCCGCCCACAATAGTAATGGCAGCAGCCAGGTCCCGTGCAGAATGAAACGCACGTACAGTACGCAACATAGTCCTCGTTCCAAATTAACGGAGAAGCAAATAGAAGCCACCAAGGCATAAGTGTACCCGTTCAAGGAGCAAAGGATACGCATAAGACCGCCTCCGTCCCGCAATGCACTGTCAGTGTTTACACTCAGAGAAGGTGTACAGCCGCATGTCAGCACGCCGCACCGACATAGGAGCAGCGACTAAGGTCACCACCTGTCCCACTTTGTTTGGGGCAGTCTCTCCATGGACAGTTGTGTCCCGAAAAAATGTATTAGAAATGGCTGATGTGCTACGAATGTAGGACACAATGATATCCCGTATGTAATGTAATGGTAGCATGAATTGGTTATTTCTGTAACAGAAATACCGAAATGACACAATAAACAGAATAAGCAAGGAAATTGCCACAATAATAAGCAAATTATTTAGGCAAACAAGTGAATTTCTATGCTATATAGTGACCGTTTGTATGTGTCGGCCTGTAAAGGCAGATGTGAGTCCCGGAAATATCCCAGATCGGAAAATGGAAAAGGTGGAAACCCCAGCAGCGACATGGGCATGGTCACCAGGGTTACCTGCTGTCCCAAAGTGCCATGGACAGTCCCTGATTGGACAATCGTGTCCCTGCAACAATCGTAAAATGGAAAATGACCTGCATCCTGCCACGCAAATTCCCGTAATATACATGTAAATAGTAGCATAAAACATATACATTACGGTATGGAACACAGACATGGCATAAGAAAATAAATAAGGAACCCAAACGCTAACAGAATAGGCTCATAGTATGGCAAACAAGTGAAGTTCTGTCTACTGCACTAGCCCTGGGTATGTGTAGTCCTGCAAATTTCGAAGTGTCCACATAACATGCCCCACTATGGGCATTGGAAAAGGTGCCAACCATAATGGTCACAAGCAGTAGTGACAGTACATAGCCGGGTAGCTGTGCCGACATAACAACAGTAAGGAAGCAAGATACCCCAAACACAGGCAAACATGTGCATAGCAACATATCCCAGACCCAGCAACATCTTTGTTGCATACACTGGATGGTGTATGATGAAGTGTAATATCCAGAAGCAGAACACATGCATTCGGATGTACTACACATACTACACACAGACACACACACACACACACACACACACACACACACACACACACACACACACGGAAGGGACGGGGGACGAACCTACGCCTATCTACATGAACACACTACAGTATGAAGCATTTACAGAACACGCTACCGAGTTTACTGAGCAGAGCGCTGTCAGGAGGCATACCCCTACGTGAGTGGTATCATTTGCAGAGGCAATGCGCCCGATCGGGTGTTCGGACAGAGTGCGCAGTCACGCAGTCTGTTACCATCCCAAGGTCGCCGTACACTAACACGTTAGTGCTGCAGTCGAGAATAACAAGTAACTACTGATCAGTACATCACTGCATACTGGGCATGCTCAGACACTTAGACTCGGCACAGGGCAGACATGCATACACATGTTGCGACGGCATGGGTGGCGTAATGTGGACCGTCGTGTGTGTCCAGCCACACAACAGAAACCTGGCCATGCCACAGACGTGGCCGTTGCGTAGGGGATACAGGCATGCACCCGGGGTATAACTGCAGACGGCCGCGGTGTGCACTGTGCTGTGTGTCTATCTACACAGCTGCCTACTGGGCATGCTCAGACACTTAGAGTCGGCACAGATCAGACATGCATACACATGGTGCGACGGCATGGGTGGCGGAATGCGGACCATCCTGTGTGTCCGGCCACACAACAGTAACCCGGTCATGCCACAGACGTTGTTGTTGCTGCGGGGAATATGTAGGTGCAATTAACCATGTGTAGGACTGGCCTACAGTTTGTTGCATGCTACAGACAACCCTCCCAAACACAGGATACCTTCACAGATGTCCTGAGGACACTGGTGAGTGGGCATGCTCTCACAACAGCACCGTATTGGGTGACATGAACCACCCATACATAGCCTGGGAACATTACCCATGGCACAACACAGTACGCCAGCAGTCCCAGGTGTTCACACACCTGGCCACTGTTAAACAGCCATGCACCATACATACCAGGGGGGGGGATGTCTGACAGTTCTGCCCATCACGCATGGTGAGGATATGCCCCACACAGGATGTACAGCCCTCAATGGTGATGCAAGACCGTATAGTGGATCCACTGGTCATCCACTCACTGTAACCAACACCAGCATGGGGCACCTCAGTGATGACCTCTCCACAGAAAACCACACACATCATATGACCGGTGTGGTACCCTACAAGTCCTCCATGCCAATGTTGAACAGAGGCCAGACCGGCAAACGCCTAACGAATGCCTTCCCGACCACCCACATGCATGTCTGCAACAGGCAAACATGATGACATCAGGACCTTGTCCACCACAGGTAGGCACATGGTGTGGTGGACCGCAGCCACTGACTACCTGTACATCAACAGTTGGAGCTACTACATGGCAGGGCAATGACAGTACCAGGGAAACCATCACCCATTCATACCGGCGTCACCATACGGCCCCACATACCATCATCCAGGTCCGCGTGGGAGTGGTACTGCAGAGGGCACATGAGACAACCACAGGGCCTTCCCTAACTGTGGTAAGGACATGGTTGGGGGCACACAGACTTGCCTGGAAATGGTCCAGAATGGTACAACAGTCACTGCACCCACAGACATTGTCTGCATACCACAGGACATGTTCCATGCATACATCCCCCAACAGGGAACATATCCATCCCACCAGAGTGTATCCTCCCAAACATGTCATATGGCCTGGAGTGATCCCATATCTCTATGGCGTTTGACACGTCAGCAATGGGCACCGATGGTTTCCCTGGCTGTGTGCTACCCATCCTCTTTGAGGCCCTCGGCCCACACATGCGGCCACTGTGTCATGTTAGCCTTACCATGGGCTATGTCCCCAATGGATGCCATATGGCATCTGTGGTCCCACTATGCCAGGGTAGTGCTCCTATGGACTGTCAACAGCCACACCCTATACGCTTGACAAGTGTTGTCTGCAAAGCTGTGTGGAGGTCCATACAGGTGGTCATGGTTACAGATAGCGGTGTACAGCCAATACCGGAACATACCCACAACTACATAGTCAAGGCGGATCCTGCCTCCCGAACCTGCTCGTCCAGTCTGGAGTGTTCACCAAGGCCATTGATGGGGATACGTGGGTTTGCACACAGTACCATGACCTGGTGGGAGCGTTCAGAGCACACTACACATGGGACCCATGGAAAGGCTCGCCAGCATACATGTGGGGACATATGTCACCCGATGCTTCTCACACAGGTTGGAGGTCACACCACACAGGGTTGGTGCTCAAGGTGCCTTGTCACACTCATATCTGGACCCAGTGGAGGCCCAAAGGGCTCACTCCTGTGCCCCCTGCCATATGGCATCCGACCTTCCAATGTGCATGCAATCATAGGGGGATTGTAGCAGACAAGGTATGCAGATGACTACGCACCGGCCAACATACCCAACACCCCATGTTACACGAACATCCACCTAGGGCGTCATAGACATGGATGACTGGTGCCAGAGCCATGGCCTGCTACCAAATGCCAGAGAAGGTGCAGCCCTACCCAGTGTGAAGAACATGTTCGTCCCAATGTCACATGTAGGTGGTACGCCATTAAAGATGGTGGACATGTTCAGGGAAACGGCTACCACACCTGTCGGCAACCTCTGTCAACACACACAATGGCAATGTGGGTGTGAAGACATTCCATTGTGGCCTCCTGGTCTGGATGGAATGGCAACCACATCAGGGGTGTTCATTGTACCCCTGTACACATCACACACCAGTGCAATGACTGCGTACAATGGCACATGTGGCCTGTAGCTAACCTGACGCCTGCAGCACTCGGAAGGACCGCAAACGTTCCACAAGACGGGGATGACGGTGCTAGGACATGTGTCACAAGGTGCACGGCCAAGGGGACACCGGCTGTGGATCTTCACAGCACAGCTGCTCCGTGGTGATCTGTGCCTGACATACACGGCCATGTCTGACCTGGGTGACATGGGCACATTCCACCTCCCAGGCCCCATGCAAACACGGGCACAGAAGCGACTGTCAGACACCTCAACTCAAAGATGAGTGGGACGTGCTGGGGGAACAGGGTAACGGCCAGACACCCCCTACAACACGGGGAGGAGTGCCAGGCCATGTGAAGGAAAGGCCCTGACTGCCTTTGTCCAGGACTGCTAATGACGTGTGGATGTGTGACGATAGTTATGCGCCAGTCAACCTCTGTGTGTCACTGCTAGACCAGGGACTGGGGACTGATGGATATGGCATCCCCATCCTGAGGGGTGTTAGATGCCACACACAGTCATGCTAGGTCCACACATGTCGTAGGGCACATATCCTGTCACGTTCATGTGTGCCTATGTACCTATGTAGGGGTCCATGCCGGATGTGGGTAACTGTGCTATGCTGATTTTGCCAGACATGCCTGTGGGTACCCCACGACTACACGTGGGGAACTAATTACAGTGCTCCCAGTAGGCACGTGCAAGTACACCATCAGTATCATACGGGTTAACTGCACCGACATGGTGCTACACATGTAACCACCACACATACTGTGTACACATATCAATGAATGCTGCACCTGTCCTGCATGGTATGTCTGCTGCATGATGTCCGTGCACAACACACATCACATACACACCTGTCACCAGCCATACACACACACCACAACATACACAGCACGCACTATGCGGACACAGGTATCACATACACCTCTCACTATCGTGTCCACCCTGTGCATCATAATATGTTAGCTTAACCGTGCATTGATGGTGTGGCTCACAGTTATGCAGCAGAGACTTAATCATATGCACAGGGTGATATGTGCCACAGGCATGGGCTGTACCAATGGATGACATCATGTGTGTGTGTAAGGGCCAGTGCATTGAGTGGGCATGACTATGTAGATTGCATGTGGGTGTGGTGGAGCCCTACAGTTGTGTCTGCTGTGTGTGGGTGTGTGTACACAGTTCAGTCATCTGTGATGCCTACACGGGGTATGCTTGGCAGCCCCTGACTGTACAGTGCAGGTGTTATGGCTCACTGTGTCTGCCGGCGCGGCGACCCGCCTGCCTGGGGTCGCACGGGCATGACCGGGTGGAGGTACAGACTGTCCACTCTCCGATGTCACATGTCCGCTGGAAACGTGCCCACGACGGGGCCGTCCAGGGCCACGTCCACGTGGCCTGCTCTGTCCTGGTGTGGATGGTGTAGTAGCAGCTGCAGTGCTACTGCTACCATCACTGTCTGTGTGGGCATGGGAGGTGGCACGCACACGCTGACCTGCAGCAGGTGGTGTTGCTGGCACACGCCCACGTGCCCTATGCCTCACCCCTACCTGGTGTTCCTGCACGGACTGCGCACGCTCAAGGATGGCCAAGCCTCGGTCGATGAGACCAGCCATATCGCCCAATCTCCTATCCAGAACATCGGCAAGATGCTGTTGTGCATTCGCCAATGCCTGGATGCTGTCATTTAGGGTATGGATTGCGGACCTCTGCAGCCTCTGCCCGTCCTGGTTCTGCCGTTGCCGCGTGCCTGCGCCGCCATTACAGTCTGGAACATGCGTCTGGTTATACCAGCTGCTGCACCCTGTACGGCAGGTGTATGTCTAGCGGTGCTCCCCCTACGGGCAGCACCTGCCACATGCCTGCGTGGCACTGCACCAGTCCTTACACTGGCAACATCGTGTGTACCCACACCTTCTGCAGCCACCACACATTCCTGCTCGGGGACAACAGACGCTGACTGACCGTCATCTATGGGCAACGGTGTTGGGGTATGTGTCGGCATCTGAACCGTGTGCAGGGATGAAAGGGACGTATGTGTGATGTTCTCCAGTGGCACAGACTCTGCCTGTGACGACCCTGCCTGTGCCTCATGCACATGCTCATCACCACTAGTATCTGTGGGGACACTAGCATCAGATTGACCGCGGGAGGGAACGCACCTACAGCACCTGTCAATACAAAGACATACCATCGGTTACAATACAGACACACACAGACACACACACACACACACACACACACACACACACACACACACACACACACACACACACACACACACACACACACACACACACACACACACACACACACAGCATGCATGTGATAATGCAGGTGGCATGCAGCATTCACACAACACAGACCAGTGAATGCAGACCAGACATTCATAGTGGCAGTATGTACACTGCCCTGGTGGGGACAGTACAACAGGCAGGTGTCATTTAGTAGGCATGCAGTACACACATTCATGGTAGTTTGCATGCATCAGCGTGATACACCGTGTGGCCGCGGGCAAGTTGAGAGTACACATGGCTGCCAACACTATGTAATGTACACCGCAAACATGTGCGGTATCATGTGGACATGTGAAGATGGTGTCCCACCGCATGCACCACATCACGATGGCTGTCATGGTGCAGTGTTATGTGTACAGTGTACAGATACAATGTATGTGTAACAGTGATGTCTGTGCAGGTACATTTGCTGTGAGCTGTGTGCATAGCTGTACGGTGTGTGGTGCGGGCTCTGTGCCACTGCACAGTAGCAGGACACAGCTATGTGTCTGTGCGATGGGTGACCTGGACGCATTACATTGCCATGTCTGTAAGTCAGTTCAGCTGCTCAGCAGCACATATATGGTGGACATTGGAGGCACCTGTAGTAGCTGTGGAGAGGAATTTCATGTCACTGGTGTACTACATCAGATGTCCAGGGGGTCCACTACATTGATGAACCCACTATGTGTGTACAGGGTGCAATGGTGAGTACCCACTGTGGATGTGCTGTGTGGCAACATGCCTGTAGGTATCAACCATGGCCTTGTCTGTCTGACTCATTGACAATTGTGTGTGGTAGACATTGTGCACACGGCCCTGTGGTGGCCCATGTGACATACACCCATACTAGTGTGACGTGTCACATTCACTACGGATATGCTGACAGTGTGTATGTCTGCTATGTTGTGCATAGGTCATATCATGGTGTGACAATGCTGCAGCCAGACATCCACGTGCATGGGACATGGCATGCGCCATGTCACAACGTGTGCACCGATGCAGGGGCATGGGTCACATTGGTAACACCTGTGCTCTGGCCAGATCACAGCTCACTCTGTGGTACTGTGTCCATACTGCACTGGCATACCAATGCATACTACACATGCAGCCATTGTGTAACACCTACACCATTGTATGCATAGCTGAATGCACGTAACACACCAATTGGTTGTGTGGTGTCATACCACTCTACGGTAGCGGGTGTATCTACTGTACATGGGTGGTGTGTATGTCGGGTGGTGCGAGCTGTATACCGTGACGGGGTCACACACAGGTGAGCATGTCATGCCTAGACACATGGGGAATATCAATACAGCAGAACATGCGTTTGACTGGCAACAGACTTACCTGCAACAGACCCTTGTCCTTGCGACACGCCAGACGTACCTGTAAAGGCATTACACAAAGGTATACACATTAGCCATTACTATCTCCACGGTCAGCACTGTGCATGACACATCATGCATGTGTGTGGTTGCATGTGCTATGCACATGTCTGCTAACACAACATAGCATACAATGGTTTGCATCTTGTGTGGCCATATACCTGGCATGTATTGCTATATCATGTGTTGTACTATGACACCCACGTCGCCTATCATACAAACATGCAACACTGACTTACCATGCGGCTCCAGGCTCATAGCTCGGGAGACACCCACCTCCACGATGGACGCAAGTGGTTCTGCGTGTTGTTCCATGGGTGTCCCCAGACTGACCAGGAGCTCCTCCGTAGCTGTGAGTGGGGGCTGTGTTGGTGGCCCACCACCTGTCCCACGTTGTTGCCTGGCGATTGCAGCGGCACGCTGTCTTGCATGCCGGATCAGGTCTGTGCAGTGCCTGTGGATTTGTTGGTAGCTGCGGTTGGTTCTGCCCACGCTGTTCACCCTCCTGCACAACTCCTCCCACATCTCCTGCCGTTCTTGTGCCTGCTGTGGCACATGGCTAAACAGGGCGTTGTAGTTACTCTGGAGGTATGGTATGATGACCTCCTCCTCCTGTCGGCTAAATGGTGGAAGCCAGGAACGTGGCATTATCTGGAAGACATAATGATGGTGGCAGGTCACATTCACACTGCTGTGCTGGCATACTGTTGGAAATACATTGCTATGACATGTACGACATCTGCACAGTGATCTGTGAAGGGCGTCGTGGCGGTGACACAGCCGATGTTGTGGCTTCACACCATTGAGCACTGGGTGTCACATCATATCTGTGTGCCACCCCATCACACTCTGCACGCACCATGTAGATGTTAGCCTGCCATGGACATGTGTACCTGGCTGCACCTATGTCCATATCAGTTGGCATATGTCCCCATGTGACGTCTGTGCTACTGTTCACCTGTACGCTGTGTATATGTCAGTACACATCACGTCTGTGTCCATTGTGAGCGTCAGCAGCGGCACTGTACACATACACATGGACACCTGCACATGCATGTGTTGTGCCATGTACTTCCACACAGCACTGTACCGGTGCTGGACAACTTGCCCCAGCTCACCTGTGTTACGTATGTGATAGACATGGAGCAATGTGTAACCATGACACATTAGCAGGAAAGGCCATGCATAGCATGTACACGCACACATTGTGCAGAGCATCACACAGCACCTGTAACATGACAGGGTGCATCGCCACCACATTACTACTGTGTATGGTTGATAGTGAGAGTGCCTTTTGTCCATTGCACCATGTGGGACTGTGATAGCTCATGCAGCCTTGCTGGTCATCTCTGCATGATATGGCAGGGTATGCCACATACATGGCAATGGGTGTGACCCACCCAGGGGCTGACGGTATTGGCAGGGTGGCTGTCCATTGCTTTTGTCATAGCTGTGTGAATATGGACATTCAACATGTTTATCACCATGGTGTGGACACTGTCCTCCAGCGAGGTATGCTGTACGCTGCTTGTTGAGGGTGTGTGTGGTGCATGCAGGTATCACACATCCATGCATACACTGTAGCCCTGGCAGGTGCTATGTGCTGGGATGTTGATCGACACAGTGCTGTATGTGTACACACACCGCTATCCCATGCACATGGATATCTGCCTGAACTGATGTCTGTAACACATATGTGTACATACATTGCCCGCTGCCACCCACATGTCTGCTGCTGCACTACACACCGCCATCCCTCCCTGTGTGAATGTGGTGTTGGCCTCAGCAGAGGTATCCATGTATGGGGACATGGATGTTCACATAGCAGGCCCACTGATGGTATCGTCGATCTGACCATACACATATGATGCACCCCTCACACATACAACCCATTCATATTGTTGTTCACAATGGTGACACGGCTATATTGCTATGCCGGAGCCATTCACAGACATACATACACAGAGGCATGCACGCCCATCTGTGTCATTGGCCGGACTATTGGTGTGGTTTGGCACCTAACGTGTTTGACTGCAGGTGGCGCAGACCTACTGTGCACATGTCTACATGGTAGGCCTGTTCTACGGTAGGCATCTGTGATGTGCTGTGCACATCTCATACCTGCACATTTGGTTGTTGTCCATTGGTCCACAGGCCAGTGGTGGGACATACAGGGATGTTGCTGAACATATGTACATGCGACCCTGTACAACTGTGACGCTAGCCTCTCAGATGCTCATGTGTCGTGGACGTGAACACCGTACACACACATGTGGTTGTGGGCCGCCGTCCATACCCATCTCCACCTGTGGGTTGCTATCATCCCACACACTCCTTGTACTGTATGTTCAGGCTATGCAACTATGTGGGGCTTGTGTGCATACAATACGATACTATGTGCCTTTGCACCCATCACAGACATTGTCACACAGGTACACCGGCAGCCATACACATCGCAGATTGTTGTCAGCATGTCACATGTGGTACACACCTAACACATCTCCTGCGGGACATGGTAATCTGTATGGGCATGTCCAGTAGTGACATACCACAGCTACCCCTACATGACGGCTATGCAGGACATGTCTGTGTACATCTACTGTGACATATACACAAGCAATGCCCCCTACCTACATCACATGGTACTACCTGTGGAGTATGTGTGTCTGCATCCATGCTATGGCCATAGATGACAATTGTACATCTATATGTGCAACATACCTCAGTGGGGGTTGTCATGAGCACATGTTCCATGTGTCAATGCATTGTTTGTGTCTGTTGGGCAGTCATTGTTGTGCATGGTTTACATGGCTGACATAGTGTACTGTGTCTGATTCCAGGTACTTCATTGGGCTACCAGCATTGTACATTTCTACAGCACATTCCAGCCATCATGTAGCCAGCTTAGATGACAGTGGGAGGTGTTCCGCCATGTGCACATATGTCACACGGTACAAGGGTGACTGACACACATTGTCGGGACTGGGTTCTGACTGCTGTGGATGTGTGTACCGGTGTTGACAACCATGACTGCACCAGATGGTGTCTTCTGGATGTGTGACATTCACAACAAACACCCACATTCACATAGCAGCACATCGTCCACGACAATTGACATTCCTGCCTGAACACTGTGTACGGTATGTTTGTATGACCACTGCATATATCACTGGTGGCCACCAGCATGGCTGCCTACAACAGCAGTGTGTATCCTGTGCAAACATGGGTTACACCAGTCACACCACACCTGTGCCAGCTGGCCCTGTAGTGGGTGACAGTGCAGTTCCATTCATCATGTAACAGTATACATCGTGCACCAGTATGTTGCAGACATGTGAACGGCTGTGCTACTCAACATATGCACACATGACACATCACCTGGTACACCGTGTCTGCCTTGCCACCTGCTATTGTGACCACCCTGTGATGACATTGTACGGCCCACATGGACGTGGACATGTGATGGCTCAATGGTGAATTAACCGTCCAGGTGTGTGTCTAGCCAGGTGTCCAGTAGCCACTGGTCTGCATGCAGGGATAGTCTACATTGGCCTACTCTGTCACTGGGACTGTTGACTATGGTCATACTGTTGTTATGCAGGCATGTGCTGTTTGTCCAGTCTGATAGTCGTGTTGAACCACACTACCGTGGCACACATGACGTGTGGACATCTGGCTAAGGTGTGCAGCCCACATGTACATCTTCTCATGCTATGCTGCCTGTGCAGCGGTGTCACATGTCTGTCTCTGGCAGGGCTGTCACAGGTAGGCACAGCATGCAGTGATGTGTGACAATGCTTACACCCTCCACTGTGCTGTACACTAGCACTGCACACACAGTACAGCACACATGTCATTTATCTACGGTGCCTGGGACCTGCCTCCATGCCCTACACGGCACACCTGCCAGTCCACATTGTACACAGATCATACCTCCCAGTCACATACCTGGACTGCAACACACACAGGTGGGTGGTTCCCACACCACACCGTGATTTACACACATACTGTATTTTCCCATGACACATTGCATCATAGGTAGTCCATGTTCAGATACCCATGTTTGTGGCCACTACGCACATTGTGACACGCGACAGTGCAGACACTGTACACCACAGGTTACATGCCAGTCGGGTTGGCATGCTGTACATTGCACCTGGGACAGTTGCTACTGCTATGTATTGCCAGCAACACGACCTTCCCTAGTATGGACTCCCACGTACCCACACATGCTTGGCCATGCAGTACGCATAGCTGGGTGACACATTACACGACACATACCATACCTACACTACCCTCAGCATGCACCAAACCTCCATGTGTCTGTATGCTAGGCCTACACACCTCCCCCCTCTGTTTGCTGAACATCCATGCTTACCATCCCTGCTAGCCACACCCTAAGCACACAACCATAGCAGCATGCATGGTACATACACACTACAGCCGGTATTACTGACATCCACTGACAGAGGTAGATGTTCTTCGTTTTCCATTGCTGCAGTCCTTACTATTGGGTATAGTCCGCATCCAGTCGGCCCGAATACCAGAGTATAAGGCTGACGTCGGTCAGGGCGCATTAGACTGACGTCAGTACGTCAGGGTACTAATGCGCATGACCGGCGTCATATCCTCAGTCTTTTTTGCCGCGTGGTCCGATGCAGAAGCAGTTTTGCGAGTGCAGGTTGGCGTTCTGAAATATTTCCGAAACCGGAGTTTCAGACCGAATCAGAGTTGGCTAAGTACCCCGTTGGGGAACATTTTGGTTTTTTCTTGCCTCAGTATTTAACCGGATGTCAGAAAAAGTGAATAACTGTATTTCTTGTGGGAAACAATTACCATACATTGTGTATACCTTGTTTAGGGCCTGAGCACGACGTTGTTGGTTGCCGCTCTTGTGCTAGGTTTAACAAACGCACTATTAAGAGGAGGTTAGACTGTGCCAGATTAGTGTTTGGGAAGCGTTGCAATTATAAAATGCCGTCGGATGCTCCGACGCCCGCTTCGTCCACGAAGCGCAAGGACAAAACAGCAAAGCCTAGGGTTGATGAACCGGCAGTCCCGGACGTCGGTTCTTTAAATGGCTCAGTGGAGCCAGAGGTTTTGCCAAGAGTTTCTATGCAGTCTCAGGCAGAAACTTTACTTTTACAGGATGTACCCTCTCAGGAGGCAGGCCAGGCTGAGGGGGCTTCTCAGGTAACTATTCTTCCCTCTCTTCCCAAAGTAGTTAGAGCCTCTCCTTCTGTTGCCAAAACTTCTTTTAGAGGTAGGTCAACTTCAGCTTCAGTAGGGGCTTCTCCTAGCCTTTCGGGTTCTGTACCTAAGAAACATATGCTTAAAATGGCAGAAGATTTGATTACTATGATTAGAGGTTCTATGGGCCCTCCTGATAAGAGGCCTAGAGTGGAACCAGAGTTTGACAGTTTTGAACAAGGTTCAGGGGCTTCTGAGTCTTCTGCGGAAGATTTGCTGGAGTATCCTCATTATTCTGATTCTGATGTGGATGATGCCACTCCTTCGGCTTCTCCTCCTGAGGATTTTTCTTTTTCAGAGACTCTGCATTCCATGAGGGAGCACTTTAAATGGGAAGGCCAGGATTACTCTGATTCCAGGAAGAGACTTAGGGAATTCTTGTTTTTACCCCAGCATAGGCCCTTAGCTATACCTCCTGTGTTGAATGTGGTGGAAGATGTTTTGCAGAGGCTTCCCTGAACCCTGATTCTTTGCCTCCTGCTCCTGTTAAACCTGATAGGTACTATAGGGTGCCCGAAGCTCATAAGTATTTGTTTAAGAGTCCTAGGGCGGACCCAGAAACTGTTTCTCAGGGGCCTAAAGGTGTTAAGGCCTCTGTGGTTAAAAATCCTGTTCCCACTGACAAAGAGGCAAGGGCCAGATAGGTGGGGTAAGAAAGTGTATACTTCTTCCACTCTAGCCATGAGGGCGTTGAATTGTCAGTTTCACATGCTGAAATATCAAAATTATCTCCTTTCACAATTGAAATCTAAGGTGGATGCTTTGGCGGAAGGTATTGATTGTAAAGACTTGCTGGATTTAGTTTATGTGTCTGAACAAGTGGGCAAGCATTCTTTGCAATGTGGTTTTGATGCTGTGCAGGCCTCCTCGAGGGTGGCTGCCACTAGTTCTGTTCTTCGCAGGCATGCCTGGTTGAGGGATCAAAATTTGGCTGAGCATGTTAAGACACGGATTTTGGATGCTCCTTTACAGTCTGATGTGTTGTTTGGTTCACCTGTGGAAGCAGTTTTAAAGAAAATGGAGGACAAAGCTAAGTCTATGCAAACTGTTAAAGATTTTTTGCAGGTACAGCCACCGAAGTTTAGTAGAAATTGGCCTGCTAAGGGGTGGACATATCCTGCTTATGATTCCCAGTCTAGGGGTAGGTCTAGACGTGGTAGGGGCAGGGCTCAAGGTTCTTTTAGGCCTAGAACAGGGAGTTCACCTGCTCAGACTTCTGGTGAGGGCAGGGGTCAGTCCTTTCGTAAACAGACCCAATGACCTGCCTTTTCAGCTGCCAGTAGATTCTCGTCTGGCAGCTCCTTTGGAAGGACGACTGTCTCTTTTCAAAGAAACTTGGGATTTAATTATTCAAGATAGATGGGTGTTGGACATCATTCAGCCAGTCCCTGTATCAGAAAGGGGCCTAGGATTTTATTCTCGCATGTTCCTAGTACCAAAACAGGGGAACACGTGGAGACTGCTTTTGGATTTATCTCTCCTCAACACTTATCTGGACATTTCCAAGTTCAAGATGTTGACGTTACAACAGCTTTTACCCCTGCTGGGCAAAGATCACTGGATGGTAACTTTAGTTCTCAAGGAAGCTTACCTTCATGTGCCTATCAGGCTAAGTTACAGGAAGTATCTGCGGTTTCGAGCTGGAAATTCTCTTTATCAGTTCTCTGCATTGCCCTTTGGCTTATCTACTGCGCCCAGAGTATTCACAAAGGTTCTGGCTCCAGTGATAGCTTACTTCAGGCTACAAGGACTTCAAATCTATCCTTATTTAGACGACTGCCTGATTCTGGCTCAAGAAAAGGAAGACCTTCTACAGCATCTGGAATATCTTATAGCAGTGCTAAGATGCCTAGGGTATTCTGTGAACGAAATAAAGTCCAGTCTAGTACCCTCTCAAGACATGTGCTTTCTGGGTGTGAGACTGAATACAGCAGCCCAGATGGCCTTTTAACCCCGGACAAACAAAAGAGTCTATCACTTTACTTCCATCAACTATCTCATCAGTCCGTGCTGACTGCAGAGACAGTCCTTCAAGCATTAGGGTTCATGGCATCTTGTATTCTGGTGCTTCCCAATGCCAAACTGCATTTGAGGAAGTTACAATGGTATCTCAAAAATGTATGGACACAGCACTGCCAGGATTTAGACACTGTCATTCAAATAATACCTTGCCTTCAAAGAGAATTTTTGTGGTGGGCTCAGGAATGTCACCTAAACAAGGGACTCTCTGTGACCCGGCCAGAGGCGAGTCAGATTTTACCGACAGATGCCTCAGACATTGCTTGGGAGCTCATCTAAATGGAAAGTGGATACAAGACAAGTGGCCTGCCAGACTACAGCATCTACATATCAACATGAAGGAGATGTTAGCAGTCCAGTTCGCATTGCTGGCTTTCAAGGAGTTACTTCTTCCAGGGCAGGTGTTGATTCTAACAGACAACACAACTGTCATGTGGTACTTCAACAAACAAGGGGGAACACATTCTTATCCTCTATGCAGGCAAGCGATGATTTTATAGGAGACTGCGCTACGCTTGCACCTAACTCTTCAGGCAAGGTTTCTGCCAGGAGCACAGAACTCCTTAGCAGATGTGTTAAGCAGACAAATCATGGATCCCCACAAGTGGAAACTGGATCTTCATGTATTTCAGAAATTGACAGTGTCATGGGGAACTCCAGACATAGATCTGTTCGCTTCTCCACTAAACCACCAGCTGCCACAGTTTTGCACAAAGGGGTTTCATCACACAGCTTGGAAAGTGGATGCTCTGTCTTTCAGTTGGACAAACCTTCATGTGTATGCCTTTCCACCTCTGCCTCTTCTTCCAAAGGTACTGTTAAAGGTCAGACAGGACAGGCCAAGGATGATTTTGATAGCTCCAGATTGGCCTTGGCAACACTGGTACCCTCTACTACGGAGTCTGGTAAAGAAGCCTCCATGGCCTTAACCTTTGATTCCACATCTGTTTTCCCAGCAGGACGGTCATCTGCTCAATGTCAAGCTTCACTCTCTTCATCTGACAGCCTGGCATATTCTGTGTTGAAACACAGCAGGTCTCAACTTCCTCAACAAGTTTTAAATGTGATTAGGGAAGCTAGAAGACCTAGTACAAGGAAAGTGTACGCAGCAAAATGGAAGAGATTTTTATTTTGGAGTAAAGCAAAGAATTTGGAGATTTCTGAGCCTAATTTGAGTATGGCTCTTCAATATCTTACTGAGTTACTGGACAAGGGTCTGTCCTTCTCTTCCATTAAGATTCATGCTGCAGCAATCTCAGCTCACTATGATTGTGACCCACCATTGTTTTCGCATCCTTTGTTCAAGCAGTTTCTTAGAGGGGCAAAATATAAGACCCCACGTAGAGCTCCTACTCCTGCTTGGGATCTCAATTTTGTGTTGGAAAAACTTACTCTACAACCTTTTGAGCCTGCGGCTACTGCTGAATTGAAATATTTGTCATGGAAGACTGCTTTTTGTTGGCTATTACTTCTGCAAGAAGGGTGTCTGAGTTGCAGGCCCTTATGGCAGTCGAGCCCTTTTGATTTTCCATAAGGATAGGGTATCATTACGTACTAATCCTTCCTTTATGCCTAAGGTGGTTTCTAGTGTGGCTTTAAACCAAACTATTCATTTGCCTACTTTTTATGCAGACCCCCAAAATAAAGGGGAAAGGATTTTGCATACTTTAGATGTACACAGGCAATTGCGTTATTACTTAAGCAGGACTAAGGATTTTAGGCAGTCTCAGCAGTTGTTTGTTTCTTTTGCTTTGAGTTCGCAGGGCAAGCCTGTGTCAAAACAAACTATTTCTAGGTGGATTGGCTTTTGCATTGCATTTTGTTATTCCCATCATGGCAAGGAGGTTCCAGCTGGGATTAGGCCTCATTCCACTAGGGCTACTGCCACTTCAACAGCATTTCTACGGGGTGGCAACTAAGGATATTTTGGAAGCAGCTACTTGGAGTTCAGTGCATACTTTCTCTAAGCATTATCACCTTCCTATCTACTCTAAGTCTAGGGCTGGTTTTGCCACAGCTGTTTTGCAAGGCATGTTGTCAGCTCCTGCTTCTTTATGATTTGCCAGCCTCCCTTACCTCTGCTTTGGGATTCTACCCAATAGTAAGGACTGCAGCAATGGAAAACGAAGAACATAGTACAGTTTTGTACCTACCATAAATGTAGATGTTCGAGGATTCCATTGCTGCAGTCCAATTTACCTCCCTCCTTCCCTCTGTGTTTAGGGGTGGTTGTGTAGGTGAGTTTACCTGCTTCTATTTTTGTATATATTGTTCATGTTTTGGTACAGGTATTTTGGGCCTTGTCTTTTTAGGGTCTTCTGACATCTGGGGCAAGAAAAGACTGAGGATATGACGCCGGTCATGCGCATTAGTACCCTGGCGTACTGACGTCAGTCTAATGCGCCCTGACCGACGTCAGCCTTATACTCTGGTATTCGGGCCGACTGGATGCGGACTATACCCAATAGTAAGGACTGCAGCAATGGAATCCTCGAACATCTACATTTATGGTAGGTACAAAACTGTACTTTGAGGGCATGGCACCCCGTCCGATGGACAGTCTATGTGCCTATGCCAACAGTGATCACAGTGCACTTCTGCTACATTTACACACTGGTAGGGACCATGCTATTCCACACTGAGACATGGTGGTGCTGGCCTTTTCACAGACGCCACAGTGGTAGTCCTGTTCCATGCACACGTGCTGTATGGGCACATGTGCAGGCTGTTGCACGGTAGTTTTGTTCACCTGTGTGTTGTGTGTCACTTGACAGTCATGGTGTGTCCTGCTGGTGCATGACATACTCCACAGCTAGCTACCTACACATGACTGCCAGACATTGCAGTGTGGGCCCTCACGCAGTGTGGTGGTATGTCTCTGCTGTTTGACTACATCCACATTCAATGCAGCATACCACGGTCATGCAGGCATTGACGACACAGATGTTGCTGGCATCCTGCCTGCCAATGGGGTACCTACCAACAATACACACTCTCACTCACTACAGGGTTCCAATCCTTGGCTGGACATTGTATTAACCCTGTGGACACATACATAGTACTGGCATGCACATGTTATGTCTGGGAACACAGTCCCAATGTCACCTCCAACCGCCGTAGTTGTTGTATCCCGCCAACCTGGCTGTTACATGTCTCTGCAGCAGCACACGTCAGTGACTGCTAGCCCATTCATGCACGTTGTGCACCCTGACCACCACACTACCACATCTATCACACTACACATGGATGGTACTGCATTGCACGTATGGGGCTGCATCTCTACACCCATGACTGGGCCATTCAGTATGGCACTGGGCCACATCTTGACATACATGCTTCACACACTCATTGACTACCTGCATGCCTTTCCTGGCACCCTTGTTGGGCTTCTGTGCGCCACAGCACACCACATCCCATGCTGGCCACCTGTCATATTATTGCATGGGTGGTTGGGGTGGTACAGAGGGTATCACATCAGACATGATCCGCTCTTTGCCCTTCAGCACCATTCCACTTTATGCTATTGACAGTGTACACATCCAGCATCACATCGCACCCTATGTATCGGCATGTTATGCCATGTGCCTTCTGTACAGTTCACACAGTGGTGCAGGCATATCATGCTGACTACAACATTTCAGGGGCGTGTGGCATTGCACGTTCCTCAGACATGTGGCCCCTCATGCTCAGTATTTGCATACGTGCACTACCTGCTGTCACACAGTACTGTACATGCCTACATATACCACTTCTACATACCTGGCAGCATTCTAGCTCATCCTACTCATGTTGCTGACACCCATACAGGTGTCAGTGTGGCAGATATATCATGTAGATATCATTGCATCAGTTACATCACACATAGTGCATACACATCACCTTTGCATACTGACAGTCATGCGGTGTGTATCACATGGATACTGTCCCTATACAGGCATATCACGTTGTACATGGTTGATGTACACACACATGGCCCACATGGTGCTGTGGTTGCCATATTACACCATAGCGTGGGTACACATGTGCAGGACTACACATTTCTGGACCGTATGTCTAGCTGATACCTTGGGTGCCCTTGTACCTGTGCCATACACACATGTACACGCAGGCCGTGTTACAATAACACATGTGTGGTGTACCTTACACAATGGATACAACGTTACATGTCTCATTATAGTCATGCTGTGCTCTCTACCCAGCTCCGACAGTTTACATATGCAAATGACAGTCATGTAACACATCTGTGCTCACCTGCATGCCACTAACACACGCGTGTAATGTACTCTGCCATGGGCCATGTTCTCCACAGTACTGATGCATGTAGTACTCCTACATGGCGTTTGCTGTGGGCAGGGGGGGAGGAGCAGTCCTGCATGTGTGCACACATGCCACATTGCTCAGCCCGGGCGTCTGTGTGACATCCACAGACTGGACACACACCATGCTGTGGGACATAGGTCCTGTGCACATCCCACAGGGGCACACTGTGTCACTAGTCATGTGATAGCTGCCTTGCTGGTAGGGTGACACAGACCCATGGTACCACCACAGCGGACGTACTGTATAGACATGACAGTTGACATCCAGTTCTGCCGTTCAGTGGACACTACCATGGGGGGGGGTGTCAGTACTGTGTACATTGCACATGTGTTTACACACGGCCCTGCTGGACATCATTGTGGCACACATTGCACCTGCTATGGAACGTTTGGACATGGTCACTTGCTGTTACCTCCATTTCGGTACCTATTCTGCTACTACATTGTCCCATATGTGCAGGCCATACATATCTTGTGTATGTATATAACATTAGCCCATCGCTCCATCATGCATGCTATGCCTGTGATACTGTCTATGATTTGTGAACATATCCATCATGCCAGCTTTGCATTACACATAATTGACATAGTCGCCCTACTGCGTGGGATAGGTGCACGTCGCGCACATTCCGTATGACATCGACGGTATATGCCCATGCACATGTGTGCTGTGACACTATACATAAATGTCCTATCCCCTGCTGTGGCACTTCAGTGTTGGATATCCACTGCCAGCATCGGCGTGGGTGGTGGCATTGTTCTGTGTTTGCAACCCCTATGGCAGACCTGGGGTAGGGTTACCACCTGTGCCACTTTGCAAGGGACAGTCCCTCCTTGGGCAGTTGTGTCCTGACAAAATTTATCACAAATGGCAAATGTCCTGAGATTGTGGAACATCACTATATCCCATTCTTATGTAAGAGTTGCATAACATACTTATTTATGTATGTACATTCCTAACTGTTACAAGACACACAATAAGCAACTGAACTGCTACAAGACTACACTTTTCTTTATGCAAAAGAGTAGAGTTCTAACCTTTGTACTGACCATGGGTATGTGTCCACCTGTAACATCTGAAGTGTGTCCCGACGATTTCCCACTTTGGCCTTTTGAAAGGGTGGCAAGCCGGCCCTGGGGTTATCCCGGGTGTTTACATGTTGTCCCACTGCTGTGCACACGTTGTCCACAGTTGTTGGTATGCTGCGCGTTTTAGCTTTACATATCCAACCTTCGCCTCTCTGCCTGATGGACAGGTATCTTTACCTACACACACTGTTCACATACTGTACAGATTCGTCATACGTATCGTGCGTTACACACCAGTACATGTCGTGGGTTCGACATACCTTTCCGGCCTTTTGTTCTGAGTTCGTCTGTATTCCCTTGTTTCTCTTTCTCTAGTTTGTATGAGTTCGGTATGAACATACGGTTTGAATATCCAGGGAGTCTTCCTTATATTCGTCGTCGCCTGATGCATGTGGGTTAATCAGGCCAATAGCTGTTCCTCGGTGTGTACTTATGCGCATATCAGCGGTGATCCCCCTTCCTTTCGTTAGTTCGCGTCGGCACTAGGCCATGGTTCTTTCCTCGTGTGGCCGTTGGTTATTTGCAATACCTTCGTGAGGATGGTATGTATTGTATCATGTTTGTGTGACTGCATCCGCTATGTGTGGTGTCGGGTACATTTCACTGTGGTGTTAGCCGTGGATTGTGTGTGTTGGGTATGGTATTGTGTTCGACATGTGGGTCCCCGTGTCCTGGCGGCGTCTGTCGATGGCGTTGTGCATTCAAATGTGTTACATGGCTGTTATTTTCCTGTACATAGCGAATGCATGGATGCATGAGCCGCTGCTAGTGTTTCCCAGGAGCTTGTTGTGGGTATGCCGCTGTCATTCACTGCCTGTATGTGTTTGCTACGGTTTTAGCTGTTATCCCTTTGATATGTGCAATGGGGTATATCTGCGGATGTGGGTGACGGGTACGGGGTGTGAGTCTTGCATTTATACATACCAGATATGCTTGTGTGTGTGCTCCATCCCTGCTTGGGGAGCTGCGGGTTACCTGTCTGTTGTTCCGGGAATGTTTGTTTTGTTGATGTCGTCTGCTGTCGGTATCGCCTGTATGTGTGCTTCCTGCACGTATTCCTCCTTCACATCGGTTATATATCTGCGGATGTTCGTCCGTGCCTACCATCCATTTGCATTTTGTCGCTGATAGTTACGGTGATTGTGGTCCTATACTTGGGGCGGACTGTATGCTACCGGTAGCCTCCTATTCGTGTGCCGCTTGCTTACGTCACGGTCGTGGAACACACCGCGGTATTTACCGGACCGTAAGTGTTCACGATCGGTGCCGGGATGGCACATTCGTATTTTCGCCGTACATGCCTGATGCTGTGTAACGTTGCCGACGGACCGTGTGGAGTCTACGTTATGGCCGCCATACCTACGGTCGTGGTTTGTACATGCGTCCTTTGCATCTCCTGTTTGCTATGGCCCTGTGGTACACTTTGGGACATTTGCGCTTTGCATCATTTTACGTCGCCACGTGCATAGCCACTGAGGAGATGTCAGTACTACTTTGTGGGCACTGCTGTACATATGCCTATGGTTCCTGTACTGTATGCCTACGCCTGTTATTACACTCCGCCTGTGACATGTCACCTTCATACACAGTTTACACTGGCACACACATTACACACACACAGCGGAACACACGACAACCTCACCTCACACATACACATATTGCCGCCATGGCTGTCAACCTTCTATTTCCGGAGTGGGGAACACACACAGTAGTAATGTGAAACACATGGGCATAATGTGGAACACATAGTAATGGCATAGTGACAACTTCAGCTAAGTAGGTCATAGGTTGATTATGATATGCTGATTTACTTACAGTGAAGAACCTTTACTAACTTACTATGAGTACATTCTATTTACCAGGATGTCATTTATATACATTCCTAACAATGGATGTTTGAGGGACATTTTCAATGTGGAACTTGGAGGGACTGCGAGGAACATGAACTGTTTTACACCCCAAATGAGGTACGTTCCTCATAATGTCGTACACTTCACTGGTATGCTTTCCGCTTTCGCACCGACGGTTGAACACAATACCTACGTTGGCCGCATCGCCGGTGGCGGCGTGTATCTCCGCACTCATGTCCTATGGATATGACACGCACATATGTAGGCTTGCCACCTTTTCAAATGGCCAAAGTGGGACATTTTTAGTAGAAACGTCAGATTTTGCATGCCAACACATACCCACGGCCAGTACAAAGGACAGCGATTCACTTTTTTGACGGAATACAAAGCTGTAGCATTACAGTTGCTTATTCTGTTTATTATCATATTTAGATGTTTCTTCTACAAAATAACTGTTTTCTGCAACTAATAAAGTAATTATGGGAAATGGTTTTGTCCTACAATCTCAGGACATTTGCCATTTTGTCAATGTTTTTGCAGGACACAACTGCCCAAAGGTGGACTGTCCCTCACAACGTGGGACAGGTGGTGACCCTACACATATCCCGTTACTGTACCGTGGACTGGTGACCATCCCGACACGCGGATATGTATTGATGCAGGTTAACATTTCCATGGCTGGCGTTACCTGCCCTGCCCACCCTCCAGGATGATCGGGTTGTCGGTCACTATGTTTAATATGTGGTGATTTCGCGTCTTACTTATCTGTGAACTTGCATCCCTGGGTTCCATATTACCCTGTTGTACTTTCTATCTGTGTATGCGTACATATATTTCTACATGTGTACTGATATGTATTTCCGTATCTGTGTATGCACATGCGTACATGTGTGGTCGACTTGCGGCGATAGTGGCAGCATATGGCTACGCCGTGTGCTGTTGAACCGGCGCTGGTTGAGGTTATGGCGTTCCGTGATATGCTGGCTATTGGGTGTGCAGTGTTTGGCGGTGCCTTTGTTGGAGTCACACATACGTCCGCACATACGGTACACATTACGGGCGGACATGTTTGTGTGGCGTCCATTTTACTGTGTGTGCAGGTCAGGAGGTGTCAGTCCATGGGGCCTACACTGTCAAAGTATGTGCTATGCGTTCCCTCTTTGCCAGGGCGTAGGCATATTGGGTACGCCTCTGTCTACCTACTGGAGCTGGCTCAGTGTGTCCGTGGCGCCGAAAGCCCTGTGCCTGTGCTTGCCCTGGCAGTTGTGGCGGGCTTGGTGGCCCTCCGGCATTATGTCCCTGCAGCAGCTGTTTCCGCAGAATCATATTGTGTAGCATACAACATACTATGAATATGTGGGCACTTGTGCCTGGAGAGTACTGCAAGGCTCCACCGGATGTATCCAAGCACCGGAACCGTGATTTCAAGATCCCGAACACACGCTCTATGATTATTCTCGTTTGTGCGTGTGCCTCATTATGGCGTTCTTGCATGTGTGTGTGTGCATTTCTGATGGGTGTCATCAACCACGGCTCCAGTGCGTAGGCAGCATCCCCCACAAGGTTACCTTGTGTGATGTCCCCACTGGCGAATACCTGATACAGCTGTGAGGCATGCCAGATATGGGAGTCGTGGTAGCTTCCAGGGCTGCCAGCACACACATCCATGATAATGCCCTGCGCATTGCACACGACCTGGCAATTGATGGAGGGGTATCCCTTGCGGTTTATGTAGCGTCTACCCTGCTCCCCAGGTGGTGACTTGATTTCTATGTGCGTACAGTCTATCGCACCCAGGACCTCCGGGTATTGTGCCACACGGTGGAAGCGGCGCATATTGCTAGCCAACTCCTCCTGAGATGTGGGGAACTTTATGTGCTCATGGGCATGTGGTAACATGGCATCCAGGAACTGGTGTAGTACCCTGGATGCTGATGCCTGTGAGATGCCCATTATGTCCCGGTGGGCCTTTGAAAGGTACCTGTAGCCAGTATTCGCAAGCTCACACATACCTTTGTGTCCACTGGGATGGGCTCCCCTCTGTTGTCTCTTGTTCTCAGGCGCGCGGCACAGCTCCACTATTTGCTGTAACGTGTCCCTGTCCACCCTGTAGCTCTACTATCTCCAGGTCTCGCAGCCCCTGGTAGGTCACCCTTGGTCTGAACACTCTCCTTCTCCTGTGAGGCCTCACGGTAGTTGTCGGCACCACCCTCTGCAACTCCGTCTGTCTCTGCCACATACCTATGCATCACGGCCACGGCGGCACCCAGCATATACATGTTAAAAGTTCCCCGTCTGTTTACACCCTACGGTGCGGCGTTTGGGAAATCGCTGTGTGTTGCGCATTCACATTTATTACTGTTGTGCTGTATACCCGGTGAAGTCATTGGGTGTGTCTGTGCGGCCCTATCCATGGATTATTTCCGTGGTTTTACGCTTGCAGCTGCAACGGTACTGCCTGTAGTGTTACATTACAGTTGCCTGCATTGCCTTCGCCTGGCATCTTACATTACTGCATCCTGCAGGCACATGGCATATGATGCATTTTATCTTCAGCCGCAGTTATGCTACCTCTGTACTTGGCTGTGCTATTTCGGTTCTTTGCTCTTTGCATTTCTACTACATCCCCTATTATCTTTGCTCTCATATGCCTCCCTTTCCCGTTCTGCAGGAGTCTGCATGCAGACTTATCAGCTGCCGGCGTTTGCCCTTCCTGCATTGATTGGTGTTAATTGCTCGTTACGGATACATTTACACTGCTTCCGCATTTCCTCGTATTCTCCGCATTACCTTCCTATATCCCTGGTTGTTGCCGGTGAGGCCGTCACATGACTGGTTTCGGGAACGTAGTCATCCTCGTGCACATGCATTTGTACGCGCATTCTGTACTGTCAGCGCATCTATTTCCTAACACGCCAGTCCTGATGCTGTGATGTGCATTGTACAGCCCAGATTTGCTGTCCTCCAATATCCTTCCTCCTACAGTGGCACACGCCTGGGTGGTTGACATGTATCTCGTGTAGGCCACTCCTCGGTGTCGTACACGCCGCGTTTGCTCCATCCTTATGCTGGCGCCGTTTTTGCGATTCACTATTATCTGCCTCATTTGCATGGAATTGACTACTAATACCTGGTTACGGCGCCGGACACCGCCTCCACTCCTTGACAACCATTGCGCTGGGGTTGCAGCTTTACATACATACTATGGTGTGTGGTGGCTGTGCAGCTGATTTGTGTTCTAATGCTCTTTTCAGACATTATCATATTATTTCATTGCTTTACAACTTCTGTTCACACATCCCGGGGGTCTGCTGTTCTTTCTACGTACGTGCCATTTATGTCATTTTTTACATTTTGTGCATATTTTCTTTGGACATTCTCGGTGCCTTTCCACATTGGCATATTGCACCTATATGATACCTGACTTTGACAGCCTTCCGTTACTCCTCCGGTATGTTTGGGTAAATGTAAACCGTTTTTTTTGGTTTACATTGCCGCGTTCACGCTTACGCCTCGCCACTGTGGATCGCTATTTGCCCTCATTTGCATGGTGCAATACCGCACACAGTGTGTTTTGCATACCTACGCCGGGCGGCGGTCCGGCGCGCCGTAGTGCACGTGGAATTCATTCATACCTGAATCGCTAAGCAGCCATATTTGGCGTTATAACGCCGACGCTATGCTGGCGCCTGGCGCAAGGTTCATGAATCCCGGGGTCTGTCTTTTTCTTTCTCTCTGACAATTTTAGCTAATCTATTTGGTAAGTTGTTAAACTGGAAATCTTGGGATTTTGTTTGAAAAGTTGCATTTGAATTTAAGACCAGTTTCAAGCACCTGCCTATTTAGTTACTGTAAATATTAATTGAGTTCATTAGCATCAGTTTTGTTTTGCAATATGAACTCAACATTGCAGTCAGCAATGTATTTATCTACCAAGTATTTGGTGTTGAAAGGTATACCAGAGAAGACTGTAATAAATAACACTGGTCCTATTAATGTTCCCAGAGGAACAACAGATTTAACTGCAGGAATCTTTCCCTACTTTTTATAGATTCTATAGATTTTTATATATACACATTTTTTGTGTATATATATATATTCAGTCCTATACACACATATATATATATATATATATATATATATATATATTTTATATACATTTTTTTACATATATTTTTATATTATCTTACATTTATATTTATCTTAGTTTTATATATTTATAAAAGTAAGTTCATATTGGCTTTGACTATGTCACTAAAACATATTTATCAAATTGACTATTTGTATATAGTTTAACGTTTTTAACTAGACAGTCAGCTGTTTTTATAAATACTGACACTGTTTAGAGTGGAATTTTTATTACCACTTCATGATGCTATATAACTATTGAGTTTATTTGATATTGTATTTGTTTTTCATTGCCTAGTTGAACTGACTTAGCATAATCTAGTTTGATATTTATTCATTTATCTACTTCATTAATTTGTTTATATATATATATGTACATTTTTTTTCCATATATTGTAGTAATAAATAGGTACTAGGTTTCATGTTATATTTATATCCATAGTATAATCTAAGGTTCCTTAAGCAGTTAAAAATGATTATATTTTCTTATAGCATGATACTGCATTCTATATTAGGAATCGAATATTTAGTAAGCTATCTCTTTAAAAGACCAGTTCTCTGACTGTTTAATTGTTTAATTAATTATTTGATTAAGTTCAATTATGTGGATGTCTAACTATATAAGCTTACAGCATTTTATTTGATGTTATGGTCTGAGGAAGCGTATCTTTGAATACGCGAAAGCGCTTACCGTTTGTTTATTAAAGAGTATTTTATTTCTTATTTCGTGGTGAGTCCAAAGTTTTCTGTTATTATTTATTACTATTTGGTAAGTTGTTAAACTGGAAATCTTGGGATTTTGTTTGAAAAGTTGCATTTGAATTTAAGACCAGTTTCAAGCACCTGCCTATTTAGTTACTGTAAATATTAATTGAGTTCATTAGCATCAGTTTTGTTTTGCAATATGAACTCAACATTGCAGTCAGCAATGTATTTATCTACCAAGTATTTGGTGTTGAAAGGTATACCAGAGAAGACTGTAATAAATAACACTGGTCCTATTAATGTTCCCAGAGGAACAACAGATTTAACTGCAGGAATCTTTCCCTACTTTTCTTAAAGATCATTTATTTTATCTATTTTTGGTCACAAATATAAGCACATCCCAAGACTGTAGAAAAATACAACTGCTGTCTCTCTGATCATAAAACATAACCTCTTCATTCCCTTTTTCTATCTACATACCTTGCTCTGACTCTGTTTTTGATTACAATTCTTTGACTATATCAACTCTGATTGCCACTCTCTATATAATGCATGCATATATTAAGTTTTTCACTCACTCCTTATATAATGTCATTTATCTATTGTCTCCTTCATGCCAACTGTGATATTTACTTTGTATATAATATATGTATATATTTGGATGGCGCAGTGGCATAGTGATTGCGTTATTCCCTCACAGCAAGAGGTTCTCCAGTTTGATTCTTGGCTGGGGTGCCCTCTGCATGTCCTCCTGCATTCATGTGTGTTTTCTCCAGGTACTCCTGTTTCCTCCCATGCTACAATGATATGCGATTGGAGCTTTTCTCCCTGGACCACCACTGAAAATTGAAATGAAGAAAACATAGTTGTATTGCTGAAGGCTCCGAGCATAAATGTAGAAATGTAGTAGGAAAAAATCCTTGGTTCCACCATAGCTGTAAAAATGTTAAAAACAGACTTTAATCTTCAGTAAAAACAATAAAAACAGGAGCACAGTAAAATTCCTGGATAAGCACTTTCGGCTTACTAGCCTTCATCAGATCATGTATCTTGGCTGTGCTGACCCTAGATTTAAAGACAGAATAAACCAATCAATGTTCCAGACACATAGTTCATGACCAATGGAAACTCATTAGTTTGCATACAGCATATCTCATGTGTCTTGCTGTGAGCCAATCATTATTGTATCTCAAAGTATCAAATGTCTGATACCCTAGTGGCAAAGCTATCCAATAGCAACAAGGTTAATGATTTGCATACAGCATAAATCCTGCTTCTTGCTACATCCAATCATATTTATGCCTTCAGATATCCAATCTACAATTTTCTTGTCCTGTAGCTATCCAATAGCATCGAAGGGACTAAGTTCCTTTAGTTGCAAGAGCATATTGTCACTCAATTCATTCAGCAATATGCAGTACTTCACAAAAACAAGTAGCACATATATTACAGTTTTATAAGTGCAATAGCACTAGTATTCTTGCATATAAATTCCTGTTATGAGCATAATTCACAGTATAACAAATTAATACATATGCCCATGTGGTCTTCAGAGTGACATACTTTATGCCTCCTGAAATATTCTTAGCTATTTGCTCCTTGTTCTACAAAAAATACTGCTTGGTCACAAATTCAGCATAGTATAATGCATCACAAAGAGTGTTATCACTGCTGCAGCATTCCTTACTTTTTATCAGTCTCTGTCTTAAATAATTAGACTGCAAATGATGTAAATATATTCGCAGAACAACATGGCAAAGCATAAAATATTTTGTAGCTCTTATATTCCATTACCATAATAATAAGCTTGCACCCCAAAGGGTATTGTAAATAATCACTGCTGCAACTTTCCTTGTTTTTACCAGTCTCTGCTTCAAATAATTAAACTGCGAGTGATGTAAATAAATTCGCAGAACAACTTGGCAGAGCATAAAATAAATCATAGCTCTTGTATTCCATTGCATAAATTATCCATGTGTCCATTAATCTTCCTTTCTAGAAGCTACACTCATTTTTCTTGCTTTCAGCATTGGTTTCAATGGGGCAACACTATTGAGACCTGTTGGACAGTTGTCTCTCAAATTAGTTATCCAGCTGAATTCACGTAATTCAGTTCTGTTTTTAATATCCCCTTCCCATAAACTCATGGGGATTAATTCTACTGCTCTAAATTTAAAGCGGTGGGTGGGATTACCGGTAACATGTGCTGCAAGAGCATTAGTGAGATCCAATTTCTTAATATCTCTAAGGTGACGCAGGATCCGATTTTTAAAAAGCTGATCTGTTTTGCCTATGTAAAAAGCAGCACAATGTGTACAGCAAGCAAGATAGATTAGATGTCGTGCATTGCAGTTTGCATATGTATTAAAGCTCTAGATATAGTTCGTGCCCGGATGTATAAATGTATTGTCACTATCCAAGTGATTACATGCTTTACATCTGTGGCACCTCTAGGTACCCTTTCTGTTTTACTTTTCTTGTTCAGCAGTGCCATCTTTGTTACAGAATAGTCTTTTTAGTTTCTTTTTATTCTTAAAGGTGAATCAAGGTGACTCACCAACAATATCTTTAAGATTTTCATCAGCAATGAGTATGGGCCAAAATCTTCTAATAATGCCACATACTCTCTTGTTATCCACACTGTAAGTTAAATTGCAGGTAAGCTGATTTCTTCGAATCCATGGTTTTGCATTCTTCTTATGTAAACCTGGTCCTTGGTTAGAGAAATATGGTTGGCCTCTTTCATTCTGGATTTCATCTTGTTCATTCACCTTTAATAGTTTTTTTGCACCATAACCCCTTTCTTCTAGGTTAGATTGCAAATTCCGGAATTCTGAATCAAACTCTTGGTCATTAGTACAGAGCTTAAGGATCCTTATTGCTTGGTTCTTGAAAATATTATTAAAGACATGGCCAGGATGCATGCTAGACCGATGTAAGTAATGTTTTTTCCAAGTTGATTTTCTATATATACTGGTACTCAGACTCGAGTCGGCATGAATGCTGATCTTCACATCTAAGAAATTAATAGTCTCTCTTGAAAATTTTACTTTGAACTCCAAAAATCCCATACTACGATTGAGATATTCAGTAAATTCATCCAGCTGGCTTTCATTGTCCTCCCATAAGATAAAAATATCATCCACGAAACGGCCATAATACTTCAGATGGTTATAACATGGGTTGGAATGACTCATAACCATCTCTTTTTCCCATTGGGCCAATACCAAGTTCAAATAGCTGTTTGCACAGGGGGTGCCCATTGCTACTCCCATGTCTGTAGAAAGAATTCCGAACCATAAACAAAAACATTACAAGTTCTAACAATAGGCATAACAGATCAGCACTGAACCCTGCTTGGTGCAGGAAAAAGGAAATTGCCTCTATCCCATACTCATGGGGAATATCCGTAAAAAGGCTGGTAATGTCCATGGTGACTAGCAAAATCTCATTAGCCCCAGTTTTACCTTGAGTTTTATTAAACAGATCCATCAGAAAAGATCCAGTGTCTTTTAATACTTCTTCAGCTCTAGGTAAAACTTTTTTCAATTCATTTTCTATATATACAGATGAAGATTCAGTGATCCATCCTCTACCAGCAACAATAGGATGCAAAGGTGGATTACAGTCATCTTTGTGCAGTTACGGGAGACCACTGATACTGGGTATGGTGGGATATTCAGTTTCGAAAAAGTCTGCAAGTTCTTGAGTAAGACGTCTTTCCATCAGAAGTTCATACAGATTGTTACGAAACCTATTAATGATTGTCTCTACTTCCCTTCTGTTTAATTTTTGATAGGTTTGCCCATCTTGGATCATCTCATGCATTCTATTCCTATATCAAGTAGCATCCATCTCTACCATACTTCCTCCTTTGTCCGCTGGTTTGATAACAATATCAGTCGTCTTCCTTAAACTATTCAGAACTTCCTTTTCTTTTGAGGTTAAATTGAAGTGTCCTCCTGTTCCTTTTTTCACTTCTCTAGATTTAGCTACTTCCTCTTTACATAGCCAAGAAAATAACTCAACTGTAGGATGATTGACCGGATTCAGTTCCAAATATGGATTTTAAGGTCACATTTTTAGCAAACATCCTGATGTCTGTTACAAATTCACTAAGTTCAGAGGCTATTGCAGGTATAAAACTAAGGCCTTTGTTCAGTAATGAAATTTCCTCTGGACTGAGTTCTAGCTGAGAAATATTTACTACCAGACTTTGTTTTTCATAGGTTACATCGTTGATGTTTTCCTTTTTCTCTCTTGACTCATTCTTTTTTCATTCCTTTGGAGCTGCTGTTTCACAAAACCGGCAAAGGCCGGTTATAAGGGCAATGTATCAATCTTTCCTTTGGTCTAGTCCCTAATGTAAATTCAAGTATGGATTCAGAATGCACTTCTGTCACTATCTGCGGTGCCATGCTAGTACTGGCCTCCCTCAGATCTCTCTGGAATTGCAAAACTCCTTTTTTCTTGTCCAGAATCAGATTTATTGCTTTGGCCAGCAGACGGTAGTATTTCTTCATTGGTAGTGGAGGTAGTAGCTTCACTTCTCCTTCTTATCCCATTATACGGTCTTTTACCAAAATTTCTATTTCCTGTTCTTTCTTCTACATCATTCTTGGGCCTTTCGAAGATGTGCCCTTGCTTGAAATCTTGGTAGTCATGTGCTAATTTCCTGTTTTTTTGCTCTTTAAGTTTGGTGTCATAAACACTTAAATTGAACTGTAACATTTCCAGTTTATGAATAGAGGCCTCCCCTAGAGGCATATTTTCTAACTCTGCTTGTTTATTCTTGATGCTAAGTGCAACTTTCTCTTCTTCTGGTCTAAAATACTCAATTAACAAATTCATGTATTTTATACTCGTATCCAGTTTAATAACCACAGAGTGGTTCGTGTCCATGTAGCCACAACAGTGTGCCTTGCATATTCATGAAGGCACACTGCTGTTTAAGCTACATGGTCACAAATTGTGAACAAGTGTAGGGGGCATGTCTAAGAGGTGAACAGAGCACAAACATACCCCCTGAACTCAAAAAGTGCCATATGGCACTTTTCAAACCTGATCTGGCATAATAATAGAGATTTTTTTCTAATATTATGCCAGTATTTCAGTGTCTGTGGACAATGAAATGAAATAAATTAATTTCAGTGTCCGCGGACACTGAAATACATATGGGAGCAGGAAACCAATGCAGATGGTGTGTGACAGGTTCTGCGACACATCCCCTGCATTGTAAAAGTGCCATATGGACACCTCACAACCTGCCAAAGCAGGAAATGTGGACAAAGGCACAAACAATGGGGCTAGCCCTAAAAAGGGACACATCTGAAATATTGCCCGCACCAACCTAGAAAGTTGATAGAAAACAGGATATGTATTAGCATGAATCTCCGAAGGATAGAAGCCTGAAAGCCAAATGTATGCCATTATTTCCTGACTGCAGTCCTCAATGACTTGTCAGAACACCACAATACTCACTATATAACAATATAATAATACTATTATATATTTTTTTTCTAGGCAAAGGAATGTTTAAGCATAGCTAAGCGGGTATGCATATTATTGTCCTCCACTTACCATAGTGTAAACATCTCATAGGAGATAAATACAAATATACAGCTGAAATTCCCAAGCTGAGATAGTGTAGTGGTTGGAGTCCTGGTTTTACATGTAGGTGTTCACCATTCGAGTACAAAAACAGGCAAGTTATTTTTATATGGAAAAGCAGTGTTAAAATTATTTTTTTTAAACTTAAATTATGTAGTAACTGTTTTTTGTCAACCAGGGTAGTGTAGCTGGTGTAAAATGGAAGTGTGAGTGCATATAACATGTGAAACCACCCATGTGGTGGGAGGTTGGCCTAATGGTTAAGGTGCTTGCCTTACAGACACAGGGTGCAGGGTTTAATTCTCACAAAAGATACTCAGCTAGGCTTAAAATGGTCCACACAGGCAGATAGCCTAGTACTAATCTATGAACCTATGTATACACAAGTGTCCCATACAGTATAGTCACACTCCTTGCCAATGTAAGGAAAGCACACAGAGGGATGTCATGTAAAATAAATCATATGCACTTAATAAATGAAGTCAGTATTCTGATATATTTAATAAATGAAAAGTGAACAATGGTTAGCTATGCTTATCAGGTGTAACCATTGCTAAGAAGTGCATGCTAAGCAGCAGGTAGCTCAGCTAAATGGATTTGTGCACTGCTTACTAGAGCTTAACCTTTTCAAAATGGTGCAATGATGGCAAATAGCTGGAATATCAAACTATTTAAATGGCACAGGCAAGAATACATGCAAAACCAAATGCTGTGCACATGGGTACTGCACGGCCGGAAAGTACCATTCAACAAACAAGTGTTTGTTGACAGGCAAGAGTACAGCCATGATCTGTTATAGTTCATCTGTGCATATACAATGGCTGGCGTAGGAGAGGGAGTGCACCTTCAGGTGCAACACTGGAGCATTAAGGGTCCCAGGGTCATGGCTAGATTCCTAGTAAAAAAACATGAGGAGAGACTGTTGCAGGGCCAGTACCAGGGCTCCCAATACAAAGCAGAGGCCTAGGACCATCTTGCACATGATCTCACCAGTGCTACTGGCATCCCCTGGCTGGTGAGCAGGTACAGCACCACTATGGTGACCTAAATCATAGGAAGGGGGCATTCTTGGACCAGTGGAGCCAAGATGAATGGGACCAGAATTCTCCAGTAGTATGAAAGTATCACTATCAAGTAATTTGTAGCAAGCAGACACTGGCAACCTTCAAACACTAGACCCCACACAGTTTGGGTTTGTGAAGGGCCGATCCTGAACCTGATTGACTTCTTCGAATCAGTCTCCAAAGCTGTTGACGAGGGTAAGGCAGTCCACACAGCCTATCTCAACCCCGCCAAGGTCTTCGACACCATCCCCCACTCTGGAATAATAGATAAACTTACTAAGCTGGGCATTAATCCCTACATCACTCGATGGGTTGCCAACTGGCTTACTGACAGAATCCACACTGTAAAAGTAGCCGACTCCAAATCCAGCTTCAGGCACGTGACAAGTGGAGTACCTTAGGGTTCAGCCCTGGGAGCACTCTTGTTTGGCATCTACTTCTCTGAAGTACATGCCAACACTAAGGGCCTCTGACTAACAAAGTTTGCAGATGACTGCAAACTGGGAGCCATTATTGAATCCCCAAATGATGTGGATGTTCTACAAAAGGGCCTTACAGAAACAAATGCTTGATGCCAAAGCCATGGGCTGAAGATCAATGCCAAGAAATGTATAGTTATCCCCTTTGGGAAAAAAACATGTACCCATGAATTACCACATAGGTGGCAGTACACTAAACACTGAAAGTGTGATAAGAAACTTAGAGACACAGGTGGACAGTGGTCTCACCTTTGATAATGACACCGCCACAACAGTCAGGAAATCCTTCTATGTGGCACACCTCATCACTAAGGGCTTTTTATCCAGCAAAAAAAGGAGGTCACTGTCCCACTGTATTCATTGTTTTCATTCCTCATTAGACCCATTATAGAATGCAATGCCCTGTTTGGTATGTACCTCTCAAAACATCTGCAACAAGTGGAAAAGCTACAGAAATATCTCCCTTAAAGAATCACAGGTCTAAAGCAGATGGCTTATGCTGACCGTCTAAAAAAACTCCAGCTATACTCTGCTGCATATTGTCTACTCAGAGGTGATCTCTGCTTAACATACAAGGCCATGTTAAACCCAGAGCTGTTGGACATGCTACACTTAAAAAAATCCCAATCCCTCAGGGCCACATGCTCCAGACATCTAAACCTTGTCATCACAATGAACAAAACATGCTGGAGGGATAGGTTCCTGACCCAGAGAATCCCCAGACTCTGGAATAGACTGCCCATACATGTCAAGCCTCTTTGGCCCCCATCAAAAGGAGCCTTGACGATTGAATGGGAGATAGGAAATTCACCTCGGGGATCATGTCAGTCACCCTTCTAGACAGGGTTCCAGGGAAGTAAATATTGTGGGGAGAAATAGCCAGGGAATTGTTATGGTTAGGCTTGTATAGGGTCTAGGGCCAATAGCCTAGTTCCAACCTATGAACCTATAAATACTAGCCTGAGAATTCGATAGACAGATATTCATAATGTGTGTTTTTCTCCCCTACAGCTGCAGCAGAGAGGGCTATGAACATCAAAGTCCACAGCGAGAGACTGCTGAGATTGCACCGACAGGCTGGTGAATACAAATCTATTTTGCAGTATATTGTTCAAATAGCTAAGGGGTACATTGCTTACTGCTAGTAGGTATACTGTTACTGTGTGAGCTAAATAAATAAAAAAGTTTGACTGACTAATATTGATGTACAATAAAGACCTTTACAAAAAACTGTTGTGTTTATTCTGGTATGTTGCTGTAGACATATATAGAATGTATACAGGTTCTTCACAGCAAATATGGCTGTGACAGCATACATTAACTGAGGTTCATCTGTGAATAAGTTGTTAAGAGAAACTGTAGATGGTGTAGCTGTAAAACAAGATATAAATTAAATGTGAAATATATACTGCACTAAGCTCTAAACCCTGAATAGTAATATGTAAAGTATCAAAGTGTGTTTCATGCAGCATTGTCTTGTGTTAACCTTTGGTTTCCAGATTGTAGAAATCCAAAGGAGTAATGCACAGTACAATAACTATCTGTCATGCATGCATCACAGGATTACAAGTTCAGACTGTCCAACCAAGAGACTATTACCCAGAAACCAGTGAAACAAGAAACAGCAGATCCCAAGTAGCTCATTGTGATGAGGTATAGTTTACTTGTTAATTTTGCACACCCTGGCACAGTTCGAATCCAGGGAGTGGTACTAAGTAGTGTGCATATCTACACACAAGGAATCATGAATACATGTAAAAACAGTCAGGTAGCATTTACAGTTATTTTCTCCACAGATTTTACAGGTAAGAAAATGCTGGTAGTTGCTGTATGAAGGGTATACTAATAAACTGTGTACAACTGTTCAATTGTCCCACCACATGCCTCCAAATGACAGCAGGGTAAGTACATACAATATGCACTCTTCCCAAATCATACCTCTCAACTGTACAGATATTCAAAATGAACAGATATTTGTCTCAGATTTTTGGTCCATTTAACATAAAGTAGTGGTGTCATGGCAAATCGTTATAGATTGAAGTTAGAAAATAATAATAGACATATAAGTGTCAGACGTCATATCCTTCAGAAAAGCCATGCAAATGCAAAACCTGTTATTTTATCAACTTTCTAATTTTGTAAGAGCAATATCTAAAAATTGTCCATATTTATGGGCCTTTGTCCCACTCTTATGTATGGCTTTGTTCAGATGTCATGCTCTAAGAGGTTGAGAGGTATGTTCCCGATACATGTCTCTCAAGTGTCATGCTGTCATGGGTAGTAGTCACTGCTGCAAATAATCCTGGACACAGATAGGATACCAGTTGATGCATGCCAGTAGCACACTCACATAACAGCAATTCAAGGTAACCCTCCTGTACCAGATATGTAACCCTGACATGTACGAGTCTCCATTAGTTATGTACGCAGAGTTGTCACAGTTTGCCTCATACCATTCCAGGTTGACAGTTTAATAGGTATGTTTGTACTACAGAAGCTATGGGCCATAGGTCGATGTAAAGTGGGGGTAGACCCATAGAGTATTAAGCAGTACTGTTGTGGAAAATAGAAGCATAAACAGTTGTTAATGGACTTTTTGTCTCCCCTCTCACCCCTCATCTACATCAATAATTACGACTCGTATACTAAGGATATGTTGTGCTCCAACCCTAATGTTGGGACTTGTGTTATATTATTGTTAATATGTTTGATTACTTGCATGTTAACATACCTTGTTCAAATACCATTGTTGGTAGCCTGTTGCTGTCAGTGTTACTAGCATGCTGTTATGATGCATACTGTTGTTCCATTTATGCATGTTTTCTGTTTGCTATGCAACTGTTTCAAATTTGTTTTATGTGGTTAATTGGAACACCCATGCATTCTGTTATAACTAATCTTGAAATGCGTTGTTCATGACTAACCAACATATTTTGTAAAACCTCAACACCATAGTGGATTTGGGAAGGTAGATCCCAGCGGATCCACCTATCCCACCTCATCTGGCCATGGCACTAGGCCCCAGCACATCTGGGAATGAATCTGGATCTCCCTCTTCTGCTGGTAATGCAACATCTTCAGGTGGAACCGTCACAGGTGACAGGGGCAATCCCTACCATGGGAGCAGGTATGGACAGGACCCTTTCACCCACAGTTAGGTCCAGTGTTTTGTGTGCAGCACCCTTCGATCTGAGTTTGGAGAGCAGCTGCACCAGATTGAGGGCCACTTGGTGGACCGTGAGGGGAAGGCTGCCCCTCCTCTCCAGCCCCCAGCACAGCCACCTTTGGGGCCATGAAGTTGCAGTGGTGACTGCCCATTAGTGGCGATCTCAGTCCCACTGCAACCATTGGGGGCCCATGGGCTACGGATTCCCAACCACTCTTCCTGTCAAATGTGTTTACCTCGTTATGTGTTATATACAATCCCTGTTTGCTGTCTTGTCTGTCTCCCTACCCAACTAACCTCCCCAGATGTACCTATAATCCTTCCCCAACATCCCAATCTCACCTTAAAAAAAAGAAAAGGGCATCTGTCCCAAAAAAATACCACCGTCATGCAGTGTCAGCCAGCATATACTGCAGATGAAAATTCAGCCATCACCGATGCCATAATCTAGCATCATGGGGCGATGATTGGCTGTAGCCGACAATATCTGTAGGTGTGGAATGCCCTGTGGGATGACCTTGTCCACAGAGTTAACACCTTGGGCCACCATGGATGCAGATATGATCAGGTCAGGCATCAGGCAACGGATCTGATACATCGTGCCCAGCAAAGGGCTGCTGCCATGGCCAGGGACCATACTGCTACAGGTGGGGCCCCACTTACGGCAACAGAGGAGCTCGTTGCCAACCTTAGGGCAGCCCTGATACAACAGCCAACACAAGAAACACAAGTTGTGGAAGTGGGTGGCACCCAAGCAACAGGTGAGGAGTGTCCAGATAAGGCAACAGTGCATATCAATTTAATCATGTAGCAGTCATACTATCTTCTATAGAGTATCTAGATGCATATGTCAGTTCAAACTGCATTTGTGGGTGGGGTTTAGTAATGCACACAAGTGTACATCTATGGTGAAGAACAGCAAATTCTGTACTATCAGAGCTTGTACTGTACATGTGCAGAAAAGTATCATTCATCTTGTACCAATGCCAAATGTGAGTCTGGTGACAATACCTTTCCCCACAACTACATAGGTACCTCTGGTCTGGATGTGGGACAGCAGCCTGAAGCCGGTGAGTATGGGATTTTCTTGTTGTGGCTCATCAGTCCCCCAGGCATGTTAAGGTCATGCATGTGACCATGCACACAACTGTTACTTTCAGCCATTTTGCGATATCTGCATGTTCACTTGTGGTGGGGTTAATTGCATTGCATCACAGTGGTCATCACAGGAGCCTATTTGCAGGAGACATCACATATCTGCAGCATACCTCACAACCTGTCATTGCAAGAAATCTGAATAAAGACTGACAAAATGGGGGGACAAAGACCAAAAATTAGGGAAATCTTTTTTTATAAATTAGTGTTATACAGTGCATATAAATGGTGTACACACACCTATTAGAATGATAGGTATTTGTGATATACAAAAATGAGAGCACAATAAAACATTTCTGAACCCTTCCAACCTTTCATGTGACCTATAACCTATACAATTCAATTGTAAAACAAACAAATCTGCTAGGGGAACAATTATGACACATAAAAAAAGGCTGAAGCTAATACTTTGTTGAAGCAGCTTTCAATATAATTACAGAATTATGCCTTCTTGGGTTCTGTCCTGTCATCAGTTACAGAGACTCTTTGACTAACAGCAAATAACAGTCAGCTGTCCTACCAGAATTATTCTAACATTTACTCGGTTGCCTGCTACAGCAACAGCCATAGTTCACATACAACTTACAAAGCAGCAAAGGGATCTCATTTATGAAAGGTATCAGCCCAGATAAGGGTACACACACATTTCCACAGCTTTGCATATACCATGGAACACAGTGAAGACAGTCGTCAAATGGTGGTGAAAACAAGGGCAACAGTGACATTGCAATGAACTGGACGTCCATCCACATGTGTGGAAAAACAAGACCCAAACTGGTCAGGGAGGCTGCCCAGAGACCTACAGCAACACTACAGGAGTTACAGGAATCTCTGGCAAGTACCAGTTGTGTACTACATGTGACAACAATATCCCATATTCTCCACATGACTGGCCTATGGGGTAGGGTTGGAAGATGGAAGCCTTTTCACACACAGAACAACATCCAGGTTTGGTGAATATCTCAAGAAAATATATCAGGTCTCCCCAAAGTATGTGGAAAATATGTTATGGTGTAATGAGTCCAAGGTTGCACATTTTGGCCACAATACCAAAAGGTTTGTTTGGCACAATAACAACATTGTGCATCACCAAAAGAACACCTCACCCATGGTAAAGCATGGTGATGGCAGTGTCCTGCTTGGAGGTTGCTATTCATAAGCTGGAAGTGGGCCTTTAGTGATGGTGGAGGGGATTAGGAACAGTTCCAAGTGTCACTTCTGGCCCAAAATCTTCATGTGTCTGGTAGAAAGTTGTGGGTGGAGAGTAATTACACCTTTCCACATGACAATGACCCAAGCCATACATCAAAATCCAAAAAATAATGTCTTCAGCAGAAGAAAATCAACGTTTTGGAATGGCCCAGCCACAGTCCACTCCTACATCCAATAAAAAATCTGTAAGGTGCCCTGAAGAGTGCTGTACAGAACAGATGCCTTCACAATCTGACTGAGTTAGAGAACTTCTGCAATGGAGAGTGTACAAATATTGCTATGTTGAGATTTGCCATGTTGATACACACCTTGTCAAGAGGACTGACTGCTGTTACAAAATCAAAAGGTGCTTTAACAAAGTATTAGTTTAAGGGTGTGCACAGTCATGCAACCAGCCTATTGTACATATTTCAACTTCTACCTGTTACCCCTAACCAATGTGTTTGTTCTGCAATTGGATTGCACAGGTTATAGGTTACATTAAAGAAGGGAAATGTTAGCACATGATTTCTGTGATCTCATGTTATATACCAGACAAACCTAGCTTGTTAACAGGGGCGTCAGTATTTATAATATCCACTGTAAGCTTAGAAGGTTGTTAGTGTAACCAGTTCTGTTGTAACATACATGTACTTCAGGTGTTGAACTGGGAAACTCAAAATATGTCATTAATTAGTGGCACCAGTCCTCAGATCATCCCACTACTGTGTCAGACAAATACAGGATTTATGACGAACAGACCGGAAATATGAGTCACACATGTAGACATTCAGCGACACTCTGCAAAGTTGAGAGGAATGTTCTGTAAGAGTTGCACTGGGCTATACAGATGAACAGAAATTATGTGTACATGGATGCCGTGTGTGCTACTTGAAGGCCCATCCCTACCAACACTACTCACGTATCACAGAGGTGCATATAAGTAGTAACATTAAGTGTAAAGGGCTGCACTGCATGATGTTGAGGGCCTGTCAAGGGTATGTATGTAGTGGTCTGACTGTTTTGTGAATGTCGCCAGTTGGGTATTGTGAGGTCTGAGTAATGCCTGTCTGCCACCTCACATGTGTGTGTGTGTGTGTGTGTGTGTGTGTGTAGCAGCAAATGTTATAGTGCAGGTATTAATTTACATATGTTGTCTCCCCTCCCCACCAGTGGACATGGTGGTCATGGTCCCTCCCGCTCAGAATCTGATGTCAGTGTCTCTGCAGACTCTGGCAATGATGATGGTCATAGTCAGGAAGAGGTGAATTTGTCAGGGGCTGAATTTGTGCCTTAGATTTGACATCCCACAGTCATCTACAATGTCCCTGCACACAGTCATAGTGCCCACACATGCCCTGTCCCCAGCAGCCACAGATGATGGACAGTTGGCAGGTCGTGGCATGGAATAGGTTAGTATGGTGACTATGGCAGGTGTGAGTCTAGACACTAGCCATAGCCAGAGTGCAGTTGAGGTCCCACACAGGCAGATGGACAAGGGTGCTCACAGGAGGACTGCTGCTGATCAAGCTACTGTCACACGTGCCACAGCAGGTGTCACCAGATGCATGTTTTGGGCTGTCAAGGATGCACAGGCACATAATGAATGCAACACCAGACAAATACTCAGGGTGTTGGATGCATTTCCTCCTGATTTATGTGGCAACATACATGACCTTGTTGAGGCCACATGCCAAAGGTCATGAATAGATGGTGAGGTGAGACCTTGGTGATCCTCAACCATGGCATGTCTGTGCTAGAGCATGTGGTGGAAGATGGACATCGTCCACATGGACATAGGTCAGCACCAACATCAGCTGAGAGTCTACGGGGCCATGCACCTTCACACTCCATAGTGGCAGTGACAACAGCACTACCGAAGGGGGGGTTGCTGTCCACATCACAATGGAGCAGGCCATGGGCACCTGGTCCTTGACAGTTCCATTAGGGACATTGATCCAGCAGACACTAGTCACCATCAGGAAGCAGTACTGCATCTGGCCTTGGGCCTGGTGTTCCCAGTGAGACCCCTGGAAGGACCAGTTACAATATCTGTTGCCAGAGATTGTGAACTGGGCACCCTGCCATGTACAGTCCACAGCTGTCCAACATACCCCTCTGTAAGGTAGTCACATGGTTTGACTGTGTGCATACATACACACACACACACACACACATGTATCATAGACAGCTCACCTCCAGACACACACACAGCACCTCTGCACAGCCCATCTGTAGGATACCCCTCCAAACACACACACATGATGTCAACCATATGGCCCAGCCTAGGCCTCTGGCAAACCTACACCACACAACACCCTGTGCATATGATGATACCTGTGTCACATCCCTGTTATCCATACCATCAATGCCAGGACATGCTAATATAGGTCTGATGCACTGGGTGAATATAGTACAATGCAGCAATGTAATACTGTGTAAGGTGCTGTCTGCTTGCATTTATTATGGGTACATGTAAAGGCGTATGTACCTTATTATGGTTATAGAATCACCTAATGATGTAGACATTTTACAAAAAGGCTTCAGAGAGACAGATGCTTGGTGTCAAAGTCATGGCATCAATCTCAATGCCAAGAAGTGCACTGTCATCCCCTTTGGGAAAAACTCGGTACCCATGAACTACTACGTAGGTGGTAACTCACTAAACACTGAAAGTGTGATAAGAGACCTTGGGACACAGGTGGACAGTAGTCTCTCCTTTGATAACCACATTGCCACAGTAGTCAGGAAATCCTTCTACGTGGTGCATCTAGGTTTTCCTCTAGAAAAAAGGAGGTCATTGTTCCTCTCTACTCAACCCTCATCAGACCCATTATAGAGTACAATGCCCGTTTGGCATGTATCTCACAAGACACCTACAACAATTGGAAAGTCCACAGAAATACCTCATTAAGAGGATTACCAACCTCAAACAGATACCATATGCAGACCGTCTCAAAAAACTCCATCTCTATTCCTTCACATTTTGCCTACTCAGAGACGATATCTGCCTAACATACAAAGCTATGTCAGCCCAGAGCTGTTGGACATGCTGCACTTAAAGAAATCCCAGTCTCTCCAAACCACACACTCCAGGGACCTAAACCTTGTTAACACAATAAACAGGACATGCTGGTGGGATAGATTCCTGTCCCAGAGACTTCCCATACTCTGGAACAAACTATCCATTCATGTCAAGCAAAGCTCCTTACTGGCCCTCTTTAAGAAAAATCTTGACCACTGGATAGGAAATAGAAGATTCACCCTGGGAATCACTTGTGTGGCACTGCTTGACAGGGGCACAGGAAAATAATTTTCTTGGGTGGCAAAAGCCAGGGAACTTTTTTGGCTAGGCTTATATAGGCCCCAGGGCTGATAGCCTAGTACTTCCCTATGAACCTATTAGCCATGACGCATTATTGCTGTTAGTACCACTGAATGAATGTAGTCTGACATGCTGCATTCTTTGTGTTCCAGGTGTCTGGGTGTCTGCAGGCTGTGGCCCTGCAGACATTACCAACATGGAGTATGTAAGAGTGGAAATGCACTGACCATTTCATAGCCAAGGTACAGCTTTAAATTTATTTTACATTTGTTGACTGGGAGAGTCCGACTGGATAATGTCCATTTTCAGCAGAGACCCGGGGAGAAAAGCTCCGCAGACTAAGAAATAACAAGTATGAAATTTAATGCATGCATGCTTACCAGGTGTGTATGCATGCAACAGTGTGTGAGGGACATTGTTGTCAGACAGTGTGAGCTTGCATACATACCCCTTGTCTCAGACAGGTAGTCTTCAGACTTTTCACCTCAGTCTAGTGCAGTACCACAGGTTCATACATGCAGAACAGGTTACTGGAGTACTGACAGTAGGTCCCTTACAAGCTTACTCATTAATTGACCACAAATGATTCACCTGTCTGCACCTGTTGCCCCTGCCATTTCTTTAGCATACACTCAATCCTGATGCAGTTGGTGAGGGCATGCATGGTATGGTGTATGACAGGTTTGTGGTATGTATTCCTGAGTTCACAGGGTGGAACAGGGAGACAAAATGGTATATCCTTCACATCTACACAGTAAATACTGACACAGGGGATGTGCATACAGTAACACAAGCACAGTTGGCAATATGCAGATTAGAAAACCTACATACCCACTTTAATGTATATAGTGCTACATACACGACATTCCCCACATAGATTATATGCATGGGACATAACCTACTACCTCTTACAACATGTAATGTTGTGAATGCCTTCATGGATGGTGAGATAACTCACCAGAAATAGCAACCAGTGTCATCTAATGCTCCAGAAAGCCTTGGCATGTGATAGTGCAACAGACATTGTATCAGCATGATATTTCAGTCAGGTGTGATATCTGATGCTGGCATGTGTGTCACTACACTAACTGTGACCTATTTGGCAACAATACCACATACATGGCCATTGTTATGGGACACAGACCACATATAGGTTGCAACCATCTGGATATTTCACCAACATCTGTACAGATGACTGATATGGCTTGTACAATTGTTTGACATGCTGCATGTGAGGCAGATGCCATTAACATGCTATATAAAGTAATGGTGTTGGGAGGTGGTAAATAGGCATGGATATTGCACACATCAAAATGGTATAACCTACACAGGCTATGATTCTCACCCAAACACAGTTACCACTATTAAGACTAGAACCTCTACCTATTTAGTTATTTCTACTATACTGTTATGCAGTTATCAAACGTGCCATGGAGCTTACATGATTTCACCTTGTCCCATGGTACTTCTAAGGTGAATGACATCAGCAGGCCTTGTAAAGTAGGGTGATGGGAAGTGTACAGGGTGATACACAGCTCAAAATGGTATAACCCACACACAATATGATTTGCAATGCAAACACACACACACAAACACAGTTGCCAGTATTGAGATTAGAACTCCTACCTATCTAGTTATTTCCACTATATTGTTACACAGCTATCAGATGTGCCAAGGAGTTTATATAATTTCACTTTGTTCCAAGGTACAGTGATGTGAAGTGTACAGGGTGGTACACAACTCAAAATGGCATAACCTACACAGGATATTATTCTTACACACACACACACACACACACACACACACACACACACACACACACACACACACACACACACACACACACACGCTTACAGTAGTTACTTGTACTATAGTTTTACACAGTTATCAAGCACACTGCAGAGCTTACTGGACTGATAACTGGCCAAAGGTGCTGATAAGGGGAATGACATCAGGAGGACTGATAAAGTAGGGCACTGGGTGTGAAACCTATCAAAATACTTCTTCCTATGAACATACAGACTTATACACCCGCATACACATTTGCCAGATCTCAGAGTAGAACCCTTGCCTATCTAAGCATTTGTACTATAGTATTACATAGTTATTGCATGTGCTAGAGAACTTATTGGGCTGACAACTGGCCAAAGGTGCTGATAAGGGGAATGGCATCAGCAGGACTGATAAAGTGGGGCACTGGGAAGTGTTGTGGGTGGGAAAGGCCTAAAACTGTTTTACCTACAAAGAAACACACATTCCCTCACTCTCGCACACAACTGTCTCAAACACACACACACACACACACACACACACACACACACACACACATACTTGCCAGTATTGAGATTAGAACCCCTACCTATCTAGTTATTTGTACTATAGTGTTACACAGTTATCTCATATGTCACAGAGTTTACAGGGGTGACAGGTATCCAATGGCACTTCTAAGGTGAATGAAAGCAGCAGAACTTGTGAAGTAAGGCAATGTGAAGTGTACTGAGTGGGAACAGTCTCCTAATACTTAGACCTATGGACACACACACACAGACAGGTGATGTGATATTATAAACCCAACTTCAGTACTATTACACAATGGGGCTAACCTTTTATGCTGGCATGTGCAACTGTTTGCAACTGGTATGCCACTGTCCACAGCAGGACATCATGGTATGCCATCCAGGGTATCTGAGTGTGTGACTCACTCTGTCTGTGTCTCCCTGTGTGTCTCTCTCTCTCTCCATCACTGTCTGTCCCTCACTTCCCCACATCTATGTGTGTGTACGCTTGACATAGGTTATCTGTTCCTCATATATATGTCTATGTGTCACATGAGGCAGATGCAGGTATATCACATATGGGCTGCCTACATCTATCTGAGGGTAATCTTGTCTGATGTCTGTGTGTGTGTAGGGACAGTTAAGGTGCACATAGCTGTCTGTAGGAACAGACATATATAGACAATACAGTCATGTAGTCTGATGTTAGTTCCAACATGTCCTGTGATTCTCGAAGTCTAGGAGCATGCCCAGTGTGACCTTCTATAATTAGAATGGGACTCCATTCTAGAGATAAGTGTACTCCAGTTTGGTGTTTTGTGTGCTACAGCCATACCTCTGAGAAGTACACAGGGCTTTCCTTGGGGTACTGGGTTTGTTTAGAAGACATTTTTTCTGACATATCTGTAGTGTGACACTGCAATGTATTGTGTCATTACCTAATGGTTGACATCCTCAGATCATCACAGTACTTTATTAGAGGAATACTAGTTGTATGATGCATAGACCAATTTTATGGGACCAGCTATGTACATTCTTGTCCAGCAAGGCCAGTTGTGAGGTGTGGTTACAGTCAGTTGAATGATGACACACTGTGTAAACGGTCCAGCAACTTGGTGATATACTGGCTGGGTATCTCCTGATTGTGTGGTATCTTTCTAACCTGAGATGTCATATCCTTGTGTGGCCATTCCTCTCACCTGTACATTTTTTGGCAGATTGTCCAGGTGTCTAGCTAGAGGTTTCATCCGGTGTATGTAAACTTGCGTTTTTATGGCAAGTTAGTTACATATAATTGAATAGTGATGTTACAAAATAATGACAGACATTACTGTTTCAAATTACATAACCTTCAGACAATTCCTGCTACTGCAAACCCCTCATCCTACCAACTTTGCCAGTATGTAAGGGTGATATTTATAACACATGCCTATCATTATGCCATTGTTCCACTTTTATTTCTGCCCTTGTCCAGACATCTTGCTGTTGGAGGTTGGGAGTTATGGGTGTGGGTACAGAGTGCAGTCTACTGTGCAGGCATGTCCATTATATGTAAAAGCAAATATAAAAAAATGAATTATTGAAAATAACCACTGGCAACAGTACCAAAAAGCACTTATATTCACAAAAGCCTTAGCACCTCGGCTAACACAGCCTTCAAGAAGTCCATTATATGTGTAGTATATTTCACATAGCACTGTGACTTCCAGGTATGTCAGTGGCAGAGTAGTAGGTGTCATTGACATGCATAATAGTTGGCACTGCAGTTATCTGCACATGGCCCTGTAAAAGACAGCACTGTACCAAGGGCATTACAAGACGACTGCCAAGAGAACATGCTGGCCATATCATGACAGTATTAACCGCACATGCACATAGCTCATTGAGCCCTGTATATTGTGGACATGCAACATGGTTTCATGTGTATTGTGAAGCCCTGTCAAAGTGTGCTATGTTGCTCTTTCTCTGCAAACATACATGTCACTGCATTTATATGGGTATATGGGGGGCACACCTGTCAGATGTACACATTTGCACAGACTGTGCTGATATTTGCTTTACATTTTGGTTCCATTTACCATACTATTGTGCCCTGTCTTGGGGACTATAGGCATATCAGTAAAGACCACGGGTCAGATTGCAATGGCATACATTTGCGTTTCAGACTTATTACCCTTCATAGCCTTACTTCTACTGCGAGACCTGCTGTGCTATCACGGTGTGAGTCTGTAGGGGGTAAATCAACATTACTGCTATTTGTGGGCCTTTTCCAGACATCTGTCTCTGGTTTTCTACAGCTGAGTTGTTGTGTGGGTCTGAGGGGTGGGTATAGGACCCTCACACTGACATCCATGCCTGTTCCCTATGAACTTAGTTGGCACCACACATATACTGCAGTGGGATTTGCATAGTGTGGGGAGGTCAGTACTGGGCAGACATTTCCTGTTGTCCTACATAGCTGTCAGTTGCCTGCTGCTATCCCAGTAGGTCATCCCATTCTCTTGCATGCATGCAGCTTTACCATAGATATGTTACCAAAAACGTACTAATCCATTCATTTATTAAGAAGACTGACTTACCTTGTGCCTGCAGCAGTTGTGTGGATGGTGCTTGAAGGCCACCTATGTTGGATGTATACAGTACTCTGCCTATACATGGTAAGTTACAGGTAATGTGATGGTGTGTGTCATCCATTTTACTGTGTGTGCGAGTCAGAGAGAGGTGTCAGTCCCTGGGGTCATTACAGTGTCAGTGTGTATGCTATGCATTGGCTCTTTACCAAGGCCTGAGCATACTGGGCATCCCTCCATCTGCCTACAGGAGCAGACTCAGGGGCCTCCTCATCTGAGTCCTTGGCAATGGTGGTGGGCTGTGTGGCCCTTCCAAGTGCTGATCCTGCTGCAGCTGTTTCCACAGGATCATATTGTGTAGCATGGTACATACTATGAACATGTGTGCACATGTGGCTGGACAGTACTGCAAGGCTCCACCAGATATGTCAAGACAGTGGAACCATGACTTGAGCATCCCAAACACATGCTCTATAATGTTCCTGGTTTGTACATGTGCCTCATTATGGAGTTTTTGTGTGGGTGTGCATGCATTTCTGATTTGTGGTATCATCTATGGCTGCATTGCTTAGCCAGCATCCCCCGCATGATGGCCATATGGGATTCCCCCACTGGCAAATGCCTGGTACAGATGTGACAAATGCCAGATGTGGTAGTCAGGATAGCTTTCGGGGCTGCCAGCATACGCATTCATGATAATGCCCTTGGCACTACAAATGACCTGGCAGTTGATGGAGGGGAAACCCTTACAGTTTATGTAGACCCTACCCTGTTCACCAGGTGGTGCTTTGATGTGGATGTGGATGCAGTCTATTGCACCCAGTACCTCTGGGTATTCTGCTACATTGTGGAAGAGACGCATATTGCTGACCTTCTCCTCATGGGTGTTGGGAAAGTAAATGTGCTCACCAACATGCGGCCGCATGGCATCTAGGAACTGGTGGAGTACCCTGGATGCAGATGCCTGTGAGACCCCAATCATGTTGCCAGTAGGTCTTTGGAAAGTGCCTGTAGCTGGTATTCTTAAGGCTACACATACCTTGTTATCCATTGGGATGGGTTCCCCTCTGTTGTCTCTGGGTCTGAGTTGAGGCCGGCACAGCTCATTGATTTGCTGCAGAATGTCTTTGTCCACCCTGTAGTGCTCTACTATCTCCAGATCATGTAGCCCCTGGTAAATTACCCTGGGTCTGAACAATCTTCTCCTCCACCTCGGTCTGTGGTGGTTGTCTGCATTATCCTCCTCACTGCCCTTAGCCTCTAGCACATACTGATGGATCAAAGCAATGGCAGCCCCTAACATTTTTCCAATTAAAATTCCCCCACATCTGTACACCAACTGTGCAGTGTTTGTGGGGAAAAACAGACTGTAAGGTGTTTCCATAGTTTATACTGTTCTGCTGCAGATGCTGCCTGTTTGATTGATTGACTATGATGCATTCCACCTGCTAGCTATGTTATTTGCACTTGATTGCTTTTATTCTGCTATTTCCCTTTTTTTACCTTTTTTCCTTTCCCATTTCCTCCTCTTTTAAGCCCCGAGGTGCGCCGTGCAAACCCAGTGCCCAAATGTAAACAGTCCTGCTAGTTCCATTTTTTTTTTGTTTTAGACCCAGTGCACACCACGCAAACCTGTTTAGCTAATGTAAAGTCTGAGAAATGGCCCTCCCTGGACGTGAACAAGCTCTTCATTTCATGGAATAAGTCAATACAGCCTCAGACACAACCCCTTGCTTAGCTGTGATTAGATAAGCTTATTTGGGGGCCATGGAACTCCAATGTGCTTACACCATGCATGACACACCCCCTTTTAATGCCTGCTTACATGATCATGTCACAGCATCTACACTGTTAGGTGCAGTTTGTGATTCAGTAAATTTCCCCTCATTTGCATACCCCACTGCCTTAGTCCCTAACTACTGCACTCCACCAGAGCATTTCCCCTTAGCAGCCACTGTTCCCTGGTATTGTTTTGATTCTGCATGCCATAGACAATAATGGCAAAATTCAGATTTCCCTTAAAATTGTGTTTTCACATTTTTTTTTTTATTTTCGGCACTATATCATTTGCACGCTGCTGCCCCATGCTTACACAGTCGAGATCGGTCAACAAAAAAGTTTTATTTTTAGAAAAATGAAACACTTTTCCATGTCAATGGCCATATATTTGTCCATTGGCATGCCTAAAATTATAATACATGATTTTATTTGAGCTGTCATGCCTCCATTTTAATTTTTGTAGAAATGTATTCGGCTAGTAGCTGAATACACTTCTGCAACTAACACTATTCTTGCACTGATGCCTGCATGCTTGCTGAATCACTAATTCACCTCATTTTCATGTTTTCCACCAGCAAATGAGGTAATTAGCATTATGCAGTGGTATCCTTGAAGGAATAGTGTAGGCAGGCTCGTGCATGTCAGAACAGTAGTTTACTGGATCGCTCGGCGGCCATATTCTGTGCAGGAATTGCTACACTGTTCCTCCATGGAGTTTTCAGTTTTTTGAATCCTGGGGATAATGTCTATGGGTCAACCAATTCCTTATTTATCTTATGAATATTAGAGCTGATCTCAGATAAGCCTTTGTAAATGGCCTTAAAGTGATGATAGTCAAATGTCAATTACACCTGGTGACAATCCTAGGTTTAGTGCTATAGTTATCTTTTCATAAAAGCTCACAAGATTGCTCATAATTAATGCATCCTTAATGAAACCATGCTGTTTTATGCCAGTTACTGCTATACTTTTACCAGTTTTACCCATTAAATCTATCAAGCATCTTTCAAAACACTTGCAGAGTACTGCTTTAAACTTATTGGTATATAATTAGCAATTTGATCTTTCCTATCTTTTTATATACTGGCATTATGCAGGACATTTCCCAATAATTTGGAGCAATACCATTAACCAGTAGTTTATAAAAAATGAAGCCTAAAATTAAAACAATCTTATTTAATCTTATTTTTGATACTCAGTAATATATTCTTGGGTATCAAATCAAACGTTTTCTTGATATTATTAAAAGTCTTGACTATGGATGTCTCAGATATAATTGGAAAAAGTCCACAGACGGCATTTAGGTTGACATGAACTTTATTATAAAAGTCATCATGAGAGTCATTTGAGAATGTGTTGAATTCTCAAGTAATCATATATGCATCCTGTATCATGTTCTCATTAATAATTACTGTATCAATTAAAGTTGTATTAGTAATTGAATTACTATATTCATAAAATTCTTTTTTTTTATTTAAGTAGTTACTTATCACATTGTTTTCAAAGCAAAAATATAGATTTCTAGCTTTAGTTTCCTACATGCAGTATTATTTTTTATTATAGCTTGTTAGAAATTTCTTAAAGGTTTTGTAGATTCTTTTTTCCCTTCTGTGTATCCTCACTATAGCTCTATTCCACCACAAAGGAAATGAAAATTTACCAGATTTGTAGTGCACTGATGTTTAGCACAATTACATAACAAATGTTCAAGTGATTAAACCTATATTGACACTATGAGGCTTCAGATTTCATACAGGACAATTGAGAGGTTAATTTACATGAACCATAGTAAATCTTTTTAGGTATAACATTTTTTTTTGTTAGAATTATGACCAGACATGCCTAAATGAGATAAAGCCATAATCAGGTTACTTAATCTATCCAATATGGTAGAAGCAACAATATCAACTGTATTTTTAACTATGATATTACATGAGACAAATTGAGTCATTTCACAGGAAGAGTTGATATCAACAAGTTATTTTCCAGAGATAGTATCATTAGACAAATTTGCTTGTAGAATGTCAGGATAATGGAGGCTATGTTTTTCATCAAGGCATTTTTTTTAATTATCTAAAGATTCCCAGTCATTGTTACTAGTCATGGTTGGCATATCATAACTTAAAATAAGATGCATGCTACTGCTGTGTCTTTGCCAATAAATTAGACAATAGCTTTTTAATCCTCAACCTTCATTATGAAATGAGATAGAGTAGTCTTATGAATCCATAAATTAATCCTATCCACTCTGCCAGTTTTTGTTGCAGACATTCATATTTAACATAAGCTTTCATATGAAAGCAGGTGGAGTTCCATGCCAGCATGTTGCAAAATAAAAATACTTGCTATAAAAATGCATTGATTATGAAGACATGTTAAACTTCTACAGTCAATAATAAATCACATCCGCTCATAGGACTGTAGTTAAATGTGTTGTTTTTCCCTCTGATAGGCTGTCATGCCCACAAACAGCAATGTGTTTCCAATAAAATAAGAGTGTGTTCCCCATATCTTTAAAACATGTGGGGAATCACACAAATAAAAATAAACAAAAAAGAAAGCAATGGCCTAGAAATGATTTCAACAGCAGCACTTGAGAGCAACACAGCTCTTGTATGCACTCTTAGGGTTGCAGTTGAATATGTTATTCCTCATTTTGATAGGCTGTCATGCCCACAAACAGAAGTGTGAGTGTTTAATAAAATAAAAGTGTGTTCCCCATTTCTTTAAAAAAATGTGGAGAGCACACACAAATAAAAAAGCAAAAAAGAAATAAACAGCCCAGAAATAAAGTAACTTCGACAGCAGCACTAGATCACAACACAACTCTGATACCCAATCATAGGGCAGCAGTTGCTTCCTCTGACAGTCTGCCATACCCAAAAACATGAGTAGGAATACCCATTAAAATAAGATTGTGCTCCTCTTATTCTGATTGCAAGTTCCACACCTTAATGTACCCTTCCTAGCCAAAGTAATATAAATTCTATTAATTCTATTAAATTCTAATTAACCCTGTAATTGAGACCAGTTAGCATAATGATTAATACCTTAACCTCTAATGCAGAAGGTACAAGGTTTGATCTTGACCTCCTGCCAATGCCTGCTTGGAGTTTGCAGATTGTCCCTGTGTCCCTGTGGAGAACTGTTGAAAAACATTCTGAGTGTTTCCAGCTCAAACTCACCAAAGGTTAGGGCTGTGGGCAGCAGCACAGACTCTAGATGGTGCTCTATAGGGAGAAGAGTTGTATAGACCAAATGCTTTGAGCATCTACCTTGGTGATCATTTTCCTCAGGATTGGAGGACTTGGCCTACAGCCATTTAACGGTGTATGGTATAAAGTATGGCTTTAGGAGATTTGGTCATTTTGACTAATGTCTCCTAATAGGCATGGGTATTTGGTGGTAATAAGTGGGTTGTGGACACAGCCTACTCTGACCTATGCCAGGAACCCACTCTAACAATGGCAGGCTTTTATGTACCCCTGTTAGACAGTGTGTGCCCACCATAAAGCCTTGCAGCCCTGGGTCAATAAGCTACTGGCTTGATGGTGTCCACTTGCCCAGTGTAAGTTACCTGGATTAGCTCCATTGAGTGAACGCTGTATGTAAAACGCATCAACCTGCCAAATATGAACTAAGAATTGCTACACTCAATGTACGTTCACTGACAGGATGGAGTTTGGAAGTAGATGACATGATGGTATGGATAGGCTGGACATCCTATGTATCCAAGAGACAAGATGGAAGGGCAATGAAGCAAAGACACTTGGCTTGGGATCCAGAGTCTGCGACTCAGGAGGAGGTGTGGGAATTGTGGTGAGACAGAGAGGGACATCATCAGAGTCAGTGACACACTCATGGCAATCAGACTCCAGTGTAATGAAATGACAGTATTCATACTCTCAGCCTATGGCCCACAGCAGGGTTGTGATAGTGAGGAAAGAGTGAATTCATGCAGCAGTTGCAGGACCAACTAGATAAAACAGGACAACACTAACTGATGTTGATAATGGGTGACATGAACACATATAGTGGCACAAAACAAAACATGAGGACTGCCTGGTTCAGCATGGGTGGGGCAACAGAAATAAAGAAGGAGAGGCCATCCTAGACTTCTGCCTGGTAAATGGCTTGATAGTAACCAACACATGGTTCAGAAAGAGAGACAGTCACAAGATCACATACAAGAATGGCCAACATGCAACTCAGGTGGACTTCCTCATAATAAGGAAAGGACACTGGGGTAGAATCAGTGATTATTGCAAAGTCATCCCCAGTGAAACATTTGGCCAACAGCATAAACCACTGATTGCCAAAATCAGCTGCAAGCAATGATTAAAGAGGACTCTAAAGTCAAGACAGACCAGACTGAAGACCTGAAAGTTGACTGGAGAGAAAGTACAACAGTTCAAGGAATTACTTAGGGCTCTAGCCCCCTAAGAAGAGGAGGAAATAGGTAGAGTGGTTAAAGAATGGCAGTGCATCAAAATAGCATGTGTGAGGACTACAGAACAGATATGTGGTCATGCCAGGTATGGAGATAAGGTACATAAGGAAAACTGGTGGTAAAATGCAGAAGTCCAGAAAGTCATCAAAAGAAAGAAAGAGTGCAGGAAAAAGTGGAAGATAGAAAAGACAGACTAGGTTAGGAAAAAATATTGGTTGGCTAGCAAAGAATCTAGGAAAGGATTTTCAATGCAAAGAACATGGCGTTGGAGTCACTCTACTATCTTCTTGACAGTGACTCAGTAGGTGGCACAAAGAAACTATATATGGTTGCAAGACAAATGCAGAAAGATAAAGATGACAGTCAGACAACCTTCAGTTATGCCAGCAGTAACCTGCTCAACAGACCACAGGACATGAAAGGCAGATGGAAGGAGTACTTCCAGCAGTTTCTAAATGAAAAGAACCCCTCAGATGCTATACTGCCCCAGACACAGCCTCTGATGAGAGGAGCAGAAGTGGAGCCCACCCTATAGAAGTAAGAATAGAACTTAGGAAAATAAAGTCAGGGGAAGCAGCAGGCTCAGATGAGGTCACAGCAGATATGATAAAGATGCTGGGTGAGATAAGGGAGAAATTGCTAGTAAGAGTACTCATAGCATTGTAGAGAGAAATACATATCCCAGATGATTGGAGAATAAGCATATTTTTGCAAGTGTTCAAGAACAAAGGGGACATTTGCAAATGTGGACAATACTAAGGCATCAATCTCCTGTCACATTGCATGAAAGTTCTGGAGACGGAGATTGATAAATGAATAAACAGAGTAGTAGGAAGTAAGATGGGAGATGAGCAGTTCAGATTCAAATTAGGATGCAACACAACTGACCTGATGTTTGCAGTGAGACAGATAGTTGAGAAGAAGCTTGAGATGAGGAAAGAGTCTAACTAGGCATTCCTAGACTTGGAGAAGGCATATGACAAGGTCCAAAGAAAGCTGATTTGGGCAGTACTGCAGTGGTTCAAAGTCCCAGAATCATTGATAGAATTAGTTCAGGACCCAATGACTTAAATACAAACAAAGTTCCGTCTCACAGAGGCAAGAGGGAGCGGGTCTGCTCCAGAGTTCAGCTCTGAGCCCACTGCTGTTCATATTAGCAATGGGCTACATGTTGGAGGAGACAGATCAACAAAGTTGCTATATGAAGACAATGTGGCATTACAGGCAGACTCTGAGCAAAAACTTCAGCAAAGGATAGGGGAATGGAATGCAAAACTGAAGGCGCATTGGATGAAACTAAGTACAGATAAGACAGTGGTAATGGCAGAAAATTGTGGAAATCAGAAAAGCTGAAAATTGAGGTAGAAGAAAATATAGTGGAACAGCTTAATAGCTTCATGTATCTGAGATGGGTGGTTGATGAGAAAGGAAGTCTGAATGAAGAGGTCAAAGCTAGAATCAGAGGGGCTGCAGCCAACTGTCATAGGGTGTCAGGTGTAGTATATAACAGAAGAATGCCAAAGAAGCTGAAAAGTAAGGTGTATAAAGCAGGGGTGTGACCAGTACTACTGTATGGTACAGAAAGCCGGACAGTAAAGGCAAAGCAAATGAGAACGCTAGAGGTGATGGAAATGAAGTGCCTGAGAAGGGTGGTAGGATGCATACTGTGGGAAAGACAAAGCAATGAAGACGTAAGAGTAGAAGCCAAAGTAGCTTCAATTGCAGAAAAAATCAAAGAGAGCAGATTGCATAGTTTGAGGCATGTGTGCAGAAAAGTAGAAGACAATCTCTTGAAGATGATTTGGGACAGACAGGAAGAAGGTAAGAGAAAATGTGGGCATTCAGCAAGGAGGTGGATGAATTGTGTAGGATAAGATTTGTGACAGTCAGGCATGAGTGTCAAAGAAGACAGGAGTGTGGCAATGAATTGAGAGAAATGGTGACAGTTAACACATCCTGACCCATGTAGAAAAATGGGGAAAAGGAGGTTGATGACGATTATTCTTTAATATTCACATTTTTACCTGTGCAGCCATGATTACAGGAACTTTGCATTCTTCCAGTATAGAGATGGGACGAGAGGGGGGTAAAGTTAGCACTGAGCCTATCTGCCAAGATGTTGGCAATATCAGTTGGTTCTGTATATTTAGTGCCATTGTGCTGTAAGTCAGAGCAGATATGAGTGTTGCCATTGAGATTCTTGACATAGCTATAGAATGCCTTGTGGTTGTCTTTAGAATCAGTGGCAATTTTGTTTTCGTAACTAGCTTTGGAGGATTTTATGAGAGATATCAGCTTCTTACTTAGGCTGACCAGGGAGTTCCTCCAGTCATGGTATTTTACTCTCTTTTCCAGCAGTTTCTTTCTTCTGTTGCAGAGTTTATTTATGGCAGGGGACCACCAGACTGGCTTCCTTTTTTTGGAGGATAGCATCTTGGTTCTGTTAGGGATTGCATGATCCATGCACTCATGTAAGTTCGTATAAAGTGCATTAGTGGAGGATTCAGCAGTCATACCTCTATTGTCCATCGGCATGGGTGTCATGAAGTTTGCTACTTCTTCTTAAGAAGCGTGAAGTTGGCTTTGGAGAATTTGTTTGCGGTAGTTTCCCTAATGAGGGGGTGGGGGTGGGATGTGGATGTCTAGGGTGATTAGCTTGTGGTCGGATCTGACTAACAAGGAATTGATCTCTGGTGTGGAACACTGGTTGCCCATGTTGATAATGGTTTTTAATGTATATACCCCCCCCCCCATGTTTGTGTAAGTTTTCTCTGGGTGCTGTTGTTCCCTGCCACATTCAAAAGACATGAAGGAGACGTATTGATAACATTAAATTCTTCATATGTGTTGATATATAAGAAATTTCTGGCAATCGACTTCTGTTCCCAGCATGCCCAGTAAACTGTGTGAATAGTGCTGGCTGCTCCTGGGATCACTATGAAAGCTGTCATGACTTGATAGTATTGGATGGATGAAACACACAATGTTAAATTTGTGCATTTTCTTTAAACTAACTTTATAAATTTCAATACAAATTCAATATTTTGTATAAGTGTCTCACACAATTAAATTTCACAAAGATATACAGCATTTGAAAATCAGTCGGAACATTTATTAGCAGCATATCATGCCTGAAGCAATGAATGGCTAACTCTTTGAGTTTTATACTCTTATCCTGAAGAAAATGTAAACATCAACAGAATAACAAGTTGATGAATTATTTATTTCATTTTGGATTGTATTAGACATGTTGTATCTACTACTTTTACTTCAATGGCCCTAGCATTACATGTTAAACACTTGGGTCAGAAATAAAAACACTTTGCTGGTAGGTCTAACAGATCAGAGGAACTAACTGCAGATTATGAAGAAAGAGTCTGAAAAGTATTTGCAGAAATTTTAAAATTAGATTACCTTAAGTCTGTTGAGAGATTTGTTGGCAGCCATCTTGCAGGGAAACTACTACAGCAATTAAGATCTAAAAGTCTGAGTCCCTTGAGATACTTTCCAAGTGATTTTGGATCATAAATTAACCATATATGAAGCAGAAAGCATCCAGATAGAAAAATACACTGATCATTAGAAAGAGTGCTTTCTATACAAATATGGCAACTGTACATTCACTGGGGGATTCGTTGGGGGAAATCCTGCACTTAGGTGGAATGAGATTGAAATGTGGACTGTTCCAGTAATTTTTGAGATTGTTGTTTGAAACAAAAAAAAGGCAAGTAGGTCTGAAGAGTTCAAAATTTGGGAGTACACAGGAGGGGCTCTAAAACTAGAGATAGATGGCAGCCACCATGAACATGATGGCTAATGGTGATGTCCCCTATACTCCTGATAGGATCTCTCATTCTATAGGTGTTAAAAGTGAGAAATAGGAGTTTGCCTTCCTGGGAAATTGGAGGACCCACCTAATATTAGGATTGTGTCAATGATAGACTGGCAGGGCAATGGAGGCATTCCATATTATACAGAGATGGCAATTCGGAAAACAGGCTTTGGTATAAATGTGGCCTAGAGAAGAGGAAAGTTAAAATAAGAATGTAATTCCCCTGTGTCAGTGGGTGCACTCAAAGTATAACTGCTATAAAGTACTGAAGGCTTTACTAAAAGAGTTTGCATGCTAGTAGCAAACCACACACTTGTTCAATACAATTTTCTATAAATGGCATAGCCCTAACTCCCACTAGCCTGATACTACTAAATTGCCTGACTCTACTTAATGGCTTAACCCCACTAGATCTGTAATTCTAATGCTAAACTCCAAGCTGGTCCAAATCCTTAACTATAAAGCTCTCTTCTCTGTCCCAAACTTAAATTCCCCAATCATTCACCCTAAACTCTCCTTCTCCCTAAAACTAAATTCCCCTCTTGATTGTTACCTGAAAACTTAAGATAAACTCCCTCCCCTGAAAACTTAAGCCACACTCCCTCCCCATGGATGATCCCTTTACCTTGCTCAGATTCAAACATATGTTTTGGTAAGGTGCAGGACTTCCACTCTCACTGCACGGCTGCCACATTTTGCCCAATCACATATTTGAGTCTATTTGCAAGCATCAGACTGCATGAGCTACAAGATACTTGAGTTCCTGACTGCAAGATACTGATCTCTGAGTGCCTGGGACTCAGCACTTCTGGTGCACCCTCATTGGATTACAACTGTGTTGTTCAAGCACTTAGTCTGTGTTTTCCTCTTCCCTCTTTCTGAGGTTCAACTCTGTCTTCCTTCCTCAGATATGTTATGTATGTTTCTTGGATTCTTCATATATGGCACCCAGCCTTTAACTGCTGCACTAGTTAAATTCTCAACCCTGCTCATGCTAACTGGTAGATACATGCTGTAAGTTACATCTTTATGAAAGGAGGCTGTCACAACAAGGATTTATATTATTCTGAGTCAAGGATTATCAGTTGACTTTTGAATCAACATTGTTTAGTTAAATAGTTAGGATATGTAACTAGATGACCCAGTAGTACAAGTTCTAAGTATGGAACTGCCTAGTTCTGCTCTTCAAACATAGACTCCAGGTAACAAAGCATTTCCTGTACATACACTAAGTCATAGATATCTCTCAGTTAGTCTAGATACTTGCCCTCTTTTGGTCTTGTCCATCCCACCCAACTTAACTGTAGGGTTGCAGTACCTTTATATTTTACCATCCTGGAATCACTTTCTCTACTAATGGATCTCAGACTTTTAGTCCTAGCCTGCTAGGAGTGAAATTCTATTAACACTCATTTGCATGTTCATTGGGTACCTCTGATCCACTCAAATGCACCAAGCAATGATTTTCAACAACATATGGAGGCATACTGCTGCTACGTTTAACCCTATTCTTACTACCTTCTCATGGGCAGCTTGCTGTACATGCCTCCACTCTGTGCTGGCAGTGTATGTGCACTACATAAGTGGCTTTAAATCTGCTAAGTAATTAAACCCATTTCACACCAATCAACTTCCTTTCTCATATGGCCTTCACAGTCTTTGTGCAATGTCATACATCACTAAACTGAGATCAGTAATAAGGATTAAAGTAAAAATAAACCCAAATAGGAATACTGGAAATGTATCCTTCTACATGTACAAAAACCTGCTACAACTCTATATCCTGAAAGGGAAGAAAAATTATTACTGTGGGGGGAATTCCCACAGGGCTACCTGGTTGGCTGGTGCATACTCACATGCCAGGCAGACAGGCCTATACACACAGTACCATGCATGCAAACCACATGTAATATTTTGCTTGTAGTTTGGTGTAGGCAAAGCCTGCTATGCCCAAGAGTCCTGGTTGATAATCCTGAAACATAGCACCCAAGTGATGCAGGAAGTGACATGAAACACAGTCCATACAGAAACCCAAAACATCATGGACTGGGTACTTAAGACTACAGAAGGGATGTTTTTGATGTATATATGACTCAGGATGGACACTTCTACACAGTCCTGACATATGCAGCAAAATATTTATGACATATGCTGCTGTACTCCACAGCATGACATTGTGTAAACAAATGGATATAAGGTAGACAGTGAAAGAACTTGATAAAGCAGAGCAGTGTACAAGAAATTAACTGGAAAGTAAGAGTTTGTTAGCTTTTAAACACTACTACTGATTTCTTGAGATTTAAAATAATATATTCTAAATCTAGCATTAATTTCCTAGAAATTCAACTTTATCATGATGAATCAGGTTTGCATACCCGTGTTTACAAAAAACATCTCATAAGAACAAATATCTTCATAGGAATAGTATGCATGCCCAATATAAGGAATCGTGAAGAGCCAATACATATGAATAAGTGATTATGGCAGGTGTCTTACTCAGGTACAAAAAAAAAAATACAAGAATTTAAAGATAGAGGCTATGAAGAAGGTCTTTTGGATGCAGCACTCAATGAGGTTATTAATAACAGAATCATAAGGTACATCCTTATTTTGCAACTTATTCCCATACCCCAAATTCTACTAATGCTGGCACACTATATTTTATAACTAGGTATGGTAGATGCAGTAAAGAAATGCAGAACATCATTCAGAACAACTGGTGCATTCTACAGTCACTTCTTGTGTTAGCTAAATATATAGGAAATACTTCTAAGTTCACCTACAGGAATTGTGATAGCCTCAAGAAATGTTTATGCTATAAAGATTTATTTCAGAACAGATGACGAATATCTACTAGGATTGGAACTGATCCATGTTATAATTGTTCAATATGTGAGATCATTAATAGTGATATATATTTTATACATCCAGTTATTGGTAAATAGATATACAAGCAATTGTTATGTCAGTTGTAATGCTATAAATATTATATACTTAGCAACATGTAAAGCATGTCCCAGTTTTTATATTGGCAAATCAACTAGAAGGTTGACAGAAAGAATTGTAGAGCATAGGTCTGAAATACAAATGGACATCATGAGCAATTCTTTAGCCCAGCATCTAAATGAAAACGGTAAAGACCATTATTTTATGTTTAGGGCCATGGAGACTATAATCAAGAATATTAGGGGTGGTGATTTAAATAATAAGTTAGCACTCAAGGAGTATGAATGGATTGTACGTTTGAATGCTGACCATCCACCTGGAATTAATAAAATGGTTTCCCTTAAACCAGTTTTAAAACATAAGCAAATGTGTTTAAAATGACTCTTGCTTTTTAAGTGACTTAATATATACGAATGTATTTTATTGTATTCTATTGGCTGTGTGACATCATGTGATTTGATAATTTTCATATTTAATTGTGGTTTAAACTCAATTTATTGTAGTGATGAAGGATTGTATCTGAAGCTCTACTTTTTTATTTCATTAAAACAGCTTGATGTTGCAGTGCTCATTTTTTACTTTCCAATCAAATGGATACACAGGTAAACATTGGGACAGGGCCTGCCATACAATCTGTAGAAGCAGAAAGGCACCGTGGAGAGGAAAGGAAGTAAAATGCAGCAGCAGAATTTCTGTTAAAGCAGAGGTGGATGCAGTACATTCCAGCACTGAGGAAGAGGAGGCATCTGGCCCACAAATATAGGTCATGACACAGATAACACAGAATAAAATAGTTAATGCAGTATTACACTCAGGATATGCAAGGCAACTCATGGCCTGTCAGACACAGGTGAGAGGGTGGGTAGATCCCAGTCAACATCACTTGCAGAGTTGGTGGGAGACAGTGACAACTGACTGCAATACTATAATGTGGGGAAGGGTCACAGAAAGTGAAAGAGCTTGTAGAGAATAAGGAATCATATCTTCCAACAGATGAATACTGCTGCTACAACATGACCATTGTTGGTGCAATTTCTGGGCCTACAGTATAGGGGATCAGTGGAATCCATAACAGAGAATTCATAGAAGTACAAGGTCATGTGCATGTACCATTGTGAAGTGTCATCTGTACCGAGTCTGAGGAGTGGCACTATCCAGATCCTGAATGCTGCCCATGATTGGAGGGTAGTTTGTTGAGGACCAGTAGGTAGCACTGACTTGGGACAGCCTATGCCTGACCAACTTGCATAAGAACCCTGCCACAGCCACAGAGTGCATGGTTGTCAGAGGAAGACATGATGGCAGTTGTAGTATACCTCATGGATGTACCTACGGAAGTAATATTTGTCTCCATTAACCTCAGCAGCACTGTCTTTTACCTGTTGTTATCCCTATACTCCAGATGAATGCACAGTTGGTGTTCATCCTTTCACAAGCAATGGGGAACACTCACATTTCTACAGTTTTGTGCACTTCAGATTGCTTTGCTTGGATCACTAACCTGAATGTCTGCTGAATATTTCCTTGTGTCACAACTGTATCATTCTCCCTGATATCAAACACAAGGAGTGGACCTGTTGCTGTAGTACTTTACCAGACAGTAATGCTTCCTCAGCTCTGAAAAGCCCCATGTCTGCAGAGCTTTGCTTGATTTCCCCCATATCACAGTCATACAGTTATAAGGAGTGTTAATGAAAGATTGTGGTACTATGTTATATTACACTAACAGGAGGCAGTTTGTATGGCAGTTATATTAATGATGCCAGATAGCATCAATATATGTGAATCACTGCTTGTGTACAATACTTTAGTCATACATGCCAGCATCATCTGTGCATGCCATCATGAACCAAAGCATTGCACTTGTATGCCTATATCTTTAGCGTATATATGTATGTGCAGAACTATGCCACAGGACACATGATTCAACAACATGATCTGTGCTCATGGACCTACCATACTACTAATCAAGGTGACATACTAAGTGGATGTTTCTACCTCAGCAAGTGGATATTGCAGACTGACTATTGTTCCAGGGAAATAAGGATTTTCATGGTTTCGTTGCACAAAGATGTCAAACGGCTCCTGTTGAGTTATTAAGGTTGTAATTTATTTATTTATTTACTTTTTGACATTTGTTAACTGGGTTGGTCCATCTGAGCTTCTGGCCCATTTTTAGTGGAGACCCGAGGAGAAAAGCTCCATTCACAACAATTTACAGTATGTAAAAGTAATAGAGTCAAAAGAATTACCGAAAAGTTGACATATAGCAAGTTAAAGAAACAAAATAAAATACATGCACAAAGCAATATATACATACAATTTTTTTACAAAGGAAGTATATATTTACATAAGAATTATATCCGTCAGCATTGTTGATTGAATTTTGAAAATACCCAACTACTAGGGTACTAGGTGAAAGAGGAGAGATTATATAGATATGTATATGGGGTATGGGGTGGTTAGGTTGGGTCATGGCAGGGGCAAGTTTTGGTGTTAAGTAGATGAGGTTTGAATTCATTTTTAAAGTGAGTTGAGTAGGTGATATAAAGTATGTCTAAGGGAAGTTTGTTCCGAGCATGGGCAACAGAGTATTTATACAGAAGTTTGCCTACAGTTTTCTTGGGTTGGTAGATGTCCAGAAGTTGCTGATTAGAGGTACAGAGGGTCCGAGGTGGAGTATAGGTAGAGACCATGGATGACAGAGCTAGACAGGATGAAGGTTTGTATAGAATGAGGTGCAATATTTGAAATTGTGAAAGAAGGAGTTGTTGGGGGAGTTCTAGCCATTGATGAGAATTTTGGACCAGACAGTGATGCGCATTGCAAGGAGAGCTTGCAATAAATCTAGCTATTTTACGGTAAGTTTGTTGAAGTTTGTTGAAAGCTGTGGCCTGAATGTTAGTAAGAACAGGGGCAGTGTATAGGAGGGTTGGAAGGAGGAGTGGCTGTGCTAGGGAGAGTTTGGCATTAGGGGTTAGAAAGGTTTTTGTTGCGATACAGTAACTCTAGATTCTGATGTGTTTTTTTTTATGCATTGGAGTATGTGCAGGTTGAATTTGAGTTCATCATCAATGATGACACCAAGGAGTTTTGTATGGGTTTCGGGTAGGATTATTGTATTGTTAGAGGATGTAATAGCAAAGGTGGATTTATGGTGAGTAAGAGAATGGGAAAGAAAGAGTAAGAGTTTGGTCTTTTTAGGGTTAAGGATAAGTAGATTATCAGACAACCACTATTCAGTAGATACAAATGCGTGTTGAGTTAGGGTATGGAGTTCAGAGATATTTAAAGAAGGAGGATGTTACTAGAGCAAGTGTTGAGTAACACCCTTCACATTATATATGAGGAGTAGTGTTATGAGTGCTATGATTATTCAAGGTGATGTCACCCTGACCTGCATCAACAGTGGGAGGCAGAGATTCAGGAGAATGAGACTTAAAAGTATTGCAAGTGGGAGGGCATGGCCAAGATGGCAGTGACTAGCAACATTTTTTTCCAGCTCTGCCAGTTTTTATATTCTTGACAGGAGTTAAACTTCAAAAACAATCTAAATGGACTTATTTTGACATATTGCAACTCATATCAACATATTTGTGGATTATATTGAAAACTTATAATCTTTTTCTGAATTTTTCCTGTCAAAATCTTCAAATATCTACTTCTTTGACTGAGAGATGAGTCATACTAAGAGCAATTCTTCAGAATCTTCTCTTAAGAAAGAGCTTTTATCTTTGTCTTCTACTCTGCAAGAGATGTCTTTAAAATTAGACAAAATGGACACAAAATTAGATGTTTTTGAACAGAAATGTTCAAAGCAGATGGACTTAGTTCATAAAGAACTGCAGCTTCAGAAATCTCAAATTTCTGACATAAAGCAGTCTATCACTGTTGTGGATGGAAGACTTCAGGAGGGTGAGAATCATATTGAATTTCTTTTGAAACAGAACACTATCCTACAAAATAAATTAGATGATTTAGAAAACAGATCACGAAGGAATAATATAGGGATTTTTGGTCTGCCAAACCACATAGAAGGAACTAATATGGTGAGTTTTTTAACTACATGGTTACCAACTGTTTTGAATCTTCCTGAAGCCCTTTCATATGGGATTGAAAGGGCACACAGATCCATTGTCTCGTCTCCAAATAAAAATGTTCCCAGATCTGTTATAGTGAAATTAATTTCAACTCAAGATAAAGAACTAGTGCTGAAAACTGCATGGTCCAAATCTCCTATATAAATAAATGACAATACTGTGTGCTTTGACAATGACTATTCTTCTGCAGTTACTTCCCAAAGAAAGCACTTTCAACCTCTTATAACAGAATTCAAAAAGAATCAGATAAAAGTGCATCTTCTGTATCCAGCCAGACTGAAATTATTTCTTACAGATGGAATTAAAACCTTTGATGACCTTGACTCTGCTATGTCTTTTATAAAAACAAAAAAATTAATAGATAAAAATAGAGGAAATGGAATGGACAAGCCCTTCATTAAAAAGAATTGCGGAGAACGGATCTTGGAAATCTTCAGAGAAGAAGAAAAGGTTGAAAGATAAATTACTTTTTTCTTTATTATTACAATGACATTCAGTTACATGTTTTATTTTCTTCATACACTTTGAAATACTTATTATATTTATTTTAGGTGGTAAAGAAATATCTCATTTCAAAAGTAAGTTAATTCAACTTTTTCCGAACTCTTGATAATAAGGTACAGTTTAAAACCTAATGTGTGCTTATAGATTGGGGGATTAATGGTAATTTTGTCAGTTTGTTTGTGTTTAGGGTAACTTTGTATCAGTTGGTTATCACTTGCTGATACTGAGCATTTGAGATGTTTTACGTGTGCTTTTTTATATTTTGCTTTACTGTTTATTTATATATATATATATTTTTTATTTCTTGAATGACTGGCTTATGTTATGGTTTCAGGGTGCTTTGTTGCTGTACAGATGGTTGTAGGGTTCTCAGGATTTAAGCATCTGAATTTCTCTGCTGTTAACAGTGTTGCGGTTTGTGGGGATAGTTGTTCACTTGTGGGTTAAGATCCATACTGTCATACTATTGAACAGTTGAGCTTCACCAGAACTACAGAATGAAGTCTCGAGCCCTTTTGATTTGAAAGCTCATATTTCTTAACGATCACAAAGCTGTGGAGCTATCAAGACAGTTACGAACTTTGACCTGTTTAGAGTAGGAAGTTGTTAGAATGTTAAAATGCTCACTTTGGTGACTACATTGTAAAACACGAACATCAGTCTTCAGGTGCCTAAATATGTAGCAACACATTTGAAATAGTGTTCCTTTATGAAGTTCAGAATATTTAATAAAAGCAATGAGCAGTTTTAAAAGAAAGTGATTGTTTGCTGTGTATATTCACCAGCTTGACTTAATCCAGACGATCGCTCAGTTAAAGGTTTTCATTATATTTTAAAGTGGTGCTTGTGACTCACTGATGCTAGCCACCCCACACCCTTATATTCACTCATGCACACTTGATTGTCTGTGAGAGTGGGGGGACAGTGCTAATAGTATCACCTCTTTGGAAACACATGAGAATTCACAGGGCAAACAATACCCACAGCTTCCTCAAGGGATCGGATTTCCCTGTCGTGCCAAAATAAAAGCTCTGTATTAGATATAATGTTGCCCCCTGCACTGTTTCAAAGGCAAAATGAGACTTTTCTTCATATATTAGTGGACATTTAGGAAATATTTTGGTATTGATGGTTTGATTGGTATTCTCTTAATTGTGTTCTGAGTTGGCTCCTCTATTTCCCCTTAGGAGTTTGACAAGTCTGCTCTAGGTGTTGTGAAGTGGGCACATAACTATCTTTCGAGATCGTAGTGTTGCATCAGTTGTGTGGTCACAGAGACAAGTTAGATGAGTCCAAATCACATCCTTGTCTGAACATTGTTTACAACTGTAAACCAAATTAAGTTCAGTGTTGTTTTATTAACAATCCAGTATCTTACAAGATAAACTAGAAGGGGTGATCTGCTTTTTTGTACTTTATCATAGAGCTAAGAGTAGAGCGTGCTTTCTTGTAAGTTTCTTTAGATTTTTAGACAACTAAGGTAAAACTCTCATTTACCATCTAGTACATGTGACACTGATACAACCTTCTGTCCGTACCTTATTTTATGATGTGTCATGCTTTTTTATAGATAGTAGATTACAGATAATTTCTCATTCATTTGTGAGGTGGGTAAACAACTAATACAGGGGCTGCTGTGATAGTAAATTATTTTTGTCAGACTTTAGATGGACTCTTACTAACCGTGGGTAACAAAGACCCAGTACCACATTCAATTCTTCTAACATGCACACACCTAATGGTCTAACCATTTCTGATGTTGTATTGACTGAGTGACCCAAGGGGAATTTCAAGACTGTGAGTTTCAGCATTCTCTTTACCATAAGGAAGCAATCTCACTCATTTACTGAAGACAATGTTTGGGAGAAGGAGTGGAAAACTCCAGTCAGTACTCACCTACTTACGTCCCTGTCCATAAATAACAATACATTATATAAGTATAGTGCTGCACAATGCTCAGGTTTATTTATTATTTCTAATGATTTATTTCTGTCTTGCTATTGTAACAGACTTTTAGCTCAGTGATTTTTTTTGGATGTCTGGATTGCTATAACTTAATACTTGTTGCTATTAATTGTATTCTTGCTGAATTTATTATAGTAATGATTAGATCTCCCCTGTTTCTGGCTTGTTGTTACCTGCATTGTTTTGATTTTTGGGGTTAAAAGAATAAATAAGCTGGAATCAGATTGAGTTGGGTGGTATGGCTTCTGGGATATGAGATGGGGGGTTTGATGCAGAAATGCCTAATTATTCACTTTAATTTCTACAAACATTAGGATGGCCATTCTTTAATAATTTTATTTCAGGCAGATGGCTACTGTATTGGCAAATATGGAATCATTAATTTCATTTCTTTCCAGTTTTATACATATTAATAAATGCAAACATTATTACAGTACATGCATATTTTCAAGTTCTGTTATCTTCATGTTTGTATAAGTTATATCTTCAGGATTGAATTTAATTTCTACAAGTAAAGTGGCCATCTGAACTTTATATTGTAACATATTAGTATAATATTAGTTAGAGAGAATTAAGTCCTAATCAGTATGTACTACTCTATTTAACTATCATAATAGACATTTTAATAGAGTTTCTTTTACTTACATCCTTAGTCAGTTTACTATTTTTCATAGCATTTATTATCTTAGTTCAATCATTATTACAGAGTATTATTGCGGTGTTGTTTATCTTTCAACACTCGTGCTATATTTCAATGGATACCTTTTATACTTTATAATTATATTTCAAAACTTAATTTTTAGGAAACTCTGTTTACATTTACTAGGTTATTTGAATCAACAATATGTTTATGTACCTAGTTTATGAGAAATTATAACATTTGAACAAAAGTTAAGATTTTAGATTTTATTTTATATTACTACATAAAAGGGTATTCAGAATTTAAATTCCATGTTTTGTCTGAAGCCAATGTTCTATTCATTTATTATGGCGGAAAGGACTTAAATGCTGTTGTTGAGAGGGTGGTAGATTCAAACAGTATTCTGTTTGAATCAGGAGTCTTTTGAACTCCATGAAGAGGGAGATGGTGTACTCAAATTCATTTTTCCTGTATATAGTTTCTATTAGCTATCTTTTAGTGCCTGAAACATTTATTTATTTGATTTACATATTAATTTTATATCATTTAGAACACAACTGGACTAAGTTTCATATAATTACAGTAAAGACATATAAATACTTGATTACATCTAGTCATCTACAAATATATTATACTAGTAATATGAATTATTTCCACAAACGTCTACATTAAAATGCATTTCCATTAACATCAATGGTCTTAATAACAGCTACAAAAGACGGACTCTATATAAATATCTGAACCTGTTTAATTCTAATCTTGTTCTTCTACAAGAAATACATTTACTAAAGGAAGATATAGATAGACTAAATAACAAGAAGTATACAGTACTATCTAGTTCCATCAACAAAAAAAGAGTGGAGTTGCTATATTATGGAATAACTCCCTTCCTTTTTTTAAAACATTAGATACATATAATGATGACAATGGTATATTATGTGTGGTTATTCTAGAACTTAACAAAAAATATATATACAATCATTAATGCTTACTTGATTCCTGGAATAGGTACTCATACAGTTAAACAACAGCTAGAGTAAGTAATTCAGTTATCCAAAGGGAATATCATACTACCAGGAGACTTTAATTGTATAGTAAAAGAAAATGATTCTACTGCTTTCAGGAAGAGAATGATTTCCTCTCCAGCTAAAAACTTGACTGAATTTTCTGAATCTTTCAATATTAAAGACATAAATGATTTTGCAGATACAAGTTCACTTTTTTACACATATTTCTCACCAAGATTTGACACATATTCTAGAATTGACAGAATACAAATTTCAAATCAATTAATTAAAAATTTAATTAAAGTTTAAGTTCATTCATACCCACTTTCTGATCATAATGCAATAACATTTGAACTCCTTTTATATTCTAGTTGTTATCCTCAAATTAAAAGAATACCTACATATCTTAATATTTTTTTTTTGATTTTAGAGATTTTGCCATTTCTGAAGTTAATCATTTTATTAAATTTAATAATTCTGAAGACACATCTGTTATTTATATATGGGATGCTCTGAAAGCATACTTATATGGAAGAATAATTAATTGGTATATAAATAAGAGAACATTTTGAGATAAGAAACTAAAAACCCTTCAAGAAAAGATTGACAAAGTTAAATTACAAAAACAGACAAGTAAATCTAACAATACAGAATATATTCATGTCCTAAACAATAAGTACTTAGAAATATTAAATCATAAGACTAAGATTAGTTTAGAGAGATTTAGATGCATAAACTTTTCTACTAATCCTAAATCTCTTAAGAAGCTAGAAATTAAAACTAAGAAATTAAACAAATTGTATCATATTAGAGAGATTTACTCTAGTAAAAGGAAGAAGATGGTAACTGATATAGAAGATATTTTAATGGAATTTAGAAATTATTTTACTGAAATTAATCAGAAACCAACTATTATGGACTCAAAACAAAAAAAAGTGTCTTTGTTAAGAAACATACTAAGAATAAATTAAAAGAACAGCAAATTAAGGCATTAGATAAATCAAACTCATAGAGATTAAAAAAACAAATCAATAAATTAAAACAAAATGAGGCCCCTGGTAATGATGGAATCATTCTAAAACTTTATAAATTATTTCCCAATGAATCGCTTCTTATACTACAGCAAGTTTTCAATCAATGACAAGATTTGTTTAATATTCCTCCCTCCTGGAAGTATACTCTCATTTCCCCTATCTTAAAAACAGATAAAGATCCTTCTAAATGTTCTTCTTATAGGCCAATTTCTCTTTTAAACGTTGATTATAAAATTTGTATGTCCATTTACACCAATAAGCTTAAAACATTTCTTCCTGGTCACTATAGTAGATGATGATTAGACATGTTTTGTTGTAAACAGGAATACATCTGATAGTGTTAAACGGGTTTCCACTATTATTGACTATGCAACCAAATCTAATAAGAATTTGACCTTAATAAGTTTAGACATAAATTGTGCCTTTGATTTGGTCAACTGGGATTATTTATTTCTTACCTTAGAGGCCAACAACTTCTCTGAAAGTTTCATTAATTTAATTTCTCATTTATATAAAGGTAGTTGTGCATATATCAAGATTGGCCCATATTTATCACAAAATATTCATATCTATAAAGGAACTAAACAAGACTGTCTCATTTCTCCCTTGTTTTTTACTTTTTAATGGAACCCTTAGCTAATTATATAAGAATGAACCCAAGCATTGAAGGAATAGAATTAAATACAGAAATAACTTCCAAAGTGCAACTGTTTGCAGATGGCATACTTGTTACAGTCAAAGGAACAAACTCAACTTTACAAGCCACTTTTGATTTTATGGAATTCTTTCAAAAAATCTGGTTTATTTTTTAATGGTAATAAAACAAAAATTCTCTCTATAACTTCTGACACTAATCTTTGAAATCAGAAATATATCAAATATGTAGTCAAATCAGAAGGCTTAAAATACTTAGGTATTATATTAACTGACAATTTGAATGATATAATAAAATTAAATTACACTAATTATATTTATTTTATTAACAACTAATATTTAAGTGGAAATATTTTTGTTTTCAATGGATGAAAAACTTTCAATTATTAAAATGATTATTCTACCTAAGATACTTTATGTTGTTCAATCTATTTTTTTAATGCCTCCAAAAACATTAATTAGAGAATTTAATAGGTTGATCTTAAATTTTTTATGGCAACCAAACAAACCTAGGATATCCCTTACACATCATTTGAGAGATTGGTCCCTAGGTGGTATAGGTTTTCCAGATATAGAACTCTACATTATTTCTTCTATGGTTAGGACCGTCTTACTATTATTAGAGGGGCATTATTCAGCTAAATAGAAGACATTCCAGGAAATTCTCTGTTTTAATGCAAATGAGGGAACTAACTTCATTAAACTTTCAATAATAAATAATCCTTTTATTTGGATATCCAGAGATTACTTTCTCTTAAATAGATTTCCTGATAACTTAACATATGATATGAATTTTTTATTTAAGGACTTCAGAAATTGCATATATAAAAATATAATTTATAAAAATTGGATATTTATTTTGTTTCCAATTGCATATACAAAGGATCTTATTGCCTCTTCCATTATGACTAATATCTTTTTATTGAAAGAAAAAAAATCCTAATTTTTGGTTTCAATTCTTACAAGATGAAAATGTAAGTACATTAGACTATCTAATAATTAATTTTGATTTAAATAAATCTGAATGGTTGCAACTTCAATCTCTTAGAAAATTTATGATAGATAAAATTAACTCAATCCCTCGATATTCAAGATCATCAATGCCTAATTTAATCAAATTGTTGGTATTTTCTATGCAAAAAAATGCAGTTTCTGAATGTAAACTCTCTTCTATATATAGAATAATTAATAAAGAATCAAAAATGTTTCGGATAATTTCTGGAACTATTTAATTTCAATTAATAAAAAGTCACCTTCTGAGTTAGATAAAAACATTCTGGAATCACCTAAGTTTACTACATCATCCCTTAGCTAGAGAATATCTGCTTGGAAATTTATGAAGAGAGCTTTTCTCACACCTCATAGATTATAACTGATTACTAAAAATAGGGTGTTGTGTTGGAGATGTAAATCAAATTCTAAACCTGACTGGTCACACATGTTTTATGATTGTATAACTCTGAGGCAATATTGGGAAAAATCAATCATCTTTTATAAACACTTTTTAATGATGTTTACATTGACCAAATCTTTGATTCTGTTTAACACTCCAATTCCTAATTGTGTTAAGAAAATTAAATATCCTATTTTATGGACTGTTTTAACAGTTGCTAGAAAATTAATAACCAGAAACTGGAAATCTGAACATACTCCTTTTGCAGAATTCAAAAATATTCTTATTGAAACCTGTAGTTTAGAAATAATGACTATTAAGTCAAGAACTAATAGAACACCTTTTTCATATAATTTGTGGTCCAATCTGAAATCCATACTAGATAAAGATTTATGTACTGTTTAAAACAATCTTTTCTTATTTTTATCAATTCTGTTATGTTTTATCTTTCAGACACGGTTGTAAATACTTTATTTGTTTTGTTGTAGTGTTTATTGAATTCTGCTTAAAATGCAATTTCTTTGTGAATCTTTGTAAACATTTTGTTTTGTTATAAATCTTAATAAAAACTGTTTAAATAAAGTATTGCAAACATTTGCATAAAGAAAAAAATGAAAAAGAGAAAACTTAGGCATACAAGAATAGCTTTTAAGCACTTTCATTCCTTTAATTACCAGAACTTTTTCAGAAAGCCAACAGTAAATTTACAACTGATTTAAACAGTCAACACATGCATAAAGTATCCTTGAATTAACCAATAAAATTAATTCACTTAGTTAGAATCATATGAATAAACATGATCCTCCTGCCTACCTACTTTAGAAATACTAAAACTATGCTACCAGTTTTTAAACAACAAAATATATTAAATATATAAACATTCTATTCAAATGTTCTTGAGCTTTAGTTAGATTTTTATTGAGATTTTCTCATTGATCCCAGGAATGACATCTGCTCTTAAAAAATCTGCCATTTAAGTCCATTTAAGTTCTAAAAATCCTAAACAAGAAATTTATTTATAGGTGTACTACCATTGTCTTGTTCTATGTAGTGTTATATTATTTATTTATTTACTTATCTTTTGTTGACCAAGTTAGTCTCATTAGTTTAGTAGCCTCTTTTTGGGGGAGACCTGAGGTGGTATTTATAGTACTATAAGGGGAAATTTTGCCAGGGAACTTCCCCTACTCTTTTGAATAGGTCCCACATGATCTTTTACATTCAACTGAACTACTACTAAGTAAAGCAGATGGGAACTCAGTTTAATATCTCATCTGAAGGACAGTGCATTCTAGACTGCAGAACCCCCTCCTTATGCTGTACTGCAGCTTCAGCAATTGAGCTACCTGGTAAGGAAATAGAACCCACAGCCTGCTGCTGCAAAGTCAAGTTTGCTACTTGTACTACCACTGGTACTAATAAATAGAAAATGCTTTATTTTGGAGGTGGCTGAACATTGTTGGGTGCTGCAGAAGGTGTAAACACATCTCCAGGTAGGGCGGTGTGTATCTGCTCCATGCCATTAATGTGTACAGTTGTGATTGTGTTTTATAGCACATCTATGTGATTTAAGGCATCATTAATATAATCCATCTGTGGAAGAGGACAATGAGGCAGCACTCACTTCTCTTTATATCAATTGCTACCCTGATACTGGATAATTATAGTATGTTGCTCTTCAACAGGTGATATATTTCAGTCTATGTGCAGCCTAGTATGGTAATTTTACAGTTTTACTATACACTCAAATAAATCAGCATATTGTTTTACTGTCTGTCATTCCTATTTGTTTTGCTTTTGTCATTTCATATGCATACTGATTTAGTAGGAAGACAGTTAATTAGGTAGGGTCCAGATCCTTCTAGAACATTGAAATATGGTCATATAGTCGACAGCCACAACCCACAAGAAAGAACCACCTGAAATGTCAACTAAAAGCCTGAACACATAATGCAGACAACATCAAAATGTCGCAAACAAACCTCCATTTGTGAATTCGACCTTGCTCGACATTAATAGAATGCAGTCCTACACTGTACAAGACATAACATGATGATTTTTCAGGGGGGCAAACCCCCCTGTGCCCCCCACATCCACTGCAAACTATCACTGAGATTACGCTACAGTGGAGAAAAGGGTAAATTTCCTGATCCCCACTGTACCACAATCTCTAATTAAATGACCAACCTCATCTTTGCAAATGCACTGAGCATTCACTGACATGGAACTCGCACAAGGGAAGGATCATCAACACGGATCGGCCAACCATCATTCGACAACCTGTGATCACTGAAACTTCCCTCACTATATTAAATGTAAACAGGCTTTTTGTTTTCGAAATTTTTTGCTTTCATTTTATTTTAGCCCTTTATTGACAGTGGCATTTTTAAGATGAATGAATCATTTGCTGTGAAAATTTCTTCCAGAGAATATTACTTATTATTATGAAGTATCAGTGTCTTAATCATTTGCATTTAATTTTTATTTTTTTTAAACTTCTAATCTTATGTTATTTTCACTTTTGTGAGCTACTGAAAATATGTACATTCATTTCTTTCACAGTTGCTCTTTACTATCAAGTTTTAGCTTTCTCTGGCTGCATTTTGCATATTTGGATTCCTTTAAAGGCTCCTCATGTTATCTCACTCATGTTTCCTACATCTGTTAATTAAGCATTATGCTTTTCCAGCAAAATTCTTCCTACTTTTTAGCAGAATGATTTGACTATTGAAATCTTGCACGCACCAGTAGATGATAACACTCTGTGAGGGAAATGCTTTGCAAACTACCTTGTTACTTGTCTGTTGTTTGCAGTATTTACAAACATGGAATGAGACTAGGGCTCAGATTATTGTCTTCACTTTTTTTTTTATTTTAGATATGTTATTCTTATGTTTTTTATTTATAAGTTTAATTGTGTATGCTTTTTATTTTCCCAGCCTGCAGTTCTGATTCATCATAAAGCTGCAAAATCAGAGATGCTATGTAGTGTCAAATCTGGATCTTAACATAGGGTGTTATAATTCAAACAGAATGACACATTGGTGATGGGTGGAGAGATACACGGTTTAGCATACAGATTAAAGATTCAGAAAGCTGCATAAGATCCTGGTACGCCAAAAGTATCTGAAATCACTGGAGGTACCTAGAATGTGGAAAGGCACAATGGAGTGTTTGGATTGTACATCTCTAGAATAGAAGCTGGTGCTCAGAATATGAAGAAGTATTACATTGCTCCTGGTAGCAAAACATTAATAAATACTGTAATTCCACAACATTTTTAGGTCCGGGCAGATTGGAATGGGAGTGCCGAGGTAGTGAACATGGCATTTGTTTGAGAATGCTGCAGTATTAAAGGATTTAGGTAAATCTGGATAAATATATAGGAAGTAAATTTCAAAAGCAAGACATATGTGAACTTTGAGATTGTAAGATGCATGCGTGGATTGACAGAGAGAAAATCTAGATGTTGGGCATGTGGGGTTCAGGTGAAGAACTATAATAGTACAGAGTTATAAGGCTTTTAACACATTTAGATCAGCTACTGCACAGAAAGTGGCAAAAGGTGGAGGTATCTCAACTTACATGAAAAACAAAGAGACTTCAAGGCTGCTCCATGTCCAGATTGCCATAGGCAAAGTCCCATACTATATCCTTGCAAGCTGTAGGTCCTTCTGAATGACCTAGAAAACTCATAATACATACTTAAGTGTGCTGAAGACACTACCTATTTAATATAACACTATATTCATGGACAACGTTAACTACCTTACTATCAACTAGGAATAATACATGACCCAGAACATGCAGGCCCAGAGATTCCTGGGCTTTGTAAATGCAAACACCCTGAACCAATCAGAAAGTGCACTCACTAGGGGTGCTAACATCCTTGAACTGGTCCTCACAAACATGGAAAAACATTTCATACCCCCTCCCAGTATAATGTCCTCACTTATCAGACTGAACCGCAATGCTCTCTCCTTTGACATAAAAATAAATTCTGGGAACACAGCTAACCCTGGGATTTTTAGGAATTATTCTAAGACATGCATCCTACTACTATCTTAACCATGAGAACACTGCTGTCTATGTGGAATTATTCACATAACCGCTGTACAATCAAATTAATGGTCACACACAGACAGTCATATCTATCCTGATTACACACAGGACAGTCTCAAAAAAATAAGCCTTCCTGTCCCTGGTGGAATCCCTACATCAATAAGCTGTCTAACAAAAGGAAAAAGTAATGGAAAAAATTAGGAAGTGCAATGATTGGTAAGGTAGAAACTTCCTCATCAATCTAAACAAGCAATTTTGAGGACTAATTAAGTCTACAAAGCCATACATGAAATAAAACTAGCCTCCCAGGCCAAGGATGATCACAAAACATTCTTCACTTATATCTAAACTTCAAAGGCAATGTGGTGAACTAATTATAAATAGAGCCACCTATACTGAAACAGAAGATACAGAAAATCCTCTGGCTGACACATTTAGCTCCAATTTTACCTTGTCTGCCCCAAGACACTCCTCAGAAAATGCATTCAACCGCAACTACCCCAAATATCATAGGAAACAGATCCTCAATGCACTCTTCAAGGGCAATTGGTCAGATAGGTCTCAATAATATCCAAGTATTTTTCCTTAACAACATGAAATAAAACCTACCAAGACCAACAGAATCCCTATTGAACTGTGCCCTCCAGACAGTTTTCATGCCAGGTGAATGGAAGATCACAAGTGTCCTCCCTCTACAAAAGAGTAGGCCATCTAAAGACCTATATAATTACAGATACATGAAAAGAGTTAAGATGGAAATGATAAAAAAATGACACAGAGAACCTTCAGGCATTGGATCCAGTTCAATATTGTTTCATCAAAGGCAAGTTATTCCTACTCAACCAGTTGGACTTCTTCAAGAAGGTTTCCAAAGCAATTGAAGAGGGCTTAAATGTACATACTGCCTACCTTGACTTGGCCAAAGCATTTGACACAATACCCCATTCAGGCATTGTAGCCGGACAAACAAAATTTGGTAGAAACCCCTATGTCATCCACTACAGAGCCAGCTGGTTCAAAGATAGGATCCAAGAAATTAGGATAGGGTAGTCTAACTCTCCAAAAAGGCCACTTGCTGGCAGAGGTCCTCAGGGATTGATGCTGGGCTGTTCCTTTTTGGCATCTACTGCTCTGAACTCAAGGACATCAGTGGCCTCTGGCTGACCAATTCTGAAGACAGTTGCAATCTAGGCACAGTCATATAATCCCTTAAAATTGTAAATAGTCTCCAAGAAGGCTTGACCCAGACCATTAACTGGTACCAGAGCAATAGTCTAAAAATCATTGCCAAGAAATGCATAATAGTATCCTTTGGAAATGCAGCTACCCCTTGAAACTACTGCATTGATAATACACTCTATGAGTGGACCCATTTTATCAGGGATTTATAAATGCATGTAGACAGCAACCCGGTCTTTGTCATTTGTCTCTGATAACAAAGAATCAATCTATGTTGTGCATTCTGTATGCAATGATATGGTATCTAGGTCCAAGGATGTCATTGTCCCACTGTAATTGTCCCTCATCAGATCAATCATCGAGTTCAACACCACCTTCAGTGTGTACCTGACCAGGCATATGCACCATATGGAGCATCCACGGAGGTTTCTCTCAAAAATAATACAGGGCATAAACAACGTCATCTGCAGATCTCCTCAAAGTCCTACCCCTGCATTCCATCTCCTACAGACTTGCTGAGAGGCAATCCATGCCTGACTTACAAAGCATCTTCTGATGCCACTTTGATGGACCTGATGCACACCTGCAAAGCAAACAGCATTGGAATTATGTAATCTTAAACCTTTTCTGTAACATAAATGCGATATGTTGGAGGGACAGATATGCATCTCAGAGACAACCCCTTCCCAGAAACAGACTTCCTATCCAAGTAAAGCAGAGTTCTTCACTAATCCAATTAAAGTGTAACTTGGATCAATGGATGGGAAATCAAAAATTTTCCCCTGGTCTGGCACCTATGTCTCTATTAGACAGAAGCAGCCTGCTTCATCACACATGCCTGAGCCAACAAGTACTCTTAAATAACCCCGGGGTATCAAAACAAGGGTTTAAAAATTAGTCAGATACATGTGAGAAGCATCATTAGGCTTGTAAAGGCCCCTGAGGTAAATCACTATCACTAGTAATCACCTATGAACATATGTGTGAAAGTCAGAAATCGATATGATGATATATGTCTATTAAAGAAGAAAATGACCTTAGGCCCTATGTAGGCCCTATGTGAGAGTTATTCTTGCTCATTTGATAGAAGAAAAAGGACATGGTTCAACTAACATAGGGTAAGATTTGGAGTGGGTATCTAAAAATAAGACAGGAAAAGAATATAGAGTGGTTCCTAAATTTTTTTTGAACAAATAATCTGGTTTAGCTAATTTGTTTAATTGTTTCAGTCATTAAGTATGCATTGATTCACTTCAGAAGACTGAAAACCCATAATCACGAATTTCACAAGACTGACACCCAAAATCCTGAAAACTCAAAATACTGAAAATTCAAAATCCTGAATCCCAAAAGACTGAAAATGCACAGGATACAAACACTGACTATATTCCAGTATAAGGACGCAGAGAAACCAAGACAAGACAAAGCATATGATTTTCCACCAAGTATATTCCACCCCACACCCCCATCCCCTGCTACTTATTTATATCAACTCCGAGATTGCACTTCACTACACTAACATGAGTTATGTTGTAATACAGCAAGTTAGAAGGGAACATTACTAAGGTTACAACAGGCAGTCATGAAACATGTAATGGTATGTTTGCCATTTTTTTCGGTGAAGTGCGATCTCGGAGTTGATATATTTATGTATAACCGTGGGTGTGTGGGGCACATCCCCCCACATTGAGGTGCAGGGGGGCTTGCCCCCCATGCTCATACTTGGTGGAAAGTAATATGGTTTGTCTTGTCTATAGTCAGTGTTTGTATACTGTGTGTTTTCAGTCTTTTGAGATTCAGGATTTTGAATTTTCAGGATTTTGAGTTTTCAGGATTATGAGTGTCAGTCTTATGGGATTCGAGATTGTGGGTTTTCAGTCTTCTGAAGTTTATCTGTATGCACATAAGACAATGCTACTTTAACAAGCATATATAATGTTGGATGCTTCATTTATTTTTTGAATACGGAGATAATAGATTGAAATAGGTTTGCAAAAATGAAGAAGTTGTAGCAGGAGCAGTATGGCTGTCATTTTATTTTTGGACCCGTAGTAAAAAAGCTGACTCAGATGAAAACATTTTCCTTGCATTTTGTAATATCGTGTTTTGAGTAATCTGTATTTGCACATGGCAGAGATATGTGTAACCTTGAGTAAACAAAGCAGTGACTCATCCTTACAATGTCTATCATGTCTTTGGTTCTTCTCCGTTATATATTTTTCTTAATTGATATAACTTACTGTCCTTCTTTCTTTCTTATATTTCTGTAAATGAATTGTGTGTCACATTTTTATGATATGCACAAATTAAATTAATGAAGGCACTCACATAAAAATGTAAAATACAAAATGACTGTGTTTCTGTTTTACTAGTATCCCCTGCTTCCTCTATAATTGTGCTGTCCCTTGCTCTTTCAGTTCTTTTCTTGATATGTTCATAAGACACAGTCATGCATGTTATTGCACTCTTTTTCCAGATCACATTCTTCCTTTTTTTTTTTGTTTGTTCGCTTCTTTTGCTTTTTTTTCATTGTTCATGTTCCAATTCTGTATCATACCAAATCTCTGCTGCATTAGATTGAGACTTCAGGATATCTCCAAATTATCTTTTATTATTTTATTTTTTGGTCCCTCCTTAACTTCATATTATGGGATAGGCTCTGCAGTGCCACATGCCCATGCTAGGCCTATCAAATAATCTTCTATCCCCTGGACATATTCCAGTATTGTTAGGACAGTCATGTATCAGAAAGGTGTCTTGGGGGCTCTGCCATCTTTGCGTCTGCCAGTATTTTTTTCTGCTAAATGCCCTCATAACTCCTTTCCCCACCTCCTGCATTCATTGACTACACCCATGGGCAACTCCCTTCTTTGGACCATGCCTCTTATGGGGTGTCATGGATGAGCACTCTCCCACCCAGGATGGGCACACTCAACCCTCCCTTCCTCTTCATCAGCCACCTGAACTTCTAATTGTATCCAGGTTACCTGGGCTGTTGTCGTGCCTTAATTACTCTCTGCCACCAGAGTGGCTTCAATAAGTTATCTTGTCTGCTATTAAATTCCATAAGTGCTGTACCTTTGGCACTAACGTTAATAGGTGCAGCAAAATAAAACAATAGAGCAGGGAACTAATCTATGCCTTCTGTGTAAGCCAGTTTGGTGGCATAGAGGAATAAAGATCTAATGATGACCCAGCAACCCAAGCTCAACTTGCAGCTTGAGTGTTGATATAGCTGGCAGACAGGATGGCTATACCTGTCCTGACAGCAAGGGTGAGAGTTTGCCACAGGTTGTAGCATCCTTTTGGAGAAAGTGGGTGGGCCTGTGGTCAGTGGGATTTGTGTGTGTGTGTGTGTGTGTGTGTGTGTGTGTGTGTGTGTGTGTGTGTGTGTGTGTGTGTGTGTGTGTGAGGGGGGTGGGGTCAAGCAAGACACTGATTAGCAGTAATCTTAGATATGCAAGTGTGAGAGACTGTGCATTTGTGAAGGGGAAGACACTGTGCATGCTGCAGTGACATGGATCACATGTTCCCCCAACCAAGAGGAGAGACTAGAAGAATTAGTAAAAATGTCCAGAGTGTCAGGATGTTGCTAAGGATACAACCAAAATAATGGCTGTTGTACTGATAACTCACTAGATGATTCTTACCCTGGTGTTTAACACCACCAGCAAAAGAATGGCACCTAGTCTTATTTTAAGAGGTAATGAAACTAATATAACAATAATAGTAATAATAATAATAATAATAATAATAATAATAATAATAATAATAATAATAATAATAATAATGTACTATTACTCCTAATAATAATAATCTAATCATACTAATTGAGAGAGGCAGCTCCAAAAGCTTTTATCTCATGTATATGTCCCATCTAATTATCTATGGTATTATCCCAGTTATTCTCACTAGGGGCGATGTTTAATTATCGACCATGGAATGGGTAAGGGCAGTATTACCATGTGAGATAGTTTATTTTGAGCATCAAAAGAGAAGTTGACTACACTTAAAATGGCCTTTAAGGGCAGTTAGCCTAATACTTATTTATGAGCCTATGAACCTATGGGAGATGATTGATGACTGGCAGGTATGGGTATAAAGTGATAAGGATGTAAAAAAGATGGGGAAAAAACTCTGTCTTCCTTATAATAGTGAAATGAAATGTAAGCCTACTTATAGGAAGGTGTGAAAAAAATGGCAGTTATACTTTTGACTGAAGCCATGGTCATCATAATACAGTCCTCATCATCAATGTTATTTCTTTTCTCAGTATGATAGATTCTGGAGTTAAGGAAAGAGTGTCAGTGTGAACGGTCATTCCTCCAGCATGGGTATAGAACCAGAGCATATGTATGGAACCACAGCATGGGTATGGAAGCGGTTTGGTTTCCACAGAAAACAAATCTTCTTTATTACTGCTTTAACAGTATCTTAAAAGTAGACAATTCACCTCATTCATTTCAGTCAACTTTCTTTCTTTCTTCAAATATTGCTTAGATTAAATGCACTAGAATCATTGCAAATTAATCACCATCGGAGGATCCCAAGGTGTTCAAAGAAATCCAGCTTTAAAACAACATTTGATATTACATTTGTAAAATTTATGTTTCATTATTTTCTTTAATTCTTTCATTTACAACCGGCTATTTGTTCTCCAGTTACATCCCCTGCTAATCAGCTTTTCCACCTTAGCATCCCAATTGTTTCTTTCCAGGCACTCTGAATATGGCCCTTTGCCAGGTCCCTGGTCCCTGGCTTCTTGTGCATTGTATCATTAATGGCTAGTAAAATGTAAGAGTCCAGGGTTTCATGGCTCAAATGGTGGTAAGCCAGGTGAGTGCAGAGAGCTTTCATTTTGTAGTCTATCGATCAGAAATTCATAACAAGAGAATATGATTTTCAATATTGTAAAAATGACTGTCACTGTATCTTAGTCTTGTAAGGCTGCAAAATTCCTGGAGACTATTACACGTCATGCAAGTGGTAAGTTATCACACACCATCTATTTGGGATAGGAAGGCTTCATCCTATCTGTAACAGCCAGCCAAATCAGGGACTCCTTCTTGAATGAGGGTTGTATGTGTGACTGATGGACCTTTTGCCTCCATGACATCAGTTTGACATCAATTTCTATTTCTGTTATTAGATGTATGCCTTATGATGGGACTGGAACTTGAAAAGAGAAGTAAATGAACCATTACAGTGCTTAACATTTAGAAAGTGCATTCTTTGTTCATAGTAAATGCAATAGGATTTAGAGTGATATCATTCTAATCAAACAATATTTATTGCCTGTTGTATGCTGTAAAGTAGACATGTTTTAGAGATCAGGTTAACACTATAGTTTATGTCTCATGCCATATGACCCAGGCTGAAGCAAAAAATGGTCCTGTGGTGAGTCTGCCTCCCAGGTTAAAGAAATAAATAAAAAATAAATGATCATTTTAGTTATTGTATATATTGTTTTGCAATTGCACATTATATCTTATATAGGTTTTACTGTGATACTATGGTGAAGACAATGCAGTGGTATAAAGAATAGTTGTATGAAGAAGGTCTGAAATGCGGTAAGTTGAAATGATCACATGGGCAAAACTGTACTCTTTACAAGTGAAGTCACTGCATGAGTAATTTCTCTTTCCTCTCAGTGTAGTGATTTTAGATTTGATTACATTAAGTAAGAATATGCCAGTGTTGAAGCCCCTGTATGAACATTTATAGAATTTTACCCCGACCCACCCATAGCGTCTTTTGAATTCTGCTATAGATTACGTTTTACTCTTGCAAACTAAGGCAGAACTGCTGTGGCACAAGAGAAATGTGGAAGTGCTGTCATTATTTTACTCTGTACTGTTGAATGTAGCAGAGTTCACAAAAGCATGAACCTAGACAAATGTTTGCATTTTGCCATTATTAAACAAGAAAATATTTCTAAGTAAAAATGAAGACAAAGAGAAAGGATTGACAATCTGGCATTTTGAAACACGATAACATCAGACATTAGAAATACAAGACAATGAGTGTACCATAACAGTCAAAATATAGCATCAGCCTCAAGTTAATGATAATCCATGAAAACAAAGCTTTGGTTTTCAATTAATGACTTTAGTGTACAACTGCTATCATTAGCATCTGTTTTTTAATCTATGAAAGTGCAATCAACCAAATGAAAGCAATAATGCTTTGGCTAATTACTGGAGGCATAGTCGGAGACCAGCTAATGAGATATGATTGATTATTATTATCTTTCTGTTGTTCTCAGGACAACCAAGAAAGGGGTGCAACTACAATGCAGAATTCTAATTAAAGAGAACAATTAAATGATAAAATGACGACATGACTCATAGAAAGAAGTCTGCTCTGTTGCTCATATCTGAATAATGTTCATGAACTACCATTTCAGTTTATATTTAGATTTAATAATGAATGTAGAATGAACTAATTAATGGTTTTGCATCAGCACATAACTTCTAGATTTAAAAGTCATTATTACAGTGTGAAAGTGCTTTCTGAAAACCAAATTTATCAACTTGTTATAACCTGCAGAGTGCCAGATTTGGAATCAATGAACAAAGGTTTGTGCAGCCTCATTTGTTGTGTACATGTACTTCTAATGCCAAAAACATAAGCCATAATACAGTCTTGAGTGTCATAACCAAAAAAAAAAAAAAAAGGAAGACATTGTTTATGTATTCTCATACAAGAAAATTGATATGGTTTCCAGACCAGAGATAACCTCACATTTATTCCTTACAAGGAAAAAAAATTGGATAACTTGTGCATGTGGTACCCATAACAGAAACAGATATTTATCTCTCTCTCGCTATAGGTTTATATATAATATATAATATATAATATAATATATATATATATATATATATATATATATATATATATATACATACACACATTTACTATCAAAATCCAGAAATACATTTCTTTGTTTAATTGGTGAGCAGCAGCACTAATTACATATTCATGCCACTCAAAGTGTTTAAAAGGAAATAAGCAGAGTTTTGTGACTGGCAGCAGTGTTTCCGGGCAGGAAACTGTGTAAAGCAGCATGAATTGCAATCCTGTTTATAGGTGTGTACTAGGCTAATTGCCTTGGAGCCTTTACAAGCCTAGCCCATAGGATTACCCTGGCATTGTGCCACCCGACCTTAGTTCCCAGTCCCTCTGTAAAGTAAAGCCACTGGAGTGATCCTCGGGGTGAAATTTCTATTTCCCATCCACTCATCAAGTTTCTCTTGAAGAGGGCCAGTGAGGTGCTCTGTTTGACATGTATGGGAAGTTTCATCCATAGCATGGGCAATCTCTGGGATGGCAGAGCACAGTTGGTTAGCAGGTTTGCACAGGATGCCACAATGATCACCAAGGCTTACCATATACGTTTCCATAGCTCTCAATCTCTTATTTCAAGAAATCTGAACAAAACCTACCATAATGGAGGACAATGACCCAAAAATAGAGACAGATTCTACATCTTTGCATGTTTAAACTTAGAAATGTGCTAGCATAACAAGGTTTGTGTTAAGATGCATTTTCTGAAGGATTTGAAGTCTGAAACTCACATTTATGTTATTATTTAGTGACATCAGTCCAGAGATCATCCCAGTGATATGGCAGAAAACCTCAAATTTTATAAGGAATGGACCAAAAGATATAAGGCAAAATCCTGGACATACTATGAAAATCTGGACAGTTAAGAGGTATGATATATATATGGCCCAACCACAGTACAGGACTATGTATACAGTGCAGAGTATTGTGAAATCCCATCCTTGGCATATTGTACCGATGTTCTGTAAATGATTTGTATGGGTACATGGGACTGCCATGTAGAATAAACACTCAGGGAAAGTGTGTGTATTGAGTAGGGACACACAGATGAATTGTAAGGATGAACACGGAAATAGGACAGGTGAAACAACCTAATGTACAGCAGATGAGGGCATGTCAATGGAAGACAGCTTTAGCAGCAACACCAATCACATATCAATATGGTACATTAGGGACTGCACAGTGAAAATGTGTATTATGTCACTGTCACACAAAGTGACATAACAATGGGGAAGATATCTGTGTGAGATGAGTCCTTACATGGACAATGCAGTGGACATCTATCAGGGATGTTATATACAACTGGTGTAGGGTGCATATTGTGAAGCTCTGCAAACTGATTTGCCCGAATATGAGTGTAAACTCTGCAGAGGTCTCCAGGAAGTGGGACACAGGTAAAGGCTCATGGACAAAATTAAAAGTAGCATGTGGAATGATGGGCAACATCAGAATAATACCCACCAGTTATCCCATGTCTCTGATATGACATATGTGAGTTAGAGTGATCAAAGATCATATTAAGTTACTAGGCTAATGGCCATTAGGGCCTTTACAAGCCTAGCAAAGTTCTACCCTTATTTTCATGATCAGCACCTACTGGCCCTGTTCAAGAGGGACACAGGTGGAATCCCTGGAGTGAATTTACGGTTACCCATACAATCATCCAGATTGCATTTGAAAAGGGCCAATGAGGTGCTCTGTTTGACATGAAGTGGGAGTCTGTTCCAATGGTGTGGTAACCTCTGAGAGACAAATCTGTCCCTCCAGCAGGTTCTGTTTATGAGTAATCAGTATACCATTTGACTTATGGATATGCATTTCCAATAAAGCAGGGTAAGAGATTGCCTTATATGCAAGGCAGAGATTGCCTCTGAGTAGTCTGTATGAAACAGAATAAAGTGACAGTGATTTCAGATGGTCCACATAGGACAGATGCTGAAAACCTTGAATTATTCTTGTGAGGAACCTTTCTGGTCTCTCCAATTGCTGCAGGTGCTTGGAAAAGTACATACCAAAAAGGGAGTTGTACTCAGTTATTGTTCTGATGAGGGATGAGTACAGAGAGGTTATAGCTTCTTTTTTTTCTGGAGACAATGTCCTTTCTTATGAGATGAGCAGTGTAGAATGGCCTTCTTATCACTGTGGAGAAATGGTGTTGAAAGGTAAAGTCGCAGTCAACCTGTGTGCCCAGATCTCTCACCACTGAGTGCATACCTAAGATGCTGCTATTGATGTGGTAGTTAGCAGGAACATCACCCTTACTAAAATGGATGTTAATAATTTTTTTTGTATTGAGTTTATGGCCATGACTTTTGCCCCGATCATTTGTTTGTGTAAGACCCTCTTGTAGGATATTGACATCATTTGAAGATTCTATGACCACTCCCAGTTTGTAGTCATCAAACAGCTATGTATGTACTTTTGCATCACCAGACCAGGTCTCACACATGCTTCAGTTGTAACAACTTAATGGAGTTTCTGCACTATCAGACAGTAATATTTATGCCACAAAATGGATATCTAGGCATGGCCAATAAGATATGTGACAGCTCACTGTGACACAGGTTGTATACTTCAGTTACACATCGCTGGAAGATGTGTAGTGAGATACATGAAGAAGGATGCATTGTTCTCAGTTATTTGTGTGATGAAGGCTATGAACTATGGAGGTATTATAGCCTGTGATGTGGATGTCCTTCACTCTGGACACATGCTGGTGGATGTTCCACATAACATCTACACCAGGACTCAGGTCACATTCATATTGGTCTGATTATAGGGAGTGATGTCTACATTTTACTTGGTTTGTGTGTTTGTTTTCCTGATGTAACAATTCCCCCAATACTTTTATGACATTGCAGTTGTTGTTATGGCTGTGGCAGCAATCTTTGGTGTGTGTCGATACTGTCTGTATTATAATAATTACCACAGTTGGAGTCAATGATTGCCCGCAATCTGTAGTCCTACAGGCAGCTGTTTGGGCACAGGATGTGTATGTCATTTGTGATGTCTGTGACTTAAATAATGGACAGGAAAGGGAATAGCAGACATCCCTGATGTATGACCTGATCACTGAACCTGGGATATAGTTTACATCACACATTTCAACATATTTCGATGCCAAGTATGTAATACACTGATCTCCCCACTTGGTGATATAGGTTTTTGTGGCCACATCTGACAGTGTTGAGTGACTACCTCAGTATGCATTTGTGTCAAATACCTTGAATTTATCAAGTTCAAAAGGATGACATTGTTGTCACCATGCATTCCCTCAATGACCTCTTTGAGGACATCTAACAGATGTAACAGACATGATGTAGCATTAACAGCTCATGCAGTCTGTCTCACAAGGCTGGGATATTACTAGTGTCCATTTAGTCAAAGGTCCATGATGGTATGTTTGTCACCTCACAGATGAGTCAAGAAGTGTCTATATATGCATGCATCTGGTGCTGTCTCTCCAACTTACATGGGTGTGTGTTAATGTGCACCCTTCTACAGGAATATAGTCTGTGTGCAGGGTGTGTTGAAGTATGTATTCAACCATGTCTGGAAGGTGTATGTGCTGAGCCACATGATAGGAGATGTTTGATGTCGTAACAGCACATTGACTCTATGTAATAGGCCCAGATGAAGTTAAGACAGTGCATACTGGCTATCCTGATCTGACCTAGAATTTGGACACATTCCCCCACACAGGTAGCATTGAGAAACTTACACAGCTGGAGATTAACCCTTATGTCACTATGTGGGTAACCAGTTGGCTCACTGACAGAACACATAATGTGAAAGTTGGTGAATCAACCTGTACCAGTAGAGCTGTCACCACTGGCATACCCCAGGGATCTGTGCATGGCCCTTTACTGTTTGGAATCTGTTTCTAGTTCAGAATAAAGTATACAGCGTTTGGCTTTCCACGTATGCTGATTCTTGCATACTGAGTGCAATCATTGAGTCCACTAATAATGATAACATACTGCATGTGGAGCTATTACAGACAAATGATTGGTGGCAAAGCCACACAATCTACAAATAAATGCAAAAATGTGTCTTTATTTTGTACTTCTGGAAAGTGGAATTCCCAGCTAATTACAGGATTGACAACAGTCCTGTTATAGTGAAACCCAAGAGGCAAGCAGTAGGAGCACATGTAGATAGTGATCTGATCTTTGACCACCAGATGTCCACACTGGTATTGAAAGTCTATGTTGTGCACATCATAAGTCTTGCCATCATATCCCAGTCTGAGGATTATATTACAGCACTGCACTGGAAAGTCATCAGAACACTAACAGAGTATAATGGTCTATTTTGCATGTACATCACCAAATGCATGCAGCAGCTGGAGAGATCACAGGGGTTTCTCACCAAGAAAAGATAGACCCTACTACAAACCATGCCATGATGTATGTGGATTGACTGAAAGTCATGTCACTGTAATCTGGATTGTATAGGATAAGGTGACTTCTGCTTGCCTTCCAGGTCAGTCTCTGACCCTGCCCTGGTGGCAATAGTGCACATCCACAAATAAGATGACATCATGATGCTGATGACATCAGCAGTGTCTTGTGAGGAGAGTATGGTAATAGCCATGTCCCACATTCTGGTGTACACACCCTAGTTGACTTCAGTGAGAGCAAATCTTCTACCTATCCATGTACACAGACTACAGAACTCTGTATTTAAGGCAAGTGCCACAGCACAAGTCTGAGGTGAAGTGTCTCAGACAAAACTTTATAACTGATGACATCAGTTGACGACAGTTGATGATGAGAATATGGTAATAACAATGTCCCACATGCTGGTGTAAAAGGCAAGTGCACAAACACACACACCCCGGTGGATGGTAGTAAGAACAGAACCCCTACTTATCAAAAGTACACAGACTAGAGAGCTTAGTACTTTATGCTAGCACCACTAAATAAGTCTGACTTTTACAAGGCTGCAGGACAACTTATAGTGGATGACATCAGCAGTGCATGTAGGAGAGAAGATGTTGGGAGGCCTGCATGAATTGGATGTATAGGCATGAGCAAGTGTGAAAATATTGTCAATTCATGGGACTGGAGATATAATTGTAGCATACAAACTTATGCTCTTCTGGCTACAGACATACACACACACACACACACACACACACACACACACACACACACACACACACACACACACACACACACACACACTTGAATGCAGTGAGAATAGAACCTACTTCTTATCTAAGTACACAGACTACAGGGCTCAGTAATTTACACAAGCAGCATGGCACAAGTTTAACTTTTATATGGCTGTAGGACAGCTTATAGTGGATGACATCAGCAGTGCATATAGGAGAGAAGTTGTTGGGAGGCCTGCATGAATTTGATGTGTAGGCATGTGCAAGTGTAAAATTCTGTCAATTCATGGGTTTGGAGTGGTAACTGCAGGATGCACACTTATGGTCTTCTGGCTACAGAACCCCCAACCCCCCCCCACACACACACACGCACTTGACTGCAGTGAGAGCAGATCCCCCCACCTACACCTACCTTAGGCTGCATGAGAACTTATAGTGGATGACACCAGCACTGCATGTAGGAGAGAAGATGGAGGGAGGCCTGCATAGGTTCATGGCTTCATAAGTCCATAGGGTTGACTAGACTAATGGCCCTAGGGCTTTTACAAGCCTAGACATTTAAAAACCCAAATACCCTTATTGAGCACAGTAAGAGGGTTGTTGTTAGCAGAGCGATTTTGTGATCATCACTGACTTCCCTTGTCATTTGAGGGACATAGGTGCCACTCCTGTGGAGAATTTGTCATCACCCACCCAGTTGTCAAGGTTTTGCTTGAATAGGGTCTTTGAGGAGCATGTAGAAGGAGCATATTCCAGAGGAGTGGCAATCTCTGGGAGATATATTTATTTTATTTATTTATTTATTTTATTTTACATTTGTTGACCGGGCTAGTCCAGCTGGATATATGTCCATTTTCAGTGGAGGCCCGGGGAGAAAAGCTCCAACGGAAGTTACAAATAATACACAGTAATGGTGTAAACAAGTTAAAAATTCTTAAAACATTAAGACAGGACATAAAATCTTTGGAGAGAGGCAAGTTAAAACAAAGTTATAACATACATTTGCTATACAGATTCTAAGGTATAAGTTTCTAATATGGAAAAATTAGAAAAAAGTAGTAAAATTTTTTTTTTTATATCTGTGTCATATATCTGTGTCTCTCCAGGACATTTTGTTTATTTCACAGGCTAGGTTGAGATCCCTGAAGCAAATTATTATTGTTCCATTTGATTTGCGAATGTTCAGCATTTCCAGTAGGGAAGGGTTTTAGACTGCTCTGTTGGCTAGGCACAGGTCACCTCTCAGCAGTCTGTATGATACTGAGTACACTGACAGAGCTCAGTCTTTCCATGTGTGTCATGTTTTGGAGGCCCTGGAGTCTTCTGGTCAGAAACCTCTGTGGTTTCTGCAGTTGCTCCAGGTTCCTGATCAGGTACATACAGAGGGGAGCACTGTACTCAATTAGTAATCTGATAAGGGTTGACTACAGCGTAGCTATGACTTCCCTAGTCTTGGATCTGATGCCCTTATTTATGAGGTGTACAATGAAAAATGCATGTCTTACCACTATGGACACATAGTGACTGAAGTTTACAATGCTGTCAACCTGTGTTCCCAAGTATCGCACCACTGAAATTCAGCTTAGAGGGTGCTATCTATATCATAATTAGCTGGGGTACTTCTTTGCTGAAGAGGACAATGAGGCATGTTTTTGCATTAAGTTTCAGTCCGTCAGTTTGGCACCAATCATATGTTTGTGTCAGCCCTTTCTGTAATATGTTAACATCTTTGGGGGACGCCATATAACTGTGCCCAGTTGACAGTAATCTGCAAACTTTGTAAGCCACAGGCTATTTGTGTTCACCCAGACTTAAGAGAAATATTTTCTAAAAAGTACAGGACCCAGTACAGATCCCTGTGGTACTACACTGGTAACTGATCTACTGGTGGAGGGGGACTCCCCAAATTTGAAAGCATGCATTCTGTCATTGAGGCAGTTGGGTACCCATTTAGTAATTTATGGGTTAATCCCCTGATGGGTAATTTTCTCTGTGACATCTGAATGTGTGATTGTTTCAAAGGCCTTGCCTAAATCAGCATAGATCGTATGTCATGATTTTCCTAATACAGGGCTTTGGGGGACATTATCAAAGAAATCCACTAGGCTAAATAAACATAATCTACTCTTGACAAAACCAAAATGGGTTAGGTTAAGAGTGTTGAAGGTCACCAATGTCCCTGTGGATAAAGTCCATGATGATTCTTTCCATAGCCTTGCAGATAAGGTAGGTTAGGATTATTGGTCAATAGTTCACAGGGTCAGTTAATGGATGTGTAGGCATGTTCAACTGTGAAAATACTTCTGCATGTTACCAGATTGAACTGCATTGCATATCACACATTTGTTATTAATTTATGTAGTATAGTTGATATATTTGTGAACAAGTATTGAGAGATGAGGGTTGCAGTGCATGCTGGGAGGTAGCACATAGCTTCAGTGTAAATATGTGAAATATTGTTAGATAGGGCCTTCAGTTTATGTTTCCATGTGCAGTTTCAAGGCATAAAGAGTACACGGACAGTAAACACTGCTAATACATGCTAGTATCTACTTTCTTCTCATATTTTTTTTATTGATTTTCAAGAGTATAATTACAATTTTTAACAAGAAAAAACAACGTAATATCAAATTTTTACAAAAACTATATACAAAGTCCAAAATAGATACCAAATCTTCAATAACATTACATTTTGTCTAATAGTTGTTTAAGCTTTATCCAGGCAATTTGTTTATGAGTCATGTTTGAGGAGTGTAACATAGCTGTTTGTAATTCCCTACTACAAATATTTATTTATTTATTTATTTATTTAAATTTGTTGACCGGGAGTGTCCGACTGGACGTAGGTCCATTTTCAGTGGAGGCCCAGGGAGAAAAGCTCCACAGTTAAAATAAACAGACAGTATATACATTGGATTACATAGTGAATAACAATTTACATAGCAATTACTTACAACATATTTCCAGATGAAGAACATAGTACATCAGTAGACAACTAGAATCTTTATCTGTGAAGTGCATACCAGACATTAACAAATGTTACAAGAAGAAGCAGTTTGCGCTGTATAATAATTACTGGCTTATGAGCATCTGAGCTTGCTATAATCAAGGTGGTTAGTGGAATGGAAAGAAAGGTAGTGGTTGGATGGGGTGGATGATATTAGAGTGGGAGTTGCAAGAGCATAGCCAGCATGTTTTTAGTTGCACTTTTAGTAAAGTTTTGAAGTGGATGCATGATGGTATGGAGGTAATTGTGGGTGGGAGTGAGTTCCATAATTTGGCTATGGCGCAAGAGAATAGTGCTTCACCAGCAGAGTTATTGGCCTTAGTGATCTGCAAGTGATTTTTGATGCTGGATCTTAGTGGTCTGGTGGTGCGATAGGGTTGGAGTAGATTCTGGAGGGATGGGACATTTAGTGGATGGTTTACTAGTTTGTGGGTGAGTGAGAGATGATACCACTGAAGGAGGTGAGGGAGTTCAAGCCAGCCCAGTTCAGCAAGTGAGAGACAGTGGTGACTACGGTAGGATGCCCCTGTGGCGAATTTGGCGATTTTGTTGTAGCAGGTCTCTAGCTTGTTTAGATCACATTGTCTTAGGTTGGTATATATTGGAGAGGCATAAAGTAGGGTGGAGATAAGGTGGGAATTTGCTACTGAAATCTTTGCTGCTTTGGTGAGAAATTGCTTATTTCTGTATAACGCTCCTAGTTTTTTGTGGACTTTTTTTATAGTCATGGATATGTGAATGTCAAATTTTAGTTTATTGTCTATTTCCACTCCTAGCAATTTGTTGTGTTCAGTTGGGTATATAGTGGTGTTGTCTTTTGCCGTGATGTTAAAGTGAGAGTTGTTTTGAGTATGTTTGGTGGGTTGGAAGATGAGTAGTTTAGTTTTGTTTGGGTTGAGTATTAATCGGGCATCGGATAACCATGTTTCAACAGAGGAAAAGGCTTCCTGTGTGACTTTTTGCAGTTTTGGTAGGGACTGGGCTGAGCAGATGATGGTCGAGTCATCTGCGTATTGTATGAGTGTGCCATGTTTGGTGGCAGAGGCTAGATTATTGGTGTAAACAGAGAAGAGTAGGGGTCCAAGGATGGATCCTTGGGGAACCCCTATGGAGACAGGTAGTTGGGGAGATATGTCATTCTGCCATACAACAGATTGTTGGCGGTCAGACAGGTAACTCTGAAACCAGTTGGTGACTGATTGTGAGAAGGATGGGTTATTGAGGACAGAGATAAGTTGTTTGTGTGGGACCATGTCAAATGCTTTAGATAGGTCTAGGAAAGTAGCAGAGGAGAAGTAGCCATTGTTTTTATGCTGAAGGACAGTGTTAGTAAAGGAGAGTAAGGCAGTGGTGGTGCTATGGTTTGGTCGGAAACCATGCTGAGTACTGGAAAGGAGGTTGTTAGTAAGGAGGTAGTCTGAGACCTGAGAGTATATGCATCTCTCTAGTATTTTGGAGAGTGGAGAGAGAATAGCTATGGGGCGGTAATTGGTTAGTTCTGTGGAGGGTCCGCCTTTGTGGAGGGGAATTATATGTGATACTTTCCACAGTGTGGGAACGTAACTTTCTGACAGAGATCGGTTAATCAAGATGGATACTGGGTAGGCCAGAGCATCAGCTGCGATTTGTAGGTATTCACTTGGGAGGCTGTCTGCTGCTAATTTGGTGGGTCTAAGTTTAGTTAAGAGTTTTTTTATGTTGGAGGTAGGTACAGGAGAAAAAGAGAAGGCAGTGGGGAGATTACTAGTTGAAGGTGTGGGTTGCAGGGGAGGGGGGTTGTGTTGTTTAGCTAGTGATAGTATGGTTTGGGTGAAGTATGTGTTGAATGAGGAAGTAATATTTTCTGAGGAGTGAAGGATGTTAGGAGGGGGGGTACTGACTTTACCTGGGTGGAGGATGGTGTTTATGGAGGACCAGAACTGTTTGGGGCTGTGTTGTGAGGAGTCTAGGTCAGACTGGTAGTACTGGGATTTGTCCTGTTTTATCAGCTTTTTGACTCTATTGCGTAGTTCTAGGAATTTCTGTCTAGCTGAGGGGGTTTTGGTTTTGCGCCAGTGCTCCCAGGCTTTATCCCTGTTTTTCATTTCTGACTTAGTGGTTTTCTGTAGCCATGGGGAAGGTTGTGCTTTGGTTCTGGAAAATCTTATGGGGGCATGGTAATTAAGGATGTTCAGGAAGGTAGTATTAAAAAATTCAACTGCATCATCTAGACTGAGGTACTTTAGAGGATGCCAGTTACATTCTTTGAGGGATGAGATGAATGTGAGTGGGTTAAAGTTTCGTTTTTTACGTATTTGACGGTAGATGACAGGTTTAGCTTGGTACAGGTATTTTTTGAGTAGGAATGTTGGGGAGTGATCACTGAGGCTATCTGATAAGCAGCCTGTTAAATATGACTGGGGGCTCTTACTGACTAGTATCCAATCCAGGGTAGTGTGCTTGGTGGAGTTTTTATTTATCCTGGTTGGTGACTGGACTAGTTGAGTGAAGCCATGAAGGTGTACATGATGGGTTGGATTGTTGCCAGAACAGGATTGCCAGTCAATATTGAAATCACCTAAGATGATAGTTTCTTGGGGGAGATGGTGGGTAGACCAGCTGAGGAGGTTTTCTAGTGGAGGGATGTTTTGGCCAGGTGGGAAGTAGCATCCAATTATGTTGATGGTTTTGTTTTGGTTAATCTGTCAGACCACAAAGCTTTAAGAAAATTTTTAAACTCCATCCAAAATGTGGTTATTGTTCTGCATTCTAAAAACATATGTGCCCAGTCAGCATCTATTATCTTCTCGCATCTCCAACATCTATTAAAATCTTTCTTGCTTATTCTAGAGGCTTCTTTTGGTGTAATAAAACTTCTATGAATGAATTTCCATGTAAAAATTTTCCAATATGTGGAAGAAGAGGTATGGTAAACAGATCTGAGAATTAAAGTTTTATCATTTATATGTATTTGGGAGTTGTTGAAATTGTTGATATATTTCCATAAATTGTCATCTAATATTATTAGATCTGATCTAAGAATGTTGTAAAATCTTGACAATGAGATACCATTATTATAGCCTATATTGGTGAAGTCAAAGAGGATGGATATTTTTTTGGGGAGGTCTGTTATAGCAGGGAAATTATGTCTTTTAAATTCCGTTAAAATAAATTCTCTGAAGATTTGAATATTTAACCAGTTATTTTGGTAGATATTATACCTGGCTAAAAGGTAGGTAGTATCATGAATATTATTAGTTCCTAAAAACTGATGCCAGAATAATAACCCATTTTCTTCCATAGTTTTTATTTTCATCATGTTAAAGGAATCAAAGCATCCCTTGGTTAAGATTATTGGAAACATTAGAATGGACAAATTGTTGTTCAAAAGGTTCTTATTCATTACTTTTTTAAAATTTTGCAAGATATATTTAATTATAGGAATAAGATGTGATTTTTCCTGCTCATTGTTGAAGAAGAATTCTTTAATAACTATAAATAGCTTAATATTTTCAGAACAATATATGTTTTTGAAAAACTTGTCAAAATTACTTAATAGTATTGTTTTGTGTAAATTTTTCCAGTTTGAATGGTATTTTGGACTTAACCACAGACTTGTTATATCATGAATAATGGCATCAGCATAAAGCTCAAAATTTGGAAAAGCAATCCCTCCTTCAATCCAGTTTTTATAGTGCCAATCATATTTAATCCCTGGTTTTTGAGGATACCATAGAAATTTAATTAATATAGTGTTTATGTGTTTAAGTTGTTTTCTAAAAGGAGGAGCCAATAATGTTTGAAGATAAAAAAGAATTTTTGGTAATAGAATCATTTTTATCAGAGATAATCTTTCTTCTATAGTAAAGAACATTTTCTTCCATCTATTAATGTATTCTGTGATTTTATTTAATACAATTTTATAATTTATATTTATAGTGTCCTTCCATTTAGATAGAATATGAACCCCTAGATATTTCAATTTATCATTGGTCCAGTTAAAGTTATTGTAATTAGGTAGAGTGTTATTCAATTTTTTATTGATGAGAATAGTTTCTGTTTTGTTTTGGTTAAATCTAAGGTTTGAGATTTCCTCAAAGAATTTTAATGATCTGATAATGTGATCAATAGATGAATCAATATTTCCAATAGTTAATAAGATATCATCTGCAAAGGGTACAATTTTAGAAGAATAGTTTTCATTAACATCAAAACTTTTTATGTTTATATTGCTTCTTATAAAATTAGCAAATGGTTCTATTGCTAATGCAAATAGTAGTGGGGATAAAGGGCAACCTTGTCTAGTGCCTTTTAGAATTTGAAGTGGGCCAGATAAAAAAGCGCCGATTTTAATATACGCTATAGAACCTTCATATAATTTTTTTAACAAGTTTAAGATTTCTGAGGAGAAATTATATTCTTTTAATACCATAAATAAGTATGTCCAGTTAATAGAATCAAATGCTTTATCTAGATGTAGACTGATGAGTGATAATTTTTTTTTTATTTGCAAAATCTATTAAAGTTAAAAGTCTAATAGTATTATCCTGAACATTTCTGTTCAGTATAAAACCTGTTTGATCGTTGTTTATTAAAGTCGGCATCATTTGATTTAATCTGTTTGCTAAAATAGACGTAAATATTTTATAATCTATATTTAATAGGGAAATAGGACGATATGATGAAACAAATTTGGAGTCCTTATCTTGCTTTAGAATGGGAGAAATTAGCGAATATTTCCAAGAGGGACAAAGTTTGTCACTTATTCGAACTTCCTCAAGCGCTTTCATTAATATCTTCAAAGCGGAATCAGGGAAAATTTTATATAATTCACCTATTATGCCATCAAGACCAGGGGCTTTATAATTTTTAAGAATTTGTATTCTTTCTTTAACTTCTATTAATGATATTGATTTAAGTAATCTATTATTTTGTTCTTTCGAAAGTTTATTATTTATATTGTTTTTTAGAAATTCTATTTTTGAACTATTATTAGTAAAGTTTAAGTTTGCTTTATTCATTGTTTCATGATATGAACGAAAAATCTTTAAAATATCTTTTCGATCTGAAGAAGGTTTTGAATTGTGTTTAGATGTGTCTAATATTTCAATTATGTGTTTACTCTTGTGAAAACTGTTCGTTTTGGCTGCTAATCTATGCATATGTTTTGGATTAGATGAATACGATTGTAATTTTAACCTCTCTAAATTAATTGCTACTTTATGACTACGAATTTCTAAATATTCGAGATTTAGTTGTTTTAATTCCAGATTCGAGCCCAATTCTTTGGGGTGTAAGTTATTTTTTAAAGTGTCAATTTTCAATTGTAGATTTAATAATTCTTTGTCCCATTCTTTCCTTTTATGCAAATACCAGGTTTTTATTTTCCCATATATATAAGATTGTAAAGAGTCCCAAATAAACACTTTATTTGTGTTATTATTATTATTAAGTTCAATATAATAGTTTGCTTCCTTTATAAACCATTCTTTGAATCCTTTTATCTTAATAATATAGCCTGGTAGCCTCTGCCAATGAATAAGATTGTTTGGTTTAATTTTAATTTTAAATAGTATGGCATTGTGGTCTGACAGAGGGCATGATGTAATCACTACATCTTGAGTCTTAGATAATAGGCTGTCAGATATAAACACTTTATCAATAGTCGTCTGTGTACCATATCTATAAGAAAAGTGAGTACAATTGAGAGACCTCTGCTCTTTGATCATGTATATGTCTTTTAGGTTATATAATGAGACAAAATCTATCAATTTTTTGGCTGATGCAGGTATCTTAATATTACTGACATTAGCGGTATCTTTAGATGATAGAATACAATTAAAATCACCTGCCAAAATGATATCTCCTTTAGAATTTGCTGTTATTATTTCCAAATATTTGTTTGCAGATTTAGCACCAATACCAGGTAGCCAGTACATATTTGCTAAAGTAAAATATTTCTTATTCAATTCCAATACTACTAGATACAACATACCATTTTTATCAGAGAAACTGTTAATTATTTTAGGTATTGGGAATGTATTTTTCCACAAAATCATGGTTCCTCTTCTCTTTGTTTGGAAATGAGATTCAGCTAGAATACTATAACCTTTAAAAGCCATTTTTTTCTACATCTTTCTGAATAATGTGGGTTTCTTGCAAAAATATAATGTCAGCTTTATTAGATGCTAGGTATTTGAGTAACCTTCCTCTTTTAGTAGGGTTATTAAGACCATTTGCATTCAGAGACAGACATTTAAACTCAGACATTGATTACTTTAAGCTTTTGATGGATAAATACTATTCTGGACTTAATTAACAAGTAATGTTCAGAGAAGATGAAAATATAACTATATACAAAACTAACCATGGAACATCTAGTTCCTGGATTGATGAAGAAGTCATCAATACCACCCTCTATCATCCTTAGTGCTCAAGACTATCATTCTCTAATGCTACTACCTAATATTTTATTGAATCAACAAACTACAACCTATTAATTCTCCAGGATGAATAGGTATTACTATGTAGGAGATATTGTGGAAAAACATCAATTACCATGAATAATGTAATTTTCAAAATTTTTAAGAACAGTGTCTTTAAACTTGAATCGTGACATAGTATATCATATTCATTTATGTCTATTTTATACTAATACAGATCTTAATCTAGTATACTACATTAGATCAAAACCTACTTATCTAGGAATTCAGTAAAGAAGTTTATGTATAAAAATAAGAACATTTATCATGTAACAAAACATTCCTGTATGAACTTGTCTGTGAAATCACAACAGTGTTAATATTTACTATAGAATCAGCATATTAATATATAGCCTATAGGCTTATTTTCCTTTTATATAAGATATAAAATCACCTGTTTTTCCTTCCCCTAAAAAAAAAAACATATCTGATTAACCTTAAATAATTTCTTAAGGTATTAAAGATATTTAAAATAAAGATGTACTAATGAGAATTTTTTACATGAGAAGATAATATTTTAGTTGCACAAATATCTATGCAGGTATATAGATCTGTGTAATCATCAAAAACATTAGCTTTTCTTTCCATAGATGTGAGTCTAAAGAAACTATGTAGTGTAGCTTGATTTTGATAAAAATATCATATCATGAAGTCACAGCTTTTAACCTTCAAGGTCACTTCAGTTTTAGATGTTATAGTAATAATGTGTTCCCTTAAGTTGTCCTTTTTAACAAAATACATTAACACATTTTACCAATATTTTTTTCAGAGTGGCAGTGGTTAACATGCAATATATCTTTTGCTAGAAAATGTATTCTACAGACAGTAAAACATTCAATATTTTATGAATATTAGTGAAAATGTCAGATTGTAGTATGCACTTATGTAGCTGGAGGTGGATTAAGTAGATCACAATTTCACCATTCACTATAAATCCAACATAATGTAAACTATTAATTAGAAAAGCAGTTAAAAAGTAAAGGCTACCTTTGGAAATAACAACTGTCCTCATGTCCTGATGAAAGTAGTAACTATAAGTCAAGAGTAACCATCCCCACTTTGAACTGCCCCCCTAACAGTCTTCTACTACTATCACTGACTAGTGAGGCAAAAGCATCACTTCAGTAACAACTAAGATCATTCTCTAAGCAGAACTGTCTCCTTTTCTTTGGAACCAAAATTTTTCCTGCCCCAATATATTATTTCACCCTTTTATAACAGAATTATTATTTATTGTAATGGTATGTCTGCAGCTTTGGCTTCCCCAATCCAGCAGTATTGCCATCAACCAACAACTCATATAATCAATAAGATTGGGGACGAAGATATCAAGATGAAAGCACAGAAAATACATAGCTGCCCCAAAATCTACTTTAAAAATAATAAGAACACATTAACCCCCAATAGATAATGTATTTTAGTGACTTTATAACCATTGCATATGCCGCTTTCTGCTCTTCTAACCAAGAAGGATCAGATGACCTAGTCTATGTTTTCACTGTGTTAGCTACAGCTGCCAACTAATGATAAAGTGTAAACTACTTTGTAAAACATGTCATCAGAAAACTTATTATGAAGGGAACAACATAGGCATCAACATTGGTTTAGTAAAAAGGACCTTTATATATGTCTATGTTTTTTATATATTTTTCTTTGTCGCTCTTGGTATGTGATAAAGTATTCAGTTGTTCCATTTTCTTTTTCTTTTTTTTCATGTGAAGATTTCTGGTAACGTGAATACGTAACCAAAGTTCATATGACAAAAGAGACTTTGAGGGAGTACATGCATAAGTCTCTTGTATTACAAAGAAGATCTGAGCAAGAAGTCTCGAGGCAACAGCCTTCTTTTTCCTTTTTTTTTCCCTTCCTTCTCCTTTAACATTTGAATTTTGGCGGTTAAAAGCTCACACTAGGGAATCTGCAGCAAGCTATGGTAACTGTTCACGAGATACTCGTGATGTGCATGTTGTGAGAGAAAAGAAAAACAGAATATGTTACTCAAAGAGCATGTATATGAAGTACAAAAAAAAAAAAAAAACAACTTTGCCCCATTTTATATAAATATAAAATTCTCTGTAACTATCAGTTTTACTGGCCAATGTATCTGATATCAAGCATACAAACCCTCCTGTCCCTGCAACACACACTCCACCAGCTTTCATCAGAAAATACATCTCCTTTTCCCTCTCCGTCAGCAGATGGACCCACAAACCACATTTAGTAAAGACACAAACCTCTCAAGTGTATGAGAATGCATTTTTACATGTCATGATGGATTCTTAGAAAGAAAACAATATTCTCTTATTATGATAAAGAACAATTTCCAATACCTTTTAAACTATTTAGTACAAGTCACATTACGTTATATCCATTAGCTCTAAAAGGACCCAAGCATAACATGACATTTAACAGGAGAGAAAGCCCGCTGCTGCAAAAAGGGGCTACACTTTCATTTAATTGCACTGAGATGGGGAGCCTTCATTTCACTTATCGGAGCGATCTATATCATCATAATCTAATACACATACAGTATCCGGTATTAAGGGGGTTCTTGTTTTAACCAATATTTCTATGGTATTGCTGCATTGCCCCTATGTAGTTGTCAACTAATAATACACTCTGTCAAGGGAAGATTTAGAATTTTAACATCTATGTTTAACATTCTAGCGTATTTGTATTAAAGGCTTTTAAACAGCAAATAAATTTAAAAATAAATAAATAAATACGCATACTTAATAAATATTAAATGATTTTTACCTTAACATGTATGTTTTTCCCCGATGTAGGTGATTTGTAGCACAAAAATTTTGGGATTTGAAGGGATTGTGGAAGAGCTTCATTTGTATTATTTACCCTTAAGCTTCTTGCTTGTTTTGTCAATCGATAACATTTTTCCATTTGTTGCCTGCCTTTTTAAACTAGGTAATGAGATGTCCATATCTTCAGTGTTTTCCAAAATCTTATTCTTTTTCACATATTCAGAGGCGTCATCAAGATTATTAAATATTTTTATTCCTTCAGATAGATGTATTTTAATTCTGGCAGGAAAAATGATTTGTGCTTTAATTTCAGCTTTCTTCAGATTTTTAATGAGAGGAATGCAGGCTTTTCTTTTAGTTATTATAGTAGAGGTATAGTCATTGTCAAATCTTATGTTTCGACCATTAATTTGTATAGGATTACCTGCCCACGCTGTTCTCAGGATTAAGTCCTTGTGTTGAGATGATAAAAAATTTACAATAATGGATCTTGAAGCATTTGGATTTTTTGACACAGACATATTTGACAATGACCTGTGAGCTCTCTCTATCCCAAAAGAGAGAGATTCAGGTAGGTTTAGTGTCTTAGGCAACCAGTCATTCAAGAACTGTATTGTGTTATTTCCTTCCATTTTTTCAGGTATGCCGTATATTCTAATATTATTTCTTCGTGACCTTGATTCTAGGTCCTCCTCTTTATCTGAAAGTGCGGTGTTTTGCTTTAGTAAGAAGTCAATCTGGCTATCATTTTCATGCTGTCTTCCGTCTAATTCTTTAAGAGATTCTTCAATTTCTGTTATCTGGTCTGTGTGTCTTGTAATTATCTCCTTGAATTCTTCAATCTGCTTTCTATTTTCTTTCTTCATGTTTTCCATGATTTTTTCTAAATTGTCCATTTTCATGGAAAGATCTTGAATACTGGATATTATTGTTTGTAATTCTTTCTTCATGGAAGTTTCCTGGAAAGAGGCTTTTGAATGACTCATGGCTGAGAGAGTCTGTTATATTCAGCTGCTGTACTTCTGACAGGATGTAATTCACTTTCTATTCACCAAAATTGAAATATTTGTAGAAAAAAATAATCCACTGTATCTACATATATAGGTGAAAGAAAACTTAGATGTTTTTAAAATAATATTAAGAACATTTCCTGTCAGAGAAATTTCTGTTAAGCAGAGCATCAAAAAAGTACTATTATCTCTCTGACATCTTGGCCACGCCCCCCCTAATATCTACTTTCCATAAAAAGTCTGAGAGTTAGTATTGAGTATATGAAACAAAGTTGCTGCTTGGCTGACTCTGTGGCAGCAGGTGTAAATGCATTGACACATCATTTTGAGCCCAGGTGATGCTGAGTTTGAATCCTGTTATATGTAATACTTTTAAATAAACAGTTATAATGCATGTGATGATTTGATGTGCCAATCGTGCCAGGGTGAGTAGGAGCTTTATAAAGAATTATATTTCATTTGATTATCAAACTGATTTGTACTGATGCTTGTGTTAAAAATGTATTCGTAAAGTTGCTTGTGTTAAAAATGTATCAACAATGGGTCCTGCTGACAGAAAAGAAATATACATGTATGTCAGACTGTACTGTTGTAACTGATGAAAAGTTTATATTTTAACAGAGGATTCCAGCTGGAATTATCCCTGTGGTCATGTGGGTTTTCTCTGGGTGCTCTGGTTTCCTCCCACATCCCAAAGACATGCTGTAGGTGGATTGTATACTCTAAATTGGCCCTAGGCATGAGTGCGTGCATGTGTGTGCTGACAACTCGACACCTTAAAACTCCACTGTCAATCATGAGCGGCCAGGTGATCCGCTGTGGCGACCCCTAACCGGGAAAAGCTAAAAGAAGAAGAAGAAGATGACTTGGTTTAGGCCATTAACATTTTTTCTCACAGCTTTGAATGCAGCCAGAGATGCAATGTCAGTGAAATATCTGGGTTAGGTGGTGAACTAATTGCTCCCCTGGGGTGCTAGAGTATGGCTTGTTTGGTTCTGTAGAAAGGATGGAAGGATGGGAATTGCCTTTCAGTTTCCAGATGCAGTAATAAACCTTAGCTAAATTTCTATGTGTGTATTGTGACACAACAGTTCCAGATCGTGTCTCAGTTTCTTGTGAGGGGGTAATGTGGGAACCACAGAGTCAGCTGACCAGATGTGATGTCATTCTGTAACCAGCACTGAAATTGTATTTGAATACCAGTGAGAGATGTGATAAATGCACTTTATTTGGGACCTGATAAGACCGTTATTCACTTTCATCTTGCTTTGCTACGCAACAGTAAATATTCAGTCACTTAGAAAAATATAGTGAGATTAGCTAAATGTAGTTTTTTTGTATCTGTCTGAGTGTTTCTATCTGTGTCCTTTTTTATATTTCCTGTGATTGACCCAGTGGTGTTTATTCTAAATAGATATTCAGTTTATTCATGTTTTCCTTTTACTATTTATTATTAAATGCATCTAAACATTTTATTGTGGATGTATTTTAGAAAATATTGACCTTTGAGAGTACTTGCATTTATTTAGTGACACTTTGGCGTCACGTTCCTGAAAGTCTTCTTCTTTGTTAGTACTACCATGAGTATACATATTAATTTTACTAAATGTAATTGGGTACCCTTGTACATGGCTTCAGGTGTTACGGTGGTAGTGAATCCAACTTACAGTCTCGGCTGAGGTGTCAGCATATGTAAGCTGTGGCAGCCTTTCCCAGGTGTGTGTTTGGGAAAATCCAAATCTCAAAGATAGTGTGTGTGACAGCTACTTTGAACAGGGACACTGAGTGCACTGATTTCACAGAGAGGATGGTGGAGGACTTGCCTTGGAACACCCACCTAAAGACTTAGGTTTGCAGTGGTCAGTAGGGAGTCCTATTTGGGGCCTGGAGAGAAATCCCAGCCCCAGGATTTGAGAGTGTATTCTCTGTGTGTTTTTAAGGGAAACTGTACTTGGTGCAGAGAGCTACATCTGAAAATACTTTGTGCATCTATTTTTTTCTCAGTGAATATTCCCCGCCAGTGTCAGTGGTGAGGACTGAGGCTCCTTGATCAATGTCCTAGTGGAGGGCTGTCACATATCAGTAGCAGTGGAGGGACTGAGGATCCTTGATCAATGGTCCAGAGGAGGGACAGCACATATTAGTATGCAGTAGTATAGATATTAATTGAACTCTGTAGCGTGTAAGTAGTTGTCACTAAGGTATGTGTATTCTGAGCAGCCACAAGGTAAACATACAGAGTTTCGTTTTTCATAACACTTTTATTTACTTTAGTGAGTTTAGTTTAGTTAGGGAAACAGGCAAAGATGTCAGCAGAGGATTATGGCATGCTGATAGTGAACTTGTTGGTTAAGGTGTGCAAATCCAAAGGACTGGTGCACGCCAACCTGACTAAAGAAGAAATAATTTCAGCCTTAGTTGCAGCTGCAGCACTGACCATTAACAAGAAGACAATCAGTCTGATGATGGGAATGTGCAGCCCTCAGAAACAGGGAAGTTCACCTTTTCTTCAGAAGACTTAAATACCCATCTGAAGTTAAGGACTTGAACTGGAGGCAAAACGTATGGAATTTTAATCAGAAGAGAGACTGCAGCTTTGGGAGGATGAAGAAAATAAGAAACAACATCAACATGAGAGAGACATGCTGAATCTTTGACAGGAACATTGAGGTAATTGGTAAGGGAATAAGTGAATCCCAGAACCAAAAGTGGTCATTAAATTTCTTCCCCAGTATACAGAAGCTGATAATTTTGATAGTTCTATTCATGTATTTGAAAGAGTTCACACACAGTAAGATGTTGACCAAGGGCTCTGAGTACGGTTCCTTACCCCCTTACTCCATAGTAAAGCTGCAACTGGTCTTTCTATTGTCTGATACTGATTGCTTAAATTATGGCAAGGTTAAACAAAGTTTATTGGAATGTTTTAAGTTAAAACCTGAAGCTTACAGAAAAAAATTGTGAGCATAGACTCAGGGCATATGAAAGTGGATGTGATTATATTGTTGAGCTATGCACTTATTTCCTTAGGTATGTGAGTGGCTGTCAGGTTACCACTTTTAAAAGGCTGGCAGTCATTTTCTTGAGGGAACAAGCACTTAGGAGTTTGCCTGAGGACATGAGAATCTGGTTGGCAGACCAGGAGTGTAACTCTGCAGATGAGCTGGGAAGAAAATGGGAGCTTTACATGACAATCAGGGCCCCACTGCACATGAAGGGGATGCCCAGTGCTGAATACAGATATAAGGGAACCCATGGTGGGCAGCCTAAGCTACCCCAACAGACTCCACCAGTAAAAGTGGAAGCCACTAGTTCAGGTACACAGCCAGGGTCAAGGTTTAGATGTTTTAAATGTAACCAGAGAGGTGATGTAATATACGAGTGTCCACTGAAGTAAGGTGGGGAGCAAAAGGTGAGAGTGCCAGCAAGTGGGAATAACAGCATGCCAGTGGTAAGTTGTCTGGAGACAACAGGGTTACCAAACTATCACTGGAGTTTGTATCCTATCTTAGTGGATGGAAAACAGGCACTGCTAAGAGAGACACAACCTCTGACATAACCATTGTGAAGCTTGAAGTATTTAAAGAGGAGCAGTACTTGCTTGGGTAGTCCACTCCTGTCAGAGCTTTAGGAGAGATCCTATTCCAAGAACCATAGGTCAGGGTCCATCTTGACTGGGAGGGTGGAAAAGGAAACAAGCAAGTAGGTGTATTTGAGGATATCCCTGCAGATGTCTTGATAGGGAATGATTCTGATAATGCAGTACCTTGTGTGCATGCAGTTTCATGCAGTCAGGCTTGGAGACAGGTATGTGGGTCTGGTACCCTGCAGGAGGCCCAGACAGATCCCACACCTGAAGATGAGGCTTGTGATGTGGTTATTTCAGAGAGGAAGCTACCCTGTAGCAGTGAGCCTGAAGGTGAGCCACAGCTGCTGATAGGTACTGATGTTCCCTTGGGCAAAGGCAGAGGTGAGTGGTTCTACCTAGGATGACAGTGAGGCACCACTGTCAGAAGCCACCAGACTTCCTGTGGAAGGGGATCTGAAAAGGGTCACAAAGGTAGAGTTGAGACAGACTCAGCTTGAGTCATGAAAGGGGGGAGAGATGTGATAATATGAGGCAATGCCAGCTGTGGCAGGGAGAGCAGGGAAGTGCATGTGTAACATATTTTAGCATATCTAGCTGACGTTTTGTAAATAATTATATGTCATTTGAATACCAAACTGAATTGTACAGATCTTTGTGTGTAAAATGTATTTGTAAAGTTGCTCGTGTTAAAAATGTATCAGCAGTGGGTCCTACTGGACAGAAAAGATATATACAGTGGATACAAAATGTGTACACACCCCTGTTGAAATGCCAGGCTTTTGTGATATCAAAAATGAGACCACAATAAATCATTTCAGAGCTTTTCCCACCTTTAATATGACCTATAACCTGTATCATTCAATTGAAAAACAAACAAATCTGTTAGGGGAAAAATATAAAAAATAAAGAACATACAATAAGCTGGTTGTATAAGTTTGCACTCCCTTAAGCTAATATTTTGTTAAAGCACCTTTTGATTTAATTACAACATTCAGTCTTCTTAGGTAGGAGTCTATCAGCATGGTACATCTTGACTTGGCAATATTTGCCCACTCTTCCTTGCAAAGGTGCTCAAAATCTGTCAGATTGTCAGGGAATCTCTTGTACACAGCCCTCTTCAGGTCACCCCACAGAGTTTCTATTGGATTTAGGTCTGGGCTCTGGCTGGGCCATTCCAAAACAATAATTTTCTTCTGGTGAAACCATTCCTTTGTTGATTTGAATGTATGCTTGGGTTCATTGTCATGTTGAAAGATGAAATTCCTCTTCACCTTCAGCTTTCTAGCAGATGCCTGAAGGTTTGGGCCCAAAAGTAACTGGTACTTGGAACTGTTCATAATTCCCTCCATCATGACTAAGGCCCCAATTTCAGCTGAAGAAAAGCAACCCCAAAGCATGATACTGCCACACCACTGCTTCACTGAGGGGATGGTGTTCTTTTGGTGATGCATAAGTGTTTTTGTGCCAAATGTACATTTAGGAATTGTGGCCAAAAAGTTCAACCTTGATCTCATCAGACCATAACACATTTCCCACATGCTTTTTGGAGACTTGTATTGTTTTGCAAATTTTAGCTGGGCCTGGATATTTTTTGTGTAAGAAAAGGCTTGCATCTTGCAATTCTACTCCATAGTTCAGATCCATGGAGAATACGGCAGATTGTTGTCATATGTAGTACACAACCATTACTTGCCAGAAATTCCTGCAGCTCCTTCAGTGTTGCTGTAGGTCTCTTGGCAGCCTCCATGAGTAGTTTTCATCTTGTCTTTTAATCAATTTTGGAGGGATGTCCAGTTCTTTCCAACATCACTGCTGTCCCATATTTTCACCACTTTTTGATGACTGTCTTCACTGTGTTCCATGGTGTATCCAATGCTGTGGAAATTTTTTTGCACCCTTCTCCTGACTGATACCTTTCAGCAATGAGATCCCTTTGATGCTTTGTAAGTTCTTTGTGAACCATGGCTTTTGCTGTAGCAGTCAACTGAGTAAATGTCAGGAAAATCATACTGGGACAGCTGAGCTTTATTTTGGGTTAATCAGAGTCTCTTTAATTTATGGCAGGTGTGTACCCAGAAAGACTGAATGCTGTAATTTGCTTCAACAAAGTATTAGTTTAAGGGTATGCACACTTATGCAACTGGCTTATTGCACTTTTTTTATTTTTTATATTTTACCATAACAGATATGTTTGTTTTTCAAACAGGTTATAGGTCACATTAAAGGTGGGAAACGTTTTGAAATGATTTATTGTGGTCTCATTTTTATATCACAAAAAAACTGGCATTTTAACAGGGGTGTGTACACTTTTTATATCCACTGTATGTGTATGTCATACTGTATTGTTGTAACTGATGAAATGTATATAATTTAAAAGAGGATACCAGAAGGGAAGGGGTTAGGCTCAGCTCAGCTAATGTTAAGAAAAATAGCCTGAAATTAAATGACTTGGTTTAGGCCATAAATATTTCATCTAACAAGTCTGAATGCAGCCAGAGATGCAATGTCTGTGAAAAGTGTGGACTGGGTCATGAACTAATTGCTACCATGGGGTGCCAGAGTATGGCTTGTTTGTTTCTGCAGGAAGGATGGAAGTGTTGGAATTGTTTTACAGTTTTCAGATGCTACAATAAACTTTAGCACTGTAACACATCAGTACTAGATCCTGGCACAGCTTCTAGTGAGGGGGTAGTGTGAGAACCTCAGAGTCAGGTGACCAGATTTGTTGTCATTCTGTAGCAAACACTGAAATTGCATTTGCGTACTAGTGGGAAATGTGATTAATGCACTCTGGGACCTGATAAGACCCTCATCTAGTTTCATCTTGCCTTTCTTTAGTAAGTAACTAGGGAACAGTAATTTTTCAGTCAGTTAGAAAAATATATTGAGATTATCTAAATGTATTTTTTTTCTTTATCTGTCTGAGTCTTTCCATCTGTGTTGTTTTTTTTATTTCCTGCGGTTGAAGCTCTGGTGTTTGTTGTAAATAGATAGTCAGTATTTTCATGTTTCTTTTTATTATTAAATATATCTAAACCTTTCATTGTGGCTGGTCTTTTAGAAAATATTTAACCTTTGAGAGTATTTGCATTTATTTAGTGGGACTGTGGCTTCACAATCCCAAAAGTCTTGCTGCTAGGTTAGAACCACCATTTGTGTAAATATTACCTTTGCCAAGTGTAATTCAGTACCATTGTAAAAAACCTTAAGGTAGCTGGCTTCAGGTGTTCTGGTGGCAGCGAATCTACCTTATAGTCTGGGTTGAGGTGGCAGCATAGGTAAGCTGTGCCAGCCTTTCCCTGGTGTATGTGTGTGAAAATCCAAATGTCAAATACAGTGTGTGTGACAGCTATGTTGTTCAGATCACTGATAGCACAGATTTCACAGAGAAGGAGGTGGAGGGCTTGACTTGGAACACCCAACTAAGGACTTAGTTCTGTAGTGGTCAGTGGGTAGTCTTAATTTGGGTCTGGAGAGAAAACCTAGCACCAGGACTGGAGTTTGCATTCTTTGAGTGCTCTTAGGGGAAATTGGACTTTATGCAGAGAGGTGCAGCTGAAAATACTGTGTGTGTCTCTTTTTTTCTCAGTAAACATCCCCCACCAGTGTCAGTGGTGATGATAGAGGTTCCTTGATCATTGACCAAGAGGAGGGACATCACAATGCAATGACATTATTCTTTATAGTAGATTCATCATATGCTGTTTTGTGTGTTGATGTAGAGTAGCAGGGTTAACTAGCATTGCACAGAGGTAACTACAGCATTGCAGAGCCTTTCACCTTATTTGGAATTAGTGTGTGATGCCAAACTCCATGCAAACATAGAGGATAACAAGTGAAGGGATCTAATGCTTATTCTGGTACTTATGTGTGTTTTGTGTGATTCTATTTTTGAACAGATTATAAGTGTTAAAATAAGGGAGATAGGAAAGTGGTGAAATGTGGATCAAGCAGGGAGAGGAACAAAGGGATAGCAATACAGGAATGTGCAGTGGGGAGGTAGGAAAGAACCATAGCTATCCAATTCTTCAACAGTAAAAAAATGATAATATGTGCAGAATATTAGCTGAATCTGGACTGTCATCTCCACAGAGAGGGGTAACAACAAGATAATCATGTTGTAAAGCCAACTTAACTGAGTCAAGTATGTCAAGAAGACATGTGTACAAACTGGAGAGCTATGATGATGATATACTTTTTGGTGGGACAGGTGACCATTTTTTTTAATTCAGTAAGAGAGGAATGATGGATAAGTGACATAAGTATTTCTGTGTCAGGTAAGTTGGGTAGGTCAGGAAGCAAATGCGAACAAATAAGACAAGAGACAGGGATGGTGGGGGATACAAACATTTGGCAAACAGCATGATTGGGTTGAGGGAGAGGACAACACAGGCTCATGCCTGTGAAACACGGATAAAGTGAGAATTGAGTCCTTCCCCACTGGACTGCCATCACTGTCTCTTTACTGTGCTGGTGGCTGGAGTGCTTCATGACGTCTTCTCCTTCATACCATGAGGGAGTGCAGCCTCCCCATCTGGCATAGGTGTTAGGCGTACAACAATGGTATGGTACATGACCCTACGCACAAATCCTGGCATCTGGAAAGTGATGAAATACCCATCTCTGACACTGCTCCTGGAGGGTACCCCTGCATCAGCTTCCAGTCCAGCAGTACTTCCTGAGAGCACAGGTAGTGCAGGGTCAGCAGAGGCAGTGCTGCCAGGTTTGATCCCAGACATGCTGGGCATCAGTCTTGGAGCCGGTGAAGCAAAGACAGGCTAATCCATTGAGACTGCCCTACTTCACTGTGCTGTGTAGCATTTAGTGATTTGGTACACATGGATGACATGGAGACATTTTGATGACACATAATAGAACATAAAAAGAGAGATAAGGGTTGGGATGAGAGAAAAAAAGAGATAAAATTAGTACTCTCATATGTGACTTACTATGCATTAACACGATTATACAACTATGTTATCTGAAGTATTATATTAAAGTATACATCCTAACAAATACATAATATACCTACAGATTGCTGAAAGTAATCCTTGAAATGTGCATATATTGCACATATGTGTGTTCCAATTATACAGATTACAGTTAACAGCTGGACCTTCATGCCATTTGTATAGAGTTTAATTTAATGTAAATATTATTAAAGAAATCCAGTTCTGTATAGCTGTGACTTGTGGTATATGAACCCAGAACCTCTGACTACAGTCTTATATTTGACTCCAAAAGTTGGTTTGTGCTGAAGACTAATGCATGCATACTTCCTTTTAAAGTTAGGATAATCATGCTCAAATTGCTACAAATTTCTAAAAACACAAAAATCTGTCTTTCACTTTTAAAGCTACAATAATACTTCTCTTGTGCTGCATAGAGAGCACTTGCTTCCCTCAGTTTCTCCATTTGAGCAGCATAAGTGCATCTACTGAGCTCTCAGCAATAGCTGAGGCAAGAACAAAAAATAACAGAAGATTCATTTTGCTTTCTAAGTATTAAAACACTCTCTTATTATCATACACAGTTGTGGGATGTCTGTAGTCTCAAATTCAGTCTACCAATGGTTGAAGGTATCCTTTTTCCACTTGTGTAGGTCATTAAAATGATGCCTACACTATCCTCCAGTGCGTGTGATGCCAGTAGCACTGGATGCAGCCTGAGACATTCTACCCCATGCCTCAGACTTGCACTGGGAGCCAGAATAGTCCCCCTCTCCAGAAGCCCTTGGCTGTGGTGCTTTATCAGGAGTCCAATAAATATCCTGGACTCTTGGACACCCCACATCTGTGCACTAAACTGGGAAGCTTCTCCACCTACTCCAGACATGTCTTAATACCCAATCTAGACCAACAGAAGATGATGCTTTCCTGCCAGTTCTAGTTATCGCATTTATTGGTAGTGCACAAACCTAAGTAATGATAACAACTGTATTTGCATGATGTTAAGTGAAGATCAGCAGTGCCAAGCACAATGACATAAATATTTAAAATAGGAAGGTTAATCTGACACTTGACCTTAGTTTGAGGGATGAGTGATGATGTAGCTAGGAAATATGTATTGAAAATTAGAAGGCAATTTTTAGGTGAGTTATGTTTACAGACATGCACTGGGGGCATACATGTCATGACCTGACATTTCTTTTTGGCTTTATACACTGATAAAATTGATTTTTAAAGTGTGGGGTTCAGCCCTAGGCATAAGGGACAAAAGTTTCTTCCTCAGCATTGATTTTCCATCTTTGCCACAGAAGTGCTGCTCACACATAGTCAGGAATCATACATAAATAGAGCTGACAGTTTGAGGTGTTACACATTTATGTGTGTGACCTGACAAGATTCTTGTATTTAGATATTGTTGTGTATGTGTCTTATTTAATTGTGAAGCCCATCCAAGTTTAGATATCAGAATTATACTTACAGAAATACAGGAGACAGAATGCCCTCAGTCACACATCAGAAAACACAATATGGGTGCCTTATCCCTCATACATATAATTCATATCAGCTCCATTATCTAAAGTGTTATAAGTGAGAGTGAATACGATGGGAAATGGAACAACAGTAAAAATGTCTGGAATGCCCTGTATTAGAATCCAGGACCATGTGTATGCAAGTCCTACACTGTCACAACAGCAAAAATAAGTTGCACACCCTGTACTAGAACCCATCTGTACTCCAGTCCTACACTTACACTTGCTGCCACAGGACTAATGATATGACATTTCCATAAATTCCTACTCATTCTTAAAGTTCTCTATGTTATCTGCCATGCAACACCACTTGTTTGTTTGCATGGTGCCCAAAAGAATTAATTGAATGCATCCATTTTCAGCTATTGGCTGTTTGAATCCTGTCTGCATGTGTTTGATGACTGCAGCTGTTGGGGAAACATGCTAATTGCCCTGCAACACGTTGCACTGTTGAAAGCAAATGTTGCAACAGTGTATTCTTTTTCACCTTTGCACTTTTACAGTTACTGTGTCTGCAGGTGTTCTGTTTCATTTCTGTGTGTGCCAGTAGTATTGGATTGTACATTGCTAAGCATTGTGCAAACGAGATAAGCACACCCAAACTTGACATAAATTTTCTCCATTTCCCTTGTTTGTGCTAAACCACGCACTGCTCAATCATTGCCCCCCCAAAAATAATAATTATAATCAAAGGGAAAAGTGATTGAAATAAAGAACAGCAATCTATGATATGAACACTACAAATTGTAAGTACACATGAAATATTTCTACATAGGTTTGGATTTGAATTCTCACTCCAATAAACCTTCAGAACACCGTAAGGGTGCCTTATTCCTCTTTGGCACACAGACAGCTTTGCAGCACGGAACTAAAATCATTCTGCATACAATCAACTGCAACATCATCCACAGTACTAAGAAACCACATAACAGTTATATGTACACATATACATTTTGGAGGTAGTGCACTGAATAATCATGCAACCATTTATGACTATTACTTGCAAAACATGCACAGCGCTGTCTTCCCTGTCTGTGTTTGTTGTTCATTCCTGTCTTATCTGAACAGTAATCTGAGACATGCAGTTATAAGGCATTCTACATCATTGTCCTCAAAATGTGTGAGGATAATAAATAGCAATAATATACAGTTGTCAACCAATGAAGGAAAGGTTTGATGATAATGAATATAACCTGTGACTTGTGTGCTGCTTACTTACATTTCCAATCCTTGCTAAAATTACTTGTATGCACTCTGTAAGTCTAACCTGACACACTCACTGGAGGTAGGATAGTCTGCATTGCTGTTGTGCTTTGCTTTTTTCCTGCCAGTAATCATTCTCACTTGCAATCCAATTGCAACGAAGACTGAGGGAGTGCTTGCACTATGTTTACATCTGATACACAGTGCCAAGCATTTGATTCAGCAATTCTAATAAGTTCACACCCAATTATTATATTCACCATGCTAACAACCCTAAATCTACACCGTAAAAAGGCAACCTTGTAGCTAGGGAACCTGAAGGTGAGGAGACTTGTTTATGTGGAGAACACATAAGAGGCTATTACTTTGTGATATATATGCACAGAAGAGTATTGAACTTGAGAAGGTATGCTAGCAGTACACAGCTATTACATGGTTAGGTAAAAGCTGTGAGCATTGCTGGCATCAATATTACTATATGTATGTGCATAAGAGGAAGGTTTTAACCCCTTAGGTGATGAGTAAGTGTGCTATGCATTATCTCTTAGTCAATGCAAGGGCATATTGAGCATGCCTACACCCACAACAGCTGCTGGTTCACCCTCTGATTCTTAGGTTCATAGGTTCATAGGTGTGTACTGGGCATATGGCTCTGGAGCCTATATAAGCCTAGCCCAAGAAGATTCCCTGGCATCATGCCGCCCAAGGTTAGTTCCCAGTGCCTCTGTCAAGCAAAGCCACTGAAGTGATCCTCAGGGTAAACTTCCTATTGCCCACCCACTCATCAAGATTTCTCTTAAAGAGGGCCAGTCAAGTGCTCTGCTTGATGAGAATGGGAAGTTTGTTCCAGAGTATGGGAAGTCTCTGGGTTAGGAACCTGCCCCTCCAGCATGTTCTGTTTATTGTGGTAATGAGGTTAAGGTCCCTGGAGCATGTGGCATGGATGGATTGGGATTTCTTTAGGGGTTAAAACCTTCCTCTTATGCACATACATATAGTAATAGACCTAGCAGCTCTGAGTCAGACATGGCTTTGTAGGTGAAGCAGAGATCGCCTCTAAGTAGGTCATGCGTCTAAGGCCTAAGATCCTTTTAGTGAGGTGTTTTTGTGGCCTTTCCAGTTGTTGCAGATGTCTAGTGAGGTACATACCAAATGGGGCATAGTATTCTATAATAGGTCTAATGATGGATGAGTAGAGAGGGATTATGACCTCTTTTTTCCTGGATGACAAACCTTTTGTAATAAGATGTGCCACATAGAAGGACTTTCTGACTATAGTGGCAATGTGGTTATCAAAGGAGACGTTGCTGTCAACCTGTGTCCTCAGGTCTCTTATCACACCTTCAGTGTTTAGTGGACTACTGCCTATGTGGTAGTTCATGGGCACTGAATTTTTTCCAAAGGGAATGACAATGCATTTTTTAACAGTGAGCTTAAGGCCATGGTTCTGGCACCAATCACTGGTGTCAGTGAGGCCTTTTTGTAGAATGTCTACATCAGTTGGAGAATCAATAATGACTCCCAGTTTGCAATTATCTGCAAACTTGATCAGCCAGAGTCCCTTTGTGTTGGCTTGAACTTCAGAGAAGTAGATGCCAAACAGGAGAAGACCTAGGACCAATTTCTGTGGGACACTACTTGCAACTGATTGGTAGTCAGATTTGGAGTTTAGCAGTTGGCAACCCATCTTATTATATAGGGGTTTATGCCTAGTTTAGTGAGTCTATCTAGGATTCCTGAGTGAGGGATGGTGTCGAAGGCCTTCGTAAGATCTAGATAGGCTGTGTGAACTACCTTGCCCTCATCCACAGCTCTGGTGACAGACTCGAAGAAGTCTATCAAGCTGAGCAGGCATGATCTACCATTCACAAACCCATACTACATGGGGTCCAGAGTTTGGAGATTCCTTATGTCCTTATTTATAAGGTCCATGATGATACAGTCCATAGCCTTACATATCAGACTCATCAGACTAATGGGGCGGTAGTTCCCAGGGTCTGTAGTCGCTTCCCCTTTGTGGAGTAGGATGACCGTAGCAGTGCGCCATTTGGTAGGAACAAAGTCTGAAATGAGGCTGTGATTGAACAGGGTACTCAGGTGTGGTGCCATTTCACTTTGTAATTCATGTAAAACACAGCCAGGGATATTATCGGGTCCCATGGAAACTGTATTTTTGGCTTTGGACAGTGTGTTTTTTACCTGTGTAGCCATGATAATAGGGACTTGGAATTCCTCAGGTATTGTGATAGGCCCTTTAGGGGGTGAAAATGGGGTAATGTTCACACTGAACCTGTCAGCCAATATGTTGACAATATCAGTTGTTTCTGTATATGTATTGCCATTGTGCTGTAACCCAGAGCAGATCTGAGTATTGCCATGTAGGTTTTTGACATAACTATAGAATGCCTTGTGGTTGTCTTTGGAATCTGGAGCAATTTTGGTTTCATAGCTAGCTTTAGAGGATTTGATGATGGATCTCGTTTTTTTGCTGAAGGTAACAAAGGAGTTTTTCCGGTCTTGGGACTTCACCCTTTTTTGCAACAGTTTTTTCCTTCTGTTGTAGAGTTTGTTTATGGTGGGGGGCCACCAGATTGTTTTCCTTTTTTTGGAGGAGGGTGTCTTGGTTCTGTTTGGTATGGCTCATTCCATGCACTTGTGTATGTGCTCATACAGTGCACTGGTGTATGATTCAGCAGTCATGCACCTATTTTCCATTTGCATGGGTGTCGTGAAGTTAGCCACCTCTGTTTTTAGAAGCCCAAAATTGGCTTTGGACAATTTTTTTATGGTGGTTTCCTTTAGGGGGTGAGGGTGGGATGTGGATATCCATGGTGATTAACTTGTGGTCAGATCTGACCAGGGAGGAGTTGATTACTGGTGTAGATCAATGGTCACCCATGTTAGTAATGACCAGGTCAAGGATGTTTCTACAACTGGTGTGGCTGTGGTGACCTTGGCATTGGTGGTGGAATGTGTGCCCCTTCTCCTTGTTGATCCTGTTGAAGCTGTTTTCTCAGGATGATGTATAACATGGCACATACAGTAAATATTTCAGTACATATATGTAGATTGTACTGTAGGGTTCCCCCAGATCTATCTTGGCACTGGAACCATGACTTTAGCAGCACAGACAAATGCTCCATGATATTTCTGGTTTGAGCGTGTGCCACATTATGGCATTCTTCAGCAGGTGTTTGTGCATTTCTGATGGGCATCATCAACCATGGTTCCATTGCATAACCTGCATCCCCCAGTAAATAACCCTGTGGGATACCCCCCTAGTTAACATCTGATACAGTTGAGAGGTGTGCCAGATATGTGAGTCATGTTAACTGCCTGGATTGCCAGCACACACTTTCAAGATGATTCCCTTAGCATTACACACAACTTGGCAGTTAATGGAGTGGAAGACATTTCTATTTGTGTAGAGCCTTCCCTGTTCTCTGGGTGGTGCCTTAATTTCTACATGTGTGCAATCTATGGCTCCCAGTACTTCAATGTAGTGTACTACAAGGTAGAACTCCTGCATATTTCTGACTCTATCATCAGGAGTATGGGGAAAACAGATGTGGTCACTGGCATGTTGGAGCATAGTATTCAGGAATTCATGGAGGATCCTGTATGCTGCTGCCTGTGACACCACCAGTATGTTCCCTATTGGTCTCTGAAAGGTACCTGTAGCTAAAATTCTAAGTGCTACACATATTTCTGTCTCCACTAGGATGGGTTTTCTTTGGTTTTTCCTGGCTCTGAGTTGAGGATGACAGAGGTTGCAGAGTTCCTGTAGTGTGTTCCTATCCACCCTGTAGCACTCTACAATTTCCTTGTCATGTAAATTGTGATAAGTTAAATGGGGTCTGAAAACTGTTGTCCTTCTTGGCCTTGGTCTATTAGCAGCAGCAGAGACTTCAGCCTGTTGCATACACCTGAATTAAAGCAACAGCACCCCCTGACATTATTTCTATGTAGACTCCTTTCCATTGCTGTATTCCATTGCTGTATTCCAATAGATTATGGAATTTGCAGGGAAAACCAGCACTGAGTCTACACTGTTGCTTTATAGATGGTTGAATAGCCCCTCCATCTTGGATTGGCTGATTAGTGCACAATTCAATTGCTTATGTTGTAATTAGCATGCCACAGTGTTTACCTTGTTTGCATGGCTCTACATGGCTCTCCACATAGTGTAGAGCCACTTACTGAATCCATATATATGTATATGTAGGTACAGATGTGTATGTCCTCCATGTGCTCAGATGGTTCGGCAAAGTGCAAATGAGTTTGTGTAACAGCGTTATGCATTTGTTTTAACCCGTGCCTTGTAATTCAAAAGCATACTGATATTTGAGCTTGGAATAGTAATTAATAGTGGCTGCTATCATTTTTTTAATGATAAATGGTAGTTGGGAGATGTCTTCTAACCGGCTTCATCCCCACTGTAGCAGATTTTGACTGCTTTAAGACCACAAAATAGAAACTATTACATTTCCTGTATCTAACTGTTGCATATGAAATGGCAGCCTGGTTTAAATACACAGTACCAGTTAATTTCAAGACTAAGCATTGTAACCTGTGTTAAAGGAATATTACAGAATATACTTAAGGTCTAGCATTACTTAGCTCTGTTTGTTGGCTCATACTGTGGAAACGAAGAAATATTGTTTGTAACTAAACAGAGCTGCTTCTTACCGTATATTCTTTAGTTGAACTGAATGTTGATTTGCTTGCTTGCTTGGTGGGTAGAAATAAGTGCCAGTAAGGTTTCTCACCCCTAATGTTTGTTTTATTTTAGGTAGACCCCCTCTAATTATCTTACTAAAAGAATCTCCTGCCTGCAGAAAGCTATCCTGAAAACCTGTAACCACAAACTATTCACCAGAAGTCAGTCCTTCAATTGGCTAAGTTTAATACCTTAAACTGTACTGGAATACAATATCATGTAAACTGCTGACCTGGGTCTAAAGGCATCTTTAGTCTGTCCCCTATAATAATTTGGCTCTCTCCTTGCTTTTAAAGTGACTAGTCAACCCCTAGAATTATTTCTTAACCTGAAACTGTATATTGAATTCTCACTCAGTTCTCCCACTCTTAGCCCTGAAAATTATACACTGCACCCATAACCTGTGGTTTACAACCCCCCTGCATGTGTACAACTCACAGTCTAAACCTAGTCTACAACCTAGTGTAAAATTCAGTTTAAAAGTACAGCATAAAATAAATTCATTGTAAACTCAGCTTAAAAGAATACCATAAAGTTAACAAAGCATAAGAAAATACTTGCAGTCAGTATTAGCCCTGCTACCCTCTCCTTGGGCTTGCTCAGTGCCCTTCACTGCCCCCAAATTCCACCCACCCCCAGTACCTCTGCATTTATAGGTACCTAAAAACACCCTTGCTACAATATCCAATCAATTTTCACATCCACTCTCTCTCCACCCTGTTCCTCCTTCCTATCAGCTCTCACATACATACTACCTCCTCACACTCGAATATACCTAAATTGGTCATCAGTTCTTCTACTGCTGTGTCAGTCAAACAACTGATCGTAACTACTATTCTCCTTCTCTCATAATGTTCCACTACTATTTACTACCCATTCTGCTAGCCACATATGTACTCACCCTGTATGAAAACCATATGCTTGTTGGTTATCAATACCCTAAAGGCCATACTATCACTCCAGTTATAAAGCATCCCACCTTCAGCCATGCCTATAAAAATGTGAACTACTCAACCCCTTGCTCACTCTTTCACCATACCAACCCCTGGCACACAAGCCCTAGATCCAGACAATACTACAAACTCTTAAATAAACTTCTGAGGCTTATTACTAAGTACAAATCCAGCCTCATACTTGATGGTGACATTCACCCCAACCCCGGCCCATCCACCTCAGATAAATATACCCCCTCCAATTGTAACCTAAGCTATCAAACTAGAATCAGTAGACCAACTAACTCTCTCCTGGCCTGTCACCTCAGTATTGGGAGCATTAATAACAAGGTACATGAACTGCATGCTCTCCTGGCTGTCCACTCCCCTAATATACTCTATCAGAGGCCTGGTTAAAACCTCACACTACTGATAATGAGGTGTTACCTCCTGGGTATAATATACACAGGCTGGATCGTGTTTCCAGGAAGGGTGGCGGGGTAGCTATACTCTACAAATCTGAGTTGAATATGACCAGAGATGTTAATCAAACACCTCAGATCAACAACTCTGAGATTCTTGCCACGAGATTGCAGCTTAACACAAATAAATGCATTAACATAATCTGTATGTATATCTCCCCAGGTAACAACATAGCTACACTTGAAGACACCCTCCATTGGCTATCATGTCACTACTCCCAAGAAACCCTACTGTTTTGAGACTTTAACATAGACTGGAGCACCTGTTCCTCACAATCCCCCTCTACCCATATTAACCTGCATGCTTTCACACAAACCATAACTACCCCAACCAGGCTAGGTAAACCCAACCAAAAAGAAACCATACCTGACTGGGTTCTTGTAAATAGCAACCCCCAACTGTACACTGTGGGTAACCTTCCCAGTGACCTAAATGACCATCTCCTCATTTATGTCATTAAGCAAAAAGCTGTTAATCCACAACTTCCCATAATCAGAAAAGTCAGAAACAATAAAGACTTTCACTGTGCCAAATTCCAACAGGAACTTATCTCCTGTAATTGGTCTATGCTAAAACACCTCCCACTAGAGGAGGCAGCTGTATATTTTAACAATAAATTTCTCAAATTCCTAGATCTGCATGCACCTGTCCGCTCAAAGTGAATAAAAGCTAAAACCAAAGTGAATAAAAGCTAAAACTGCAGCATGGCTTACTAAAGAGTCCAGACAAAAAAAAAATTAATAGCAGAAACAAATTATGGGCCCTATGGTGGTCCACTAAAGACCACCACAATTATGTTAAATGCAGGCAAACTAGGAATAGAACTAAAAAATCCATTCTAAAAGACAAAAAACAATACTACTGTAATTTACAGACAGTTAACCAGAACAGTCCTCAGAAGTTCTGGGAGGGTTTGAATAATCTACTTCATCCTGGAAAAACATCCACCCCATCCCTGCTTCTACCATTGATAAATCTCCTGAGGATGTCTCAGACTCCTTTAACCATTTCTTTACTGAAACAATTCCAACCCTAGCTAGCCAACAAACTCCTTGCTCCCCCGGCCCTGATAATACCACCCCTCTAAACCAACTCTCATTTAGCTTCCAACCAGTGCCCACATCACTCATCCGTTCTCTCATCAAAAAATTAAAATCCACCACACTCGCCGCTGACCAACTCCCCTTTGAGTACCTCCAAAAATCAGCTGATGCCATTGCTTATCTATTTCGATACTAATTAACTGTACCATAGCAGAGGCAAAAATTCTCACCATTTGGAAAACAGCCTATGTAATCCCGCTACATAAAGGAGAATCCTCCACAGATTTCTCCAATTATAGATCAATAGCTATACTTTCCCCACTTGTAAAAATAATGGAAAAATGTATACACAAACAACTCATGCACCACCTAATCCAAAATCACCTCATTGCCGTTACCCAACATGGCTTCTGACCAAACCACAGCACGACCTCGGCCCTCCTGGCTTTTACCAATACCATAAACAACAACAGTAACAATAATTACATCTCTTCTGCCCTCTTCTTGGATGTCTCCAAGGCATTTGACATGGTAGATCACCAACTTTTGTTACACACCCTGCAAACCTTCTATCTAGATTCCAAAGCCCTTCTATGTTTTAAATCCTATCTCAATGGGAGGCAGCAGGCTGTTCACTGGCAGAACAAGCTCTCTAACCTACTACCAAACACCCTTGGAGTACCACACGGCTCAATATTAGGGCCTCTACTGTTTTCCATCTTTATTAATGACTTATACACTGTCATCCCAAATGTCAGCTGTATCCAATACTCTGATGACTCCACCCTGATTTGCTCAGCTACATCTCCTTCAGAATTGAGGTCTGCTACCCAGTCCACTTTTAATACTATAGAGAACTGGCTCTCTGAACATCACCTGTTATTAAATCCCAAAAAAACTAAAATGCTGTTTTTTCATCTACACAAAGGTCTGCTGCTTTTGCCTTCAACATTAATGCGAAAGATGGCACTGTTATCTCCCCTGACCCCTCTACAAAACTACTAGGTATCATTATTGATAATAACCTAAAATTTGATTTGCATGTCAATCAATTAATTAAGAACATCAATAAAAAACTAGGAACACTGTATAGAATAAAAGCCTTTCTAACCCCCCCAGCCAGGATTGCCATAGCCCGCACCCACCTAATCTAAGCACTTCTATATGCTTCCCCCCTTTTCTCTAATCTAAACAAGTCGGTACTAAATAGACTGTCAACCTGTTACAATCACATTGCCAGGTTTGCCACTGGCCTGCCATTTGAACACACCACTGCATTAACCTCCAACAGCTTGGGTGGCTAGAACTTCCCAGTCTAATCCAATACAACCTTCTGATAATAGCTAATAAAATTCTCCATAATCCAGATGATACACCATCCCTTAGGAATATTATCACCCCCCCCCCCCCATAACAATCAGAGACTGCTTAGATCCTCGAACAAATTACTAATTCAGACAATCAAAATTAACTATACAGCTGGGGATGCCCTCTTTGCAAACTCTGCAGGTAGAGTTGGGAATCTCCTTCCAGCTGGCATTACTTTGCTCTCTTCCTTATGGCAACTTAAAACCAAACTCAGACAACATCTGGCATTAAACTGACTTTGCCACTGCAACAAGCCTGGATAACCCTCATCATGAATGTATATAATATATTTATTTCTACCTACTGTCTATTTTTTCCCCTGACTTAAACCAGGGATAACTGTACCTGTGAACTTGTCTATCTCATGTTTTTTCCATGTATCCTCTGTAAATAGCTTACCTGTAATTATGTCTTCATTGTTATATTTTTGACTCTGTCTACCTTGGAGCTTTTCTCCCAGAGCCACCGCTGAAAATGGACATGAATTCAGTCGGACTATCCTGGTCAACAAACGTAAAATAAATAAATAAGTAATAAAATGTAAGTTTGTATGGGCAGTATTCTAAAATAGCTTTGAAATGCCTGTGAATCACAAATGCATTCATATGCACACACACACACACACACACACACACACACACACACACACACACACACACACACACACACACACACACACACACACACAATAACTAAAGGCATATGCTGCATGTCCAAGAAAATTACTGTACCTCTCTACTACTCCAGTGGTAGGGTATAATATTGTCTTTGTCATGTATGCATCAAACTATTTTGTCTAATCACAAAGGCTGCAACAATTTTTTGCTCAAAAAGAAAATCCTAGGTCTGAGGTCCATAAGCTAAATATAGCATCTAAAATCCCTATCTCACTCTGTCCATCTGATTCATACTTGTGATCAACTCAGTTTGGAATACAAGGCTGCAAATGATCCTATCCTGCTTGACATTTTGTACGTCCATAAAACAGGAAGCATGACTCATACCAATTCTAAGGATCAAAATCAGCATCATTATATTAACAAAACCTGTTGGCAGGATAAACACCAATCCCAAAAGTTCCTCTTCTAATGGAATATGATCCTTCTCCATATCAAAGTAGCTCTCTAACATGATTTTAAATCTTACCTGTATGAGTGGTTGGAGATGCCTAAATTTAGTCAAGCTTTTCACTCCCTTATGGATAAAAGAACCAATTAGTGGGAATAACTGTGGCTATCCATGATCATGTCTGTTCAGTTGCCCAGTGTACAGATAATAGCCTTATGTGATCATAGAACTGGCATAAGGGAATGTGGGGATTGAAGTCATACACACGAGTATGACACAGAAGCTCATAGACAATGTGCTAGGCAGTGCTAAAATATTTCCTCATGTAGAAATGTATGAGGTATATGACTTCTTAAAGAGCAACAACAGGAAAACAGGTAATTTGTGACAACAAACTTCATGTCCCCTTGGAACAAGAAGTAATGGAATATTCAGTGAACTTGTATGTTCTTAGTAATGGGAAGGCCCCAACTCCCATAGCTGAGAGTGGAAACAGAACCTTGGAATGAATCATCATACCAAGTAAATTTGAAAAACTGTTAAAACTATTGTCAGAAACCAAGCAAGATTTGTAAGTGAAATAGGAAGAATAATACTCTTGAAGACCAAAGCTAAAATGCATGCTAATGGTAGAGTAACAATAGATTAAAAAATGGAAAAAAAAAAAAAAACAGGCCTAGGGTGGATTTGGAACTACAGATGATGTAAAGTAGCAGTATATTGTTTAAGATGGAATCATGTTTGTATACCACCATGATAGACCTTTTGCTGGGAACAGCCAAAAGTAAAATTTGAGAGCAATTCAATACTTTCAGATGACTATTAATCTACTTGTGTGCACAATACAATATCACTTGAAAAGAAGAAATTACATATTTGCATCTTTAATTGGAACCGAGAAGGCAGGCATTTTGTATTGGCATATGTATCATTATATTTTCTTCTGGAAGAACCATCCTGACACTTGTCTTGCCATTAAAATGTCAACAGTGATATCTTGTTTCAACCATGTTATTTCTAGACTGGTGGCTGTGTGTTTTATCTGGCAGAATGCAATGGATCATGTTCTCCAAAACATTCCAATCACAGGTTTACATTGACAACATCTTATTAATGGGTGAGATGAAAAGAGCATGGAAAGATTCATCTCTAGAGTTTGTGACAGGATAAAACATTATGGATTTTTTTTTGAACGAGACAGATGTAGTTCATCAATTAAAGGAACACTAATTGGCACACAGAAGCAGCATTTATTTAGGACAATGTGCATAAAACTGTGAACTAGTGCCTTGGGCCTGAAGGTGTAAGCCAAGGTGTCAGTTCACTGTTCATTGTCCTAAATAAATGCTGCTTCTGTGTGCCAATTAGTATTCCTTTATTTGAAGTGTGATGGATTTGGTATTTGGCAAAAATAACAAAATTTGTGTTAGAAAGATGTATTTCATCAAGCATCACATTTTTACTATGGACATAAGACAGCAGGCATTAGCTTTAGCAATCACAACAAAAAATGGAAGTAGTGTTAAGGGAAACACATCATAAAACATCATCATAACTTAGACTGTATTGTGTACTGACAATCTATTACCTTAAATTACTACTATATTTCTGGTTAATTTCCAATCTCTTAAATTTAGTTTCAGTATGAACTGGAAATGGGCCTACTTGCACAGGAAGAAGATGATCATGTGACACAAAATACTTTACCTTTACTACTGTCATGTGATTATTCACCAGATAGAGTAACATGCCCTTTACTGTAAAAGACTGCAGATGGGAAAGAAAAGATTCATTGCTTTGCTGTCATTATCAAATATAAACAGAAGCAATGTATAACCAGGTAGAGAGATCAAAGATCTTAACCTGGTCTGGTGAGTGAAATCATTTAGAAAGTACAATTCAGAATGAGATTTACACTGATTTTAGGTCGTTACTTGCAATCCATGCTGATCTTCATAGAGCTGGCATAATTGATGACTCCAGAACATTTTTTTGAGGCACACATGAATGATACCAAATACAAACAAGGCAAGTTGTCTTCTGCACATTATCTGGAACTATATGAACCATGTTCAGTTATTCTTCAGACATATGCCTCTTGTCTGTATTATTTATCTTTCCAAAGTGAGGAATCCTGCTATGAATGGAAACCAGGAATAAGTTGATACTGTTAAAATATGTAGCTTAGTTGAATAGTATAGCCTTGTGGCAATAATTTGTTGTATTATGCCACTTAACCTGCCATGAATAAGTTGATACTGTTAAAATATGTAGCTTATTTGAATAGTATAGCCTTGTGGCAATAATTAGTTGCATTGTATCACTGACCTCCACACTCTACATTCCCACATGCACTGTTATGCACTTACCACTACTATGCATATGGGAACACTTTTCCTCTTTTAACTCTTTTCTACCTAGGGTAAAGACAATACCCTTTTACAGGGAAAGTAGTAATTATTTTAATGATTTACCTTTCTGGCTATTTTTCAGATGTAGATTTGATTTGGCTTCTCTGTCAGTGTGTGCATTCCCACACCCTCCCCATTAAACTACTGCATAGACAGACCTTTGCAGAGGTACCCAGATCACTGCCCTATGCTCTTCAAGCTGTGAAACTCTGCCACTAGTACATTCTGACACAGTATTGGCTAGAACACATTCTTCATCTAGGGGTAGTGTCCACTGTACTCCGTGATCATGTTAACTAAGCGATTTCTAGTTATCTGAACTGAGGTTAATGGGACTACCAGATACTTTCCAGCCACCCTAGACTTACTCCATTTTTGCTGGGGGCAGTCATGCATACTGGGGGCTTTGCTTGTCTGTGCTTCTGTCTGGTGGGGATTTTTTTATATATGACCTACCCACTCCCTTTCTCCGCTCTCACACTTATTGATTACATCCAAGGGCATCTCCTCTCTTTGGATCATGCATCCCCAAAAGAAGTGTATCAATGAGCACCTTCTCCATCAGTTGCCCCAGCTTCTAATTGAACACAGTTTGGCTGGCCCGTAGTCAGGGCTTTATGCCTGTATGCCACTGGAGTGGCCACAGGAAACAGCACTAATCATCTGTCCTTCGTATAGTGTCAGTCTAGATCATATTTCGCAAGTTGCTGATATCCAGGAGGTGGTGTCAGTCAACACATCAGTGGGATAGATTTGTTCATCATTAGTTACTTTGACAGATGATATTTTGCATTTGCCTGTGGAGTTTTTCTTAGTCATTATATATTTTATCTCCAGATATCCTCTTTTATATTAAGCTTGTAGTACTGGGACTCTGTATAAAAACAAGACAGTTGTTATGGCAGAAAACAGAAGAAATAAGAAAAAGCTGAAAACTGAGATAGAAGGGAAATAGTGGAATAGACTAACAGTTTCAAGTATCTGGGAGGGGTAGTTAAGGGATGTCTAAAATAGGAGGTCAAAGCTAGAATCAGTGAGACTGCACTCATGTGGCACAGGGTGTCAGGGTTAGTTTGTCACAGAAAAATGCCAAAGAAGGTGAAAAATAAGTTATACAAACAATTGCTGAAGCTATATGTGATAGAGATGAAGTGCCTGAGATGGAGGGCAAGATGCACACTTTGGGACAGACAAGGAAATGATGACATCAGAACAGAAGCTAAAGTAACTGCAATTGCAGAAAACATCCAAGTCAACAGACTGTGGTTGTTCAGGCACATGTCAGGGAACCTAAAGACAATTTGGTGAAGATTTGGGAGAGACAGGAAGAAGTCAAGAAAATTATCAAAGAGATGGATACACCGTGTGAGTGATTACCTGCAACAGTCAGTTATGACTGTTGAATATGGTAGGAGAGTGGCAATAAATCAAGAAAGATACTATCATTTGATGCAACACCTCAACCAAATATATAAAATAGGAAAAGAAGGTTGATGATGATTATGTGGATGAAGATAATGACGATGGCTCAAGCTCAGGCTTACAAAAAAATCAATCTCATCACCATTTGCAATCGTACAGTGTGCAGAACACATTTTATTTGAATTTGATGCTCATTCATATACTGGATCTTTAGTCTTTTTCCTGCCATGGTTTAACAAAAACAACCTACTAATGATACTTGTTTCTTATTCATATACAGAGTACTTGCTTTATACAGTTCTTATTTTCTCGTGTGGTTTTTACCTGTCTAGGAACAAAACTCTGATGTGTGCCTGTGATTATTTTTATTATAAATCTGAACACAGGTATCTGTATTGTGCTGCAGAAAATTAACATGGATATTTACTCCATTGATTTTCCACATATACACCATTATTCTGTTATGTAGCTCAGTGGATAGCCAAAGATATAAATGACTTAATGCCATTCTGTTTTACAAATTCTTAAGTTTCTTAAATTTTGATAATGAAAGTTAGAAATGACAATTTGCTAAGGTGACCTATTTCTTCCATATATCAATATTTTCATTAACACTGCAGTTGCTGTCACTACTGACTCCAAGCATACCATGTCTTACTACTCCAGAAGGCAAAGTGAGTCTGATAAATGTTTTAAAATATCAGTATATTTGTACTGCCACATAGCAGTGTAATTCCATTATGTAGAACACTGTCACTTCAGCATTGTTTATAGCTTTGCTTTCTACACTTACATTGTTTACATTAATACATTTTTATTTACTGCAGTCTACAGGTTTTACATTGTATCCATCTGTCATTGTATACATGACTCATTCCTGCAGATTAATATACATAACCCCAGCGTTTCCAACTTCTATAAAGTAACAGCTCTGTGCAATTCAAAGTATTCATTGTATTTTCCAAATTATTTCGAGTGCTAGGAGTAGTAGCAATAGTATTAGTATTAGTATTAGTATTAGTAGTAGTAGTAGTAGTAGTAGTAGTAGGAAATGTAGCACTAGCAGCAGTGGTAGGAAGGAGTAGTAGTAGCAGCAGTAGTAGTAGTATTAATAGTTGTAAGAGTAGTAGCACTAGCAGCAGTACTAGTAGGTGGAGGAGTAGGAGCAGTAGTAGTAGTAGTAATAGGAGTAAAAGCAGTATTATAAGTAATAGTAGCATTATCAGTAGTAGAGTAGTAGTGGTAATAGTAGCAGTAGCAGCATCAGTAGCCATAGTAGCAGAAGTAATAGAAGTAGAAGTAGTCATAATTATACAGAGATTATATCATTCAGTTTATCTTCTATTATTAGTATAACAAGGTAGTGATGTTGTCCTTTAAAATGTTTCCCAGAAATTAAAACAAATAGATATATAATGGTTCTGTCCCTGTTTTATTCTAGAGGAGTGGTTTCCAGCACTGAAATTGTAATCTTAGCCCTTTTGGGCTGATTTCTATCCCTTTCAACATTCTGGCTTAAAAACAAACGTGTTTGCACATTTTTCGCATCGTGCAGCACTTTGGGGTTATGGTTAAACTATTCCAGATGCCAGAAAGTCTGCTCTTCAAATTTTCCCTTAGAACTAACTAGTTTCTCAGTAGGAGCACTAAAATCTGAACTCCTATGCTTAGCACAAGTTCTAGAACCTGCTGGAAAGCACTAAGAAGCCTTAAACTGATACAAGCAGTCAACTCTCCTTATTAATAAGGAGAAATTAATCATAGGCACTAAACAGCCTATAATTGCAAAGTACCTTGCAAAGGTAAGGGAAAACACCTCTTGTACTTTACAAAAAAGCACCTAAACAGGCATATCCAAGGGTCAGCTTCTGGTGATTTCTCCTGTCCACCTGGTGAATCTGGGCATACTGGGGCAATGCACCAACTGGCTCATTTACACAGACAACCCTCTCCTCCTACCACCCACACTACAACTTGTGAGAGATGCACTTACATAGCCAAACTGGAAGCAAAGCTCTCTCCAGCCGAGATTGGGCTAGACAGTCAAGAAGAGGTTAACACCTGCACTACACCTCAAACAACACATAGCCCTTTAAAACCCACACCATCAACACCCACACATAGCAAGAATAAACCCACATATGTGGAGGCCCTTAACATTAACCTGACCAAGCAACAAGGACCTCCAAAGCTGAAACATAAACACCAGTCACAACCAAAGTGACACATAGCTCAAAACACCAGTGTGCCACCCAACAACAGCCCCTAAATCAAGACAACGTACTCAACACTTTAGTCATAGGTGACTCTATAGTCAGGCAAACTAATGTCCCACTCACCAGGCTGAACAAGGAGAAAATTACAGTCAGCTGTCTGTCGGGTGCCAGGATCCGCCACATAATGCATGCACTCAAGTCATTCCACAACAAGTACAAATACGACTCTGTCATTGTCCATGTTGGAGTGAATGCAAAGCCATGGAGAGGATCATAATGGACCTCATAAATAAAGACATAGGGAATTTGCAGACTTTGGATCCAACCCAGTTTGGCTTTGTCAAAGGCAGATCATGCCTTTTAAACTTGGTTGACTTTTTCGAAACAGTCACCAAAGCCATTGATGAGGGAAAGGCAGTCCATACAGCCTACCTCGATCTGGCTAAGGCCTTCGATACAATACCCCACTCGGGTATCATTGAAAAACTCATCAGCTTAAATGTTAACCCATACATCACAAGATGGGTTGCAAACTGGCTGAGTGACAGAACCCACAGGGTCAGAGTTGCTGGCGCCATGTCAGACTCAAAGCCTGTCACAAGTGGTGTCCCACAGGGCTCAGTCCTGGGCCCACTCTTGTTTGGCATCTACTTTTCCGAAGTACAAGCAAACACAGGAGGGTTATGGCTGACAAAGTTTGCAGATGACTGCAAACTGGGCCATAGTAGAAAACACATCTGACACAGATATCCTTCAGAAGGGTCTCACAGAAACGGATAACTGGTGCCAGAGCCTCGGCCTAAAGTTAAATGCCAAAAAATGCATAGTCATACCCTTCGGGAAAAACAAGGTTACCCCTAGCTACCAAATAGGTGGCAATCCACTGAGCACAGAAGAAGTTATCAGGGACCTGGGGACCCAGGTTGATAGTAGTCTGTCATTCGACACCCATGTAGCTAAAGTAGTTAGGAAGTCCATCTACATTGCCCACCTTATCATGAAGGGATTCTCATCTAGATCAAGGGAGGTCATAGTCTCCCTTTACTCATCACTCATCAGACCAATGATTGAGTACAATGCCCCATTCGGAATGTATCTGACCCGACACTTGCAGCAGCTGGAGAGGCCACAAAAGTTCCTCACCAAAAGGATAAAGGGTCTCAAAATCTGTCCTATGCTGCCCGACTGAAAGAACTCCAGCTCTATTCAGTCGCCACCGCTTGCTCAGAGGTGACCTTTGCCTAACATACAAGGCCATGTCAAACCCAGATTTGATGAATATGCTTCACCTCAAAAATCTAGATCCATCAGAGCCACAAGGGCGGAGACTTAAACCTCGACACGGCTATTAATAGGACGTGCTGGAGAGATAGATTCATCACCCAAAGACTCCCTATGCTGTGGAACAAAATCCCGGTACATGTGAGGCAGAGCACCTCGCTGGCCTTGTTCAAGAGAAATCTTGACCAATGGATGGGAGATCGCAGATATACCCCAGGAATTACCTCAGTGTCACTGCTCGACAGAGGCACAGCAAAATAATGGGTATAGTTCCCCATACTAAAGGGGTGGCGTAAGCCACAAAACAATGGGCTAGGCTTATAAATGCCCTCGGGCAGATAGCCTAGTATGAACCTATGAACCTATGAACCTATGAACATACCTCCCTGGACTACATGAAAAGAGGCATGGAAGAGCTCTTGGATCATGTGGCCCAGGCAGATATGACCCAAGCCCTGAGTAACATCCTGCCTTTGCCCAGAATGATACCACAGTATAAGAACAAAATGACTGACTTCAACAATTGGCTAAGCTTCTGGTATCATTCAAAGGGGATCCAGTATCTGTCTGCCTGGGACAACATGATCGACAAACCACGATGCTTTGCCAGAGATGGTCTACACCTGTCACCCCTGGAATTCAGGTTACTGGCTAAAGCTCTTGCCACCCCTATAGTGCCTTTTTTAGGGAAGGTTCAAAGGACAAAACCACCACCGTAACAGATACAAGCTTGCAAAATCTGAAGGTAATGCTAGCCAATGCTAGAAATCTAAACCTCAAAATGCACTCTCTCGAGGCACTCCTAAAAATGGAGAACATCGATATCTGTGCAGTAACTAAGACCTGGTTCAAGGCTTAAGTGAGCACACCTGCAATACCAGGCTACAACTCTTACCACACTGTTTGGCCACCAAACCTAGACCGAAACACTAAAGGTGGAGGAGTGTCCATATTCACCAAGGATATTCACACCTCCAAGCCAGTTGCCCAACACAATGCATCTGAAATTCTCCATGCGCAACTAACACTAGGTAAGACTGCAATCCAAATTGTAGCTTGCTACAGATCCCCCACCATGCTCTAAGATTCTCAAGACACCTTTCTAAACATACTGGAAAATATTAAGATACAAGCAAACATCCTAATATGGGTGATTTCAACTACCCTGACATTAACTGGGAAAACTACTTGGTTACCAACACCGTTTCCCAATGATCCTTGGAATTCATACATTTCAATGCCCTGGATCAACTAATCCATTGTCTCACCAGGGGCTCCAATATCCTAGACGTGGTCATTACCAACATGGGAGATAGATGCTCCACACCAGTGGTCACCCCATCATTGGTCAAGTCTGACCATAAGCAAATCACCCTTCACATCCACATCCCACCCCCACCCCCCAGTAAGGAAACCTCCATAAAAAAACTTCTCCAAAGCCAACTTCATGATACTCAAGTCTGAAGTGACAAACTTCATGACACCCATGCAGATGAGAGCTGAAAGTTCGACTTCTGAATCCTACACTAAGGCACTGTATGAGCACATCCACTCATGCATGAATGGTGCCATCCCAAATAGAACCAAGATGCTCTCCTCCAAAAAAAGGAAGCCAAGCTGGTAGTCCCCTGCCAAAAGCAAACTATACAAAAGAAGAAAGAAACTGTTGAAGAAAAGAGGAAAATCCCAGGATGCAAAAAACTCCGTTATCAGCCTCAGTAAGAAGCTGAGATACCTCACAAAATCCTCCAAAGCTAGTTACAAAAATAAAATTGACAAAGATTCAAAGACAACCACAAGGCATTCTATAGTTATGTCAAGAATCTAAATGGCATTGCTCAGATATGCTGTGAGCTACAACAGAATGGGATTAAATATGCTGATCCCAAGGATATTGCTAATATCCTGGCAGATCAATTTAGTCCCGACTTCAACCACCTCTGACCCCCTAAAAGGCCCATCTCAATAACAAAAGATTGCCAAATTCCGGTATTCACGGCCACACAGGTAAAAAAATGCACTCTTCAAAGCTAAGAATACAGCATCCATGGAACCAGATGACATCCCGGGCTGTGTACTACACAAACTACAAAATGAACTGGCATCTCACCTAAGTATCATGTTTAATCATAGCCTCACCTCAGGCTTCATGCCCACTGAGTGGTGCACAGCTAGAGTTATCCCACTGCTCATGGGGGGATCCACCTTGGATCCAGGGAACTACCGTCCCATTAGTCTTATGAGCCCGATCTGCAAGGGCATGGAACACATTATCATGGAACTTATAAACAAAGACATTGGCAACCTTCAAACATTGGACCCCAAACAGTTTGGGTTCGGGAAGGGCCAATCTTGTCTCCTGAACCTAACTGACTTCTACAAATCAGTCTCCAGAGCTGTGGACGAGGGTAAGGTGGTCCACACAGCCTATCTGGACCTTGCCAAGGCCTTCAACACTATCCCCCACTCTGGAATCATAGATAAACTTACTAAGCTGGGCATAAATCCCTACATCACTTGATGGTTTGCCAACTGGCTTACTGACAGAACCCAGACTGTAAAAGTAGCCGACTCCAAATCCAGCTCCAGACAAGTGACAAGTGGAATACCTCAGGGTTCAGTCCTGGGACCGCTCTTGTCTGGCATCTACTTCTCTCAAGTACAGGCCAACACTAAGGGACTCTAGCTAATAATGTTCACAGATAACTGCAAACTGGGAGCCATTATTGAATCCCCAAATGATGTGGATATTCTACAAAAGGGCCTTACAGAAACAGATGCTTGGTGCCAGAGTCATAGGCTCAAGCTTAGTGCCAAGAAATGTACAGTTATCCCCTTTGGGAAAAAAACATGTACCCATAAATTACCACATAGGTGGCAGTACACTAAACACCGAAAGTGTAACATGAGACTTAGGGACACAGGTGGACAGTGGTCTCACCTTCAATAACCACATCGCCACAACAGTCAGGAAATCCTTCTATGTGGCACACCTCATCACTAAGGGCTTTTCATCCAGAAAAAATGAGGTCATTGTCCCACTGTACTCATGCCTCATTAGATCCATTATAGAGTACAACGCCCCGTTTGGTATGTACCTCACAAGACATCTGCAACAGCTGGAAAGGCCACAGAAATACCTCACTAAAAAAAATCACAGGCCTAAAGCAGATGCCCTATGCTGACCATCTAAAAAAACTCCAGATATACTCTGTGGCATATCATCTACTCAGAGGCGATCTCTGCTTAACCTACATGTCCATGTTAGAGCCTGAGCTGCTGGACATGCTCCACTTAAAGAAATCCCAATTCCTCAGAGCCACATGATCTAAACCTTGTCTTCACAATGAACAAAACATGCTGGAGGGATAGGTTCCTGACCCAGAGACTCCCCATACTCTGAAATAGACTGCCCATAAATGTAAAGCAGAGCGCCTCCTTGGCCTCTTCAAAAGGAACCTTGACGACTGGATGGGAGATAGGAAATTCACCCCGGGGATCACGTTAGTCACCCTGCTAGACAGGGCTCCAAGAAAGTAAATATTGTGGGAAGAAATATCCAGGGAATTGTTATGGCTAGGCTTGTATAGGCCCTAGGGCCGATAGCCAAGTACCAACCTATGAACCTATGAACCTATGAACCTACGTACATGTTCCTGTGTCATTTTCCTTTTGCTTTTCCTGCTGTCACAGTTTTTTTTACAGAACTTATAAAGAATCCTCTCAGCTTTTTATATCAGACAATAAGATAGATTTATTTGCAAATATCTAAACTATGCCTTCCCTTTCTATGTTCATTATATGCTTTCAGTAGTTCTTCACTTTTTAATGGCCAGTTTTATTATTAATAAAATGAAAAATGAAGAGGTAACAGATGAACTTGTTTGCCCCCTCTCTGATTGTCAGTTTCCCTTACAATGATCTTATTAAGATATTGTATGAAGAATTCATAAATTGCTAAGATACAGTTTCTAAAATACTCCAAAATGTCCCTTTTTAAAATAGTTTTATCAAAATCTTAAATCCATTGAGACAAATGCCTTGAGTTTTTAGTACCAAAAAGCACATTAATGAAAAGTGAATCATCTGCTTTATTACCTTTCACTTCCATATTATATTAAAATGGCTAATGCACAGTGAATATCTTCTACAACTCTCAATTTGAATTACTTTAGCTAAACTAGTATGCAGGCTAGTTGGTGATATTTCTGTTATTATGTCTTAACTTAATAACAATATAGGTCCGTCATTTCCTGAATCTATTTGATCCCCTTTTCACGTTACTAATATTGCCTTACCGTCTGTTTCCATACCGATGCTTTCCTTCTGGCTCATTAATTATGCTTATTACTAACTTACATGTAACTTGGAATCCCATTTACCATTTTCCACTGCAAATCCACTGAGTTTTCCTGATTTTAGTTTATTACTGACACTTTGAACTTCAACGTGTATACTAACTGTAGGCTCTATTGATAAACATGAGCAATTAGTATGCTTATGACATTCTTGAAATGTTTCTCTAATATCTGTGTGCTTGTTCAGCACACACCATTTTGTCTAGCATAATTGTACTATGTTTTTATATAATTTAGTCTAATAGCTAAATATGTGCACATTGTGTATACTTATCATTTTCTGTTTAATGTAAAATTTATCTCAATTTTTAATACCTTATTCCTCTCTTCTCATTGCATGCCCAGCTCTTCATACCTTGTTTTTGTTTTGTCAATTTCGTTAGGGATTACAGGAAAAAATTACAATTACAAGACATTTGAGTCATATGACCATATCACCATCCCATTAATAAGTCAAGGGCTATTCACCCATTCTGCATTAAGGCCAGGCCAGTCAAACCTGCCCAATCATTTATAGTCTTTCCGAATGACACACATACACACACACACACACACACACACACACACACACACACACACACACACACACACACACACACACACACAAACACACACACTCATGCATATTTTATATATATATATATATATATATATATATATATATATATATATATATATACATATATATATATATATATATATATATATATATATACACGCACACACACACACACACACACACACACACACACACACACATACACAAACACGCACATATTTATATATGCATATATAAAATATATACATAATATCTCTCTCCCTCTCTATACATATATATATATATATATATATATATATATATATGGGTCTACCTGACAACACCGACACATCACAACACCGACAACGAAATCACCGACACCACATAGCCAACAGTTCACAAACACGAAACCTCACATGCCCGACACACCATAATACCGACAATCAACAAACAAAACAACTCCCCTGTCCAAAAAGCACACACACAACACAAGCACACCAAAATCCTTACAAACCCACACTAAACCTCACATATACAACTATCTACAACCTTAACCCAAAGCCTAACCCTAAGGTCCGTCACTATCGCACACTCACCTAACCCGCGCCCTAACCCTAACTCACTTAATCAGCCCCTAACCCAAAGACTATCACTACCGCACACTTACCTAACCCGCGCCCTAACCCTAACTCACTTAACCCACCCCTATCCCTACAGACTGTCAATATCGCACACTTACCTTACTCGCACCCTAACGTCCATCACTACCGCATACTTACACAGCCTTTTCCCATGTCGGTGTTCTCAGCGTCTGTGTTTTCATCCGTCGGTCTTCTCACTTGTTGATCTTCAGGCGTTGGTGTTCTCATTGTCGGTGTTCTAAGCTGTCAACGTTGTCAGGTAGACCCATATATATATATATATATATATATATATATATATATATATATATATATATATATATATATATATATGTTGTAGGGGATGGACATTATTTGGAGTTGGCATTTTGACAATTGCTGTTTGCTTGGAAGGATCTGGTTATATGCCTGAACTGGTAAACATGTGACCAACATAAGTAACTTCTCAGCCTGAACATGGCACTTCTGAAGATTCAGCTTCACATGCTCTTTCCAGAACTTTCTTGAGGTTTCTGTCATGTTTGACTTCACCATTACCTCCTTCTAGAATATCTACTTTAATAGCACAGGGATACCCCAAATAAATTTGCTCCATTGCATGCTGAAAGAGTTCACTGGCAGAATTTATTCCAAATGGCATTCTCAGAGATTATCTTCCAAAAGGGGTACCGAATGTAGTTATCAATGAGGATTTTTGATCAAGCAAAATTTGCCAAAATGAACTAAGACAGAAAAAACAGTGGCATTTGGCATGAGGGCAGCAATCTCTTTGACTTTGCACTGGAAGATGAGCCCTTTTTAATGCTTTGCTCAGATTTTTTGAATTAATACATATTCTGATATCATCTGAACTTTTCCTATGAGCTACCACCATGGAGGATAGCCATTCAGTAGGTTCTCCTACCAGACAAATTAGTCCTAGCTGCACCATTCTGTCTAGCTCAGCTTTGACTCTGCTCTACATTGCTACTGGAACTTTCCATGATGGTCTGATAACTGGGCTGACCTCTGGGTCTAACTTCATAGAGTACACAACTGGTAGTTTGCCTAGTTTGTCTGGAAAAATATCAGCATACTCATGGTGAGCTTTTTATTAAGTGAAAGCAGTTCTATTTTCAAACTATCTCTGAGGCCTAACATTGACTACACATGTCTCTTGACTATGAAACATTGCAAGTCATAGTTATTCCTAGCAGAGTAACATGGAAGCACTACTGAGCCTTTGGTTTCAAACTCTTCACCACCATAAGCAACAAGCTTTGCACACTTTGTCAAATCAAGTTGTTCTGTAGCTTTTACTCTAGAAAATGTTTCTGCTGACATAGCATTGCACTTTCAGCCAGTATCTACTTTGAGTTCTCTGGGACTCCCATTAATCCAAACAGTACAAAAGATCTCATTCTTTGCCCACAAATCTACTGCATTAACTGTTTCACCAAGCACAGACACACCATCAGTACAAAAAGAAGGCCACAGCTTTCTAATTGATCAACTTGCTTCTTGGAATACCCTCTTTTAACTCATTCACTCTAATAGAGCTCAGTACGTTTGTAGTGTAATTTCCAATGGGTGGAGCCTAAGCCTTTTGATAGAATCAAATTATGTCCTCATATTTCAAACAAATCTTCATATCTCTGGAACCATAGGGGTTATGAAAGAAGTATAAATGGCAAACTCTTCAGTACAAATTATTTTTATAGTGGCATTATTCTTTAGGTTCTAGATATTAAAACAAATGTTATAAGTCACAGTAAACACAGTAACTATTACTTTTGTAATATTTTGTAAACAACTTACAATATCTCAGCAACCACTCAAGTTACACACATACTGTCAGCAGCATTGTATTCATCCAGCTGAGAGTTTTCATATGAGACCAAGGAGTTCTGTCTGTGCTACTTGGATGTTGAGATATTTAGAAACAAATGTGAGAATTATATCTATATAAATTAATATCATAAAAACAACAAATAATGTATTTTTATCTTTACTAGATAGAAGTAAAATATTAATGCAGTTGAGTTTTCCGTTATGTAAGCTTTAAGATGAAATCTTTTAAAATCTTGTACATAGCATGGTTTTGGAATTATTGATGCAAATAGAAATAAGCAATATTTGACGCCTAGAGGCATCTGTATGAGTTAACGGCAAATGCACCTGGAGGCGTCACTCAGATGTAATGAGTTAATAAAACAATGTGCCTTATTTAATTTACAAAATCTTTTGAAATGATTCCTCTTATTGCAAGAATGACTCTGCTGGCCAAAAGCTAAGCACTTTTCTCTTTTGTATTCATGATTTTCACAAGTACGACAGTTGAGTATGAAGCTAGGTGGGGGCACATGTTTTAACTTTGCTTCGCTGAGCGTGCTCTGGAATTTGCTGGAAAGACTTGGGTTTCCCAGGGACTGTTACAGGACCTGCAGTAGCTGCCAAGTGCTTGGGTCTTTTTCTTTTAACCACGTGCTGCATACTATCAACAAGAGCTTTGTCGCTATGCCTTCCATAGCTATTCTCATTTCTAACCATACTTGTGTGCTTTTCCATAAGCTCGTATATCTGACAAATCTCAATGACCTTATTTATAGTTAAATCATTGTTTCATCACTGTTTCAGTATTAATACTACACACAAGCCTGTTATTTATAAATTCATCCCTCAAATCACCAAATCTGCACATTTTAGCCTTATTTCTCAAGTCAGTTATATATGCTGCAAAGGTTTCACCAGGCTTTTGATCCCTTGTGTAAAATAAGTGCCTTTCCATTGTAATATTTATTTGGTGGTTACACTTTTCTCTAAATTTACATTTTAAGCATTCAGGGTCTTCCCAAATTTCAGCTGATACCACTATATAAATAACAAAATCCAAATGGCAAGAGCAAAACAAGGCAGGTATCCCAGAATACCATATAGGTGTCCTCGATACTTCAGTAGTCCACAGTATATAAACAGATAACCAGTACTGCAACTAATTCAGTATAAAAATTGTATAATTTATTTTTCACAAACAAGTTAGCGCTTTCTCCAGATGGCTTCATCAGACCTACTAAAACATTTCACTCATCAGTTTAAATACAAAAAATGGTGGGAAAAAAGCCTCAACGCTTCTTCCAAGGGCATAAAAAACTTATTCATTAACCTCATATAATTGAGGCTTACCTCAATGTTGAGTTGCTGCCATTCAAATAGCAACTCAGGATAGGTGATTCCGGTAGTGGGCATTTTAAGTACCCTGAGGCCTCACATTTGCAAACACTTTGTACACCAGATAATTTGAATAGCTTTAGTTAGTAAGTGAAAGTAGCACACAGCAAAAAAATGCAGTTGTTTTCCGTTTTATACATTTTATGTGATCTGGATATTGTTTCAAATGTTTTGATAATTATTTTGAATATTTTCATCAATATGTCCCAGTATCAGATATTTTGTTTAATTTGTTTTGAGCATTCTGAGTGTTTTGCTTTATATTTATAATGAAATAAATCATTTAAGTGAGTTTTAGTACCTGGAATTAAAATTTTCACCTGTTTTGTGAGTTTTTTGAGCAGTAGGGATGATCTGTTTCTATATAGTCCTCCAAATCCAACTGATTGCCTCATGGCTGTAACTCTGCATCCCATTTTGACACCATATCACTCTTCTTATGTGCATTAAGAAGATGTTGAGGCTTGGGTTTTCATTTAAGTAGTTTATTGTATACAAATACATCAGGATGGAGGGCAGGAACATTAAACTTAAACTATCTAACTGACTGACTATGACTACATACTTGCATGCTCACACTCCGGCTGCTCACTCAAAATGGCATTTTTGCATACACGTACTCAGTACTTATATGCACATGTTAGCTCACTGGAATGCTTCTTCAGGGTATATCACACATATGGCTCTACAGTCTTGGCTATTGCATGACTGATCTTTATGGAGTATACAGGATTATATACACACTAGAGTTACTGGATATAATTAAAAGAATATAAGAGCATTGTCATGTATAGACATGTTTAAGTGCTTTAGCAGGTGTATTACAGTTTTTGGTATTCCTGCCCATCATGATAATCAGAACACTGACTATTTTAATCTTATTCTAAAGAATGCTATCAAGATCTTAGTTTCAGTTAATCCCAGCCAAAGCTGACTTAGTGGATATAGTGAAGATTAAATATATGCAAAGTCTGCTTAAATGAATAATAAAAAGTGAAGTTTTCGCCACAGTGGAATTTAGGTAGGTATGTGGTTTGTGTTACCAGAAATATTCATTCATATGGGGTACAAAGAATAACTATCATATTATGATGAGATTTGTAAACTATTTAAGAATGACCCAGCCTGGAGTCAACAGAGGAGAAGATATTATATCAGAATTTTTTCAGTTTACACAGTTTTTAAGTTTAAACTGATACATGAAGTAATACTTTGACTGTTGCCAGTCTGTTGTTGACTTTATCATGCTGATATGTTCCTGGTTATGAAACAAGTCACACAAAGAATAGTCATATTTATTTAATGCCTCACTGATAAATATTTTAATAACTTCACATTGAAAGAATACTTACTTAAATTTTGGCCAACTTTTCAAGTCACGCAAGTTCCTAAATAGGATAGAGGTGAGTCTATCAAGGGCTTTCATCTTATTTCTTTTCTCACTCTTTTTTGTAAAGTAAATGACAGGCTAGTTTGCTTGTGGGTGAGGTAATAGCTGGCGGAATGTTTTATTTTATTAAAAAAATGCTAAAATCGGCTGTTCCCAGTCCATGGTACAAGCACGACTCTGACTAAAGTTGTTAATGCACAACTTAAGCTTTAAATCTGACATGTCCAGTGTCTTTGATTTATTAGGACATTAACAGGCATTAGGCAATTGCTGGCAAGTGGAATTTCATCTTCTCCAGTTAAGTTGTTTAAAAGCTGCTTGGAAGAAAATTCATCAAAAAACAATTTGTGTATCACTGGCTTAATATATGTCATTTGGCAACAGGAGATCTGAAAAGTTTATTTCAGGACCTTTTATTATTAATATCTAGGAAATTCTATGGAATGTCTGTCAGTATATACCATGTTCCTTTCTGTAGATGGTATAGTATCAGTAGATTCAAGGGTCAGCAATGATTATACTAAATTTAAACTGCAGATTACATTTAATTGAGGTCAGGACTTGCTAAGCATATGTGGACTAAGTCCTGGTTGTCAAAAGACAACATTACTAAATTTCAATTCTGCTACTAATTTTCTATACATGACACAACAGTTGATTAAAATGGGCTATCTGCACAATCTGACTATATGGTTATGAGAGCTAATAATTTTAAATTTTATATATATATATATATATATATATATATATATATATATAGGGTCTATATTAGAACACTGAACATTTAAAATGCCGACTCTTCTAACATCGATCCATTTTCAGCGAATGTTGAAAATATTGAAGAAACAGAAAACCAAATTTTTTCCTAGGGAAATAATTCAGTTGTCCTTTCTGTTGCTTCGGTATTTTCATCTCTCTGGTGGAAAGTTACGGGTTACGGGTCGATGTTCGATGTTTTGAATTTTCGATTGTTAGGGTTCGATATTAGAACACTCGACATTTTGAATGTTCAGTGTTCTAATATAGACCATATATATATATATATATATATATATATATATATATATATATGTATATGTATATATTTATATATATATATATATATATATATATATATATATATATATATATATATACATATATATATATACATACATACATATATAAATATATATATATATATATATATATATATATATATATATATATATATATGTATATATTTTATATATATATATATATATATATATATATATATATATACATACATATATAAAGAGTATGAAACCAATGTACACCCGTTTCTCTATCCTATATAGAGTTAAGCACCATTGTCCTGGTTAGAATAGAAAGTTGTTGTCTCTACACAAATCTATCTCATCTTTCATCTCTCATCTAATATACAATTTATCTGTTATATATGCAAATCTGGGAAAATGAAAACACATTATATAGTTCATAGCTTCATAGTTAGGTACTAGGCTATCAGCCCTGGGGCCTGTATAAGCCTAACCAAAAAAGGTTTCCTGGCATTCACCACCTTAGAAAATTGCTTTGTTATAATTAGGATTATTTTGCTATCATCCATCATCACTAATTATTAAAAAATATATATTTTTGTCAGCAATGAATTTTGTATTTGTTAATTCTTGTTTTCCTTATAAAGCACATCTTTATAAGAGTGTCAGTAGTTCAACAGGTAGCACACTTGCCTTTAATGCAGCAGGCTGTGGGTTCTAAACAAACACAATACAGATTGGTTACTAACACGGCAGTGTATCATAAGGAAGGTACTGTATTGATGAGTATGTAATCCTTTGAATGAAATGGTAAACTGAGGTCCTAGCTGCATTATTGGTGGTGGATCTAAAAGATTGTATAGCATCTATCAAAAAAACTAGTGGTCATTTCTTTAGAACAACATAAAAAACATATTTACAAAATATACATATTTGCAGGCACATATATACACATGTTTATTTTTTTACTATTTATTCTTTTTTTTTTGTTATCGTCCTCATTGTTATTCTTCCATAACTGAACACCAATCCTTCTTCCACAGCCTTAATCTAGTTTTTCAGAATATATCTGCCAAAATCCATTTTCCATTAAACAAAATTTCATTCAGCCTTTTACTCCAAGTAACCCATATTAAGTAAAAGAAAAACTTATCTAACTTTTTCACATATTCTTTCTTCTTGTTCTTATGACATCCTTACTCAACCATATTCATTACAGTATTGTTTATGTCATTAATATTCTCAAAAATGTTTCTTCACACAACTTTTTTACAGAGTTTCACCACTCTTAACAAAAAAAAAAACATACTATCTCTTCTTCCTCACAAAATAAACTCTTTCAATTTTCATTTTATATGGCATATCTGCTTTACTCATAAATTATCTATTACCAGTCTCCATAGGAAATCCTAGCACTCTGACACTACTTTTTACTTAATTTAGTAGCTTTAATCACTTGTTCTGGTAAAGGTTCCCTTTGAGTTACATAATAATATTGTTTCATCACATTATTATACCACATTCTTTTACTTTTCTCTAAATCATCAATTTTATTTTCCATGTTAGTATTTTTTCTTGATGATTTTTAATTTCTTCATTTACATATAATTTTTTTCTTTTTCTTATTCTCATAATCTCCAGAATTTTTTCTCTTCTTATATTTTAACATTCTTACTATTAATTTCTCATTTTTTCCTTTACCCACTTTAATAATGTATAAAAGTTTAAGGAAGCAGAATAAAAAAAAAATCGTTTTTTGTAACCCTAATCCACTTCATCTTCACCCATATAGAACACATGTTTTTTTAACTGGGTTTAATCCTGAACCCCATATGAAAGCAATCACCAATGGTAACATTTCCTTTTCATATTCTTTGTGATCCTATAAAAATTTGACATATATGCTATTTTCACTTAAATGCAGAATTTACTAGAAAAAAAAACATATTTTAGAATGCTAATATGTAAGGCCTCCGCAGAAGTCATATGTATTTCATTTCTTTTATCAAACCCTTCTATTGTATCACAACTACATCATTTTCCCAAAGTTTATCCCTCGCAAAGACACATTATTCATTAAAAAGTACACACTCCCAATTTTTATCACATCACCCAAACCCTTACTCTTATCTTTACTCTAGCTCATTCTCATTTCCTTTAAACATCCATTCAAAAAAAAAAAAAAACATTTTGTCATCCATACTTTGTAACTGCATCTATATCATCTGCATATATCCTTTACTATTTTAGCCAAATATGCAAATGCCTCCTCCTTTCTCCTTTGTAAATAATATCTTTGTCAAAACAGTAATGCTTTAAATATTTCTGAATTGGATATTTATTTTCTCCATATCATAATATTCTCTTGTATTATTTTCTAAATTCTCTAAAACATTTCTATACATCTTCCCATACTTCACTTTCTCTTCCTTTCTTACATCATCCTGTCATTGAAAAAATACATTTTGTATTTTTTTTTTTTTTTGTAAATTCAATCCACTATTCAGACCAGTTTTACAGAAGTCTTCAGTAAACTTCCGTGCAGGAATAGCTTATACCTGCATGGAAGAGACCATTCCCGTGCAGCATGGCACCGTGCCATACATATTCATGAAGGTGTGCTGCCGTGCTGTAAAACAAACATGGTTCTGTGTATGAGTGCAGGGAGTGTGTCTGAGAACAGTGCTCTCACAATACACTTGCCCCTGCACACCAGAATTGCTGTACAGCAATTTAAATAGAGTGAGAATGTTCGTAACACCCCAACCCGTCAGGGTAAGAAATCTGGACAAAGCCATAAGGGACAATCATCCCTACAAATCCCAAAAGTTGCTAGAATAACAGGTTTAGCATTAGCATGACTTTTCAGCAGGGTATGAAGCATAAAATGCATATATCTCAACCCATCAGAGTAAGAAATCTGGAAAACGCCATAAGGGACAATCGGCCCTACAAAGACAGAAATTTGCTAGAATAACAGATTTAGTATTACCATGAATTTCTGGCAGGGTATGTAGCATACAACGTGCACCTCACAACCCATGAGAGTAAGAAATCTGGGCAAAGCTATAAGGGAAAATTGTCCCTACAAACCCAGAAAGTTGATAGAATAACAGGTACAGGTTTAGCATTAGCATCAATATTCTGCAGGGTACAAAGTAAAAAAAACACAAAAAAAAAATATTTTTTCCCATATGCAATAAAGTTTAAGCATTGCTGTGTGGGTGTGCCCATTGCTTAGCTATACTTAGCCCAGCTGAATGGCACAATAAGATAAATAGCAATAGACATCCCCCATAAGCATAAGTGCAATAGTGTAGCAGTTAGCGTGTACACCTTGCATGTAGTCATTCACGGTTCGAACATCACCAAAAACATATCCATTTTATATGTATAAACATTACAATTTTAATTTATTTGTATATTTATGTAGGAAGTAACTTATATTTCTCAACCAGAGTAGTGTATTAGACCCAGAACTGAGGTGTCAGTGAAGTAGTGAAACTTCCATATAAACACAAGTGCCTCATACAGTATAGTCACACAAGAATAAATGTAATTACAGCACATCAATGGATGTCAGGAAAGGTAAATAAATTTATATTATGTAATGAATGATGAATCACTCCCATACAGATGGTAGTCCAATAAAATAAAACATAAGCAGTGCTAAGCATTGCACAGCTATGCTTACCCAGTGTAAGCATTGTGTACATATTAATACTAAGCAATGAGTAGCTCAGCTAAGTGGATTTGTCCAAAGGTAAGCAATGTTGAACTTGCCATTTTAAGCACTGGTAACCTTAGCTAAGCAGGTTTGCCCATAGATTAGCTTAGCTCAGTATTTTCAAAGCCATACAATCATGGCAGAGGGTAAGAAATCAGCAGTATTTACACCCCACAGGTGGGAATCCAGCTCATAACTAATTGTAGCTCTCCACTGTAGGTAGTATGGCAGGTGTTGGAGAAGGCATGTGCTTTTGGGTGGAGCACTGGGGCATACAGGAGTACAAGGTCATGGTAGGACTCCTGGTGAAAAAACAATGACATGAGACTGCTGCAAGACCAGTACCCGGGCTCCCAATATAAAGCAGAAGCCTGGGAAAGTCTCGCCCATGATCTCACCAGTGCCACTGGTATCCCTTGAACTGGTGAGCAGGTCCAGCACCACTATGCTGATTTGAAATGGAGGACGAGGGAGCTCTTGAAACAGTGGGTCCAAGAAGCAAGACAGAGGGTGATGTCCCAGCAGTGTGTATGTATTCACAGCAATAACTGTTTACCAAAGTCCAGCCTGTGTATGTGATGGATAGGTATGCCTAAATGTTTCTCTATTCTCATTACAGCTCCAGCTGAGTGGGCTGCAAATCAAGAAGCTCATCCCAGTAGGTTGCAAAGGCTGCATCGCTAGGCTGGTGAGTAACAATCCTGCTTGTAGTAGTCATACCAAATAAATATAAAGGTGTAGTATGTCACCTGGCAATATAGAAAATGTGTATGGTTTGTACTGAATAAACCAGACAATATGACAGTAATAGTCCCATATAGGTCCTATTTAAATAAAACTGTAACAACCTGGCAATAAAGTTCTAAATCCTGGAGTGGTTGTGTTTACTCTGGTACAACCAATAGAGACTTAGACAGAAAACACTGAAAATAAAACAGCAGTTCTTCAATAGCTTACTCTGATGAAGGTATTGTATGGCATGACATG
>NC_056726.1:74725712-74848212 GCF_019279795.1 Protopterus annectens | reverse complement strand
AGGACCAATCACAATACCAGTACACGATCAGGCACTCAGTATTACTGCAGCACAGGTTACAACACCACTGTCCAAGGCCAAGAATACAGCTTCTATGGGACCTGAAAATATCCTTGGCTGTGTTCTACATGAACTACATAGTGACCTGGCACCTTACCTGTGTTCCCTGTTCAAGCACAGTCTCACCTCAGGCTTTGCCCCTACTGAATTGTGCACTGCTATAGTCACTCCTCTCCACAAACGAGGTGTATCTACAGACCCTGGGAAATACCGCTCCAACTGCCTGACAAGTCTGTTATGTGAAGCTATGGAGTGCATCATCATGCATCTTATAAACAGAGATATGGGAATCTGCAGACTCAGGATCCCACACAGTTTATCTTTGTGAATGGTGGGTCATACCTGCTTAGTCAAACTGGTCAACCTCTTGCCGTCAGTCATCTGAGCTGTGGATGAAGGCAAGGTGACACATACAGCCTACATTGATCTGGCCAAAGCCTTTGATAACATTTCCCACTCACTAAGCTCAGCATCAAACCCTATATCACTAGGTGGGAAAAGTGGCACAAACACAGGGGTAGATTGGACATACTGCTGTCATACATTGAGACAGCTGCAGATGTCACTGGGTTTGTTGTAACATCCTTTATGAGGAATATGACATCAGTAATACTAATAGAAGTGATTATTTACTGACTGCATTCCCCAGAGTCCACAGCTGATTTACCAAGGACACCAACTGTCTACTAAACACACAAAATATGACAGGTAGATATGTGTCCAGTCTGTGGACAGAGTGCCAGTGGAGAGGTATGACAGAGACATATCACTACGAGTCATGACATCACACACTAACTGCATGTCAACACAAACCCTGTCAATCTATCAATCCACCATGTGTATAACAGCACTGATGACATAGAATCTGTTCACAAATCTGGGGATATGTCCCTCGTTCTGGTTGGCTGTCTCCACATGTCCTGTCCTGTGACATATTGCCACCACTGTATGTAAATCTGGAGGTCACCACCTCTGTAATGTCCCTCACGCAGGCAAGGAAATGGGGCAAGGTCCACATTAAGGAATGTCCCATATGCCAGAACTAGCAGCAGTGTCCAGGCCCACAACACAATGCAATGTAGGCACCTACATAGTGGTATGGCCGTAGCAATACCTGACATCTGCACATCTGTACAGAGGTCAGACAGAAAGTAGATAGCCAACATATTATGTATTAGGATGAATGTTTTGAAAGATACATGTCTGAAACTGAAAGGTATGCCATTACTACATGACAGCAGTCCTCAATGACATGTCCAAAGAACATAGTAGTCTACAGTTAATATCAACATATCAGATCAATATCCAATAGGACATACATATAAACATACACCTCAAACATCTATAACAAGATACTCAGTACTCAGAGTCCAGCTTTGCATGCAGGGGTGTATAGTTCCAGTACTACAATCTGCAATTTACTCTTGCTTGAAAAAGCACTGTTAAAAGTACTAACATAATGAAACCATATGTGTTAACCTATTTCTGTCAACCAGTGTACTGTGACTGATGTAATATGCAAGTGTGACTGCATATAACCCGAGATACTACCCATGTATGAAACAAATCCAAAGAGAAAAGATTGTGGTACTAACCATGTATATTCAGGTGTCCCATACAGTACACTCACACCCCTTGCTACTGTAATGACAGCACATAGAAGCCTATTATGTACAGGGAATTAAGTACACTTATTAAATATGTCATTACCCTGCTATTTTACCAGACTGGAATGTGATCACTGGTTACCAGGGCTAAGCTATGCTTAGCAGGTTTCAGCATTGCTTAAATGTGAATGCTAAGCAGATTTGCGTGCTGGTAAGTGAAGCCTACATGATGTACGGACCTATTCATTTAACTGTAAATTAGTACCGCTTACCATTTTGCAAACTCACGCAAACATGCTCAAAGTTGCTCAAAATTGCCTTAACCACTCTGTATCCAAGAGTCCTTGGTCTGTCAAGCAACAACAAAAAAAAAAAAACAACCATTGCAGGCTTGAACCCAGAACCCTGCACACCATAGCCTATGGGTTTTTCCAGTGAGCCAGCTCAGCTGTAGTGCTTGAGGATGTTTTCTCAAACATACACTTCTTTACAGCCAGTTTACAATAGGGAAGAGACAAGTGTGCAACTGGGAAGGATTGGTATCTATAAATATATATATATATCTGAAGAGAAACATACATAGAGAGTGAGATATGTAAGGAAATCCATATATGTGTACAAGAATATATAGATATATTACCAATAAATACTGAGGTGTGTATGTATATATATATATATATATATATATATATATATATATATATATATATATATACATATATACATATATATATATATATATATATATATATATATCTATATATATATATATATATATATATATATCTCTATATATATATATATATATACACATACACATGTTTATATATATATAGACATATATATATATATACATACACATGTTTTTGTATATACATATATATATATATATATATATATATATATATATATATATGTGTACATACACACACACACACACACACACATATATATATATATATATATATATATATATATATATATATATATATATATATACATATATATACATACACATATATATATATATATATATATATATATATATATATATATATATATATATATATATATATATATATATATGCATACATGTTCCAAATTGCCCATACAAATATATGCTGCTGATAGACCACCCACAACTGGGGCAGCGTGCACAGTTGGATACAAAATCAGCCATGACACTCACATCTGCCCCCCCCACCACAGTCCAAATAAATGAGTGATCAGTACACTGCTACAAAATTATGATAGGCCATACACAATGGCCAGGCGTACAACAATCTCTTAGCAAAACAAATAAAATGTCTGAATATAGCAAAAAAAAATACAACCAGTCAGTTATTCACACATCTTTATTATACACTGATGTCTTGGGCAAAGCCTTCAAGGAGTAAACATCATCAGAAATAAATGCCTTGATCTGAAAAAGCAATTACCACCTAATTACATGATTGAATACACAGCATCCAATTACACTCGTCATTTAACCCCCTATGGGTAAAGTATCACAGCTAATATTAATATATTGAAGTCTGTACATAACAGTTGTCCTTTTATAAATGTTTCATCACACTGAGGAACAGACATTTTTAGAAACATAACCTTGACACCCACTACTGTCCCAGTGGTGTAATTTATTCAAATGTACATCTATAGAACTGACATATTTCTTATCAGTAATACATCTGACATGTTTTAACAGCCTAGTTTTAAAACGTGTTACTGTCCCCCACATAAAATATGTTACAAGGCCACCTAAGAGCATTCCCCATACACCTACCTCTTGAATGTACAGACTTCAACATGTTTCCCAGCCATTCCCCTCAGCAGGAATTACAGAACTAAATAATGATAGACCAGTATACCTATCCAACTACTACGGTATGACATCTAGACAAAGCCTGATATAATTGGTAGACAGAAGCCCAACTACATGGCCATGCATGAAATATTGCTGTTATACACTGAGAAAGTTCCTGGTGTTACTGAGTTTGTTGTAACATATCTTTTCTGAGGGATATAAAGTCAGAAAAACAAATGGATGTTACTATCTACATAATGTAATCACCAGAGTATGCTACTGGTTTGCCAAGGACAACATCTGTCTGGGGAACAGCCCATACATAACAGGCTAACCTGTGGCCATTATGTGGATGGCACTACAGTTGAGAGGTATGGAGAGACAGAACGTTGTCAGACTGAAACCCATGCAGAAGTAGCATGTGCAGACAAACCCTGTTAAACTAGCAGTATTCCAAACATTAAACAGCAATACTCACATGCTACTCCTAAGTCTTGAACATTTCCCCACCATTTGGTTGGCTTGTCTCCACAAGTCTTGTTGTAAGAGGTAGTAGCTCACACAACTCCAGGATGTCTTCCTCACAAGTAAGGGAAAAGGCCAACACTCACATGGAGTACTCATTTAAAGGAGTGTGTCACCATGACATTGGCTATTGGAAGAACTACACAGCTGCTCTGCATGCAGTTAGCAATTGGGGAACCCCAGCAGGTGCACAGACCATCACCTGGTCATGAGCATCACCTACAAAAGCCATGCTGCCACTTATTCAAACCAGTACTATCCCTGTAGTGCACACAGAGAGAGAGGGAGAGAGAGAGAGAGAGATAGAGAGAGAGAGAGCAATAACAAATGAAACATAAAGTGGAAACAAGAGGAAAGAAAAAAGGTAAGTGGAACATGTAAGGAAGTAATTGAATGTAGCACTTGGTCTATAATAATGGGAAATATGATTTGGAGGAATATATGTAAAACAAGATACGCTGTACTTATGTCCTGCTAAACAGCTGCTATGGCCATAGCATATGGCCCTCTCTGCAGTGGGAGATATCAGAGACATACCTCTCAACTGCAGATATCCTCACAAAATGTCCACATTTTACCATCATGTATTTTTGTCTGTTCCTTCTGAGATCTGTACTTTTCTGGCAAATAGCTGAGGATTAAAGTCATCAGGTAATGATAAACACTTGAGTTTAAGACACCACATCTTTAAGAATATTCACTGTAATGCTAAATGTATTATTCTACAAATGTCCTATGTTTGTAACAGGTATATTTAAAGTCTGTCCCTATTTATCCCCCCCCCATCAGTTTAGACACTGTCCAGATGTGAGGCTGTGCGAGGTTGTAAGGTCGGATCACAGCTCAAGAGTCTGTCTCACCTGGGAAAGGACTGTTCATATATGACAACCGCAGGGGTGTCTGTCAAACAGTTGTGACTGTGCCACTGCTAGAGCAGTTAATGGGATGTTTTCCATATCCATGTTATCTGTGATTATGATTATGATTATGACACATGTTTGCCTTGTAAAGCTAATACACCTATATAGAGCATGTGCATAGTAGAGTACTGTTGCAGACATGGGTTGAACTGCATGTGATATATTGAATTGATAACATTCAACTGTACGGTGTTCTGCTGGACAATAAGCACATTTGTGACTGATATCTGTAGTCACATACACATATACCTGTGTTATGTCAGCCAAACCATTGGCAGGACTGTGAGCAATGGCATTGTCACATAATAGCCTACTTATGACTGCTGAACATCTTCCAGGTTATCACAGTGATGTCAAACCCTACTGTGCAATCCAGGTACTATGTATGGTGCAGCTATATTAATACAGTATCAGTACTGATGTCCCTTTTGACACCAATTTATGTGTGCCATTGTCCAGATATACTGCTGTAACAGGTTGAGAAGTTTGATTGAGCAGTAAGACTGTAAATACAGTGTGTCATGCAAGTAGTGAGGTAAATAGGTTGTGCATGTTGCACATGTGTGTAATATCAGTGTCAGTGTATGCAACAGACATATATGTGTACAGCCACTTGTGGTTGCATTGCCCTTACACTGATGTAGGTACTGGAGTAGGCATGATTATCAGGTATTAATCAGAGAAGTGTCCACCTGTGTTATGACCCTCTGTCCATGCCTGCCACTACCAACTATATCAACACCTATATACAGTGGATATCACAAGTTTACACACCCCTGTTGGAATGTCAGGTGTGTGTGCTATATGACAATCAGAACACAAAAGATCATTTCATAATGTTTCTCATCTGGAATGTGACCCCTAACCTGTACAATTCCATTGAAATACAATCAAAGGTGTTTCTAGGAAGGTGACCAACTATTGCCAAGTGAAGATTTGCCATGATGTTAGAGTCCAGACCAAGATGGGTGAATGCTGTAACCATCTCATGAGATGCATACACAAGTTTAAGGGTGTGCACACTCATTCAACTGGGTTATTGTACTGAGGATTATTTCCATATGTTTTTACAGACCAGATTGCCATGTTTTCAATTGAATTGTACAGGCTATAGGTCACACTACAGATGGGAATTGTTATGAAACGAGTTAATGTGGTGTCATGTTCAAATTGCATAAATACCAGGCAGTGTATCAGGGGTGAGTACCCTTTATATCCACTGTAGCTATATGGACACAGCAGTACCTGACCTGTATATCCAGCCTCCACCAAGGTAGAGTAATCCCCTTTGGTGGACAGCAGCAATACAGAAGCCACATAATAGGTTGCTACATTGGCTGTACAGGGACATATAGGTGCAGTCAACAACTTTGAAGCAAGTCTAACTATATCTGTGCAAGCAAGTTCACAAGTGATGTAATGTAAGGCTGACTATGACTATGAATCGGACATATCCACACCACCAAATACAATCGCAACTGTGTCTCCACATATGTTGTAAGTCTCAGAAGAAACAACACAATTTACCTTACACTGGGGTTAAAGAACACCCCATACACACATGCCATGGATATAGGCAACCTGTATCACACAGGTTAGGTGGGAACATCACTACCCTGTCTACCCCAGTCATACATGGAGATATGCACATCAACCACACTCCTCCCCTCAGCAATGGTGAGCATATACATATTGCCTACTGATGACAACAACAGCATATCTCCATGGGGCATAATAACATCAGTGTCTGCTTCCTACATGAACTCAGGCATGTGCACAGAGCTCCATCACACACCACAGTCAAACACAGACTTCCCACAATACACAAAATCCACATGGAAGATGACCACTGTCAACTCTCTACACAAAAATGAATGGAGGATAGAGGATTATGCAATCAAGTGTCCAACATTGGGGGTAATAGGATAGCTCAGGGACAGGCGTGTAATGTAAGCTGCTATAGCCATGATAGCTTGGAGTATTCTGGTGTAGTCTGGATTATTTGCAAGTAATATCCACTGCTGATGTGCATTTTGGCAACCGTATGAGGTCCTGTGACCTTTTCCTGTTTATGTCTTTAAGATAACATGCAAAGTGCTCACCTACTAGCATTCTCTGTTGGGGAAACAGACATCATCACCCAATATGTGATTGAACATTATGCCCTGTCATGTAGATGGAGAGCAGAAGATGTGCGGGAGAGGTCTGCTCTGTGGAACAGTGTGGTCTACAGTGTAGATGATGCTGGCCTGCACAGCAGAACTTATGTGCAAGTGCAGCATCGGGTCAGCAACCTGAAATGCCATGCCCATCAATGGGCTACTGCTGTAATTTACCATGCACACAACCATCAGTAATAGCTATATTGCTTTAAGTAATAGCTATATTGCTTGTTGTGCATTTTCACTTGTGCTGGGGTTAACTGTATTGATTCACAGTGCTCACCACTGGGGCCTATCTGACATGAATTCAACATTCCTGTAGCATACCTCAACCCTTGTTAGTGCCAAGATGTCCAGACAGAGGCCTGAAAATTGTGCTGGACAAATGGCATAAGGTAAGGTCATACGTGACACATTACTGATATACAGTAGATGTAAACTGTGTACACATCCCTCTTAAGATGCAAGGTGTTCCTGTTACATACTAATTAGGACCACAATATGACAGTCCACACCTCTTCCAGCCTTTAATGTGACCCATAACAGGTACAGTTCACTTGTAAAACCAAGCATCTGTACTCATGTATTGCACCTACAAGACAGGCCACCTGTAAGGGCGGCAGACGTCCTATCAGCATGATGTTTCAGTCAGGTATGATACCTCATGCTACCATATGTGTCAGTACACTCACTGTGACCTATTTGGCTATAATATCACATACATGGGCATTGTTAAGGCACGCAGATGACTTCCAACCACATATAGGTTTTAAACATATGGATATTCCAGACACATCTGTACAGAGGACTGTACAATGGTTTAACCTGCTGCATGTGAGGCAGATACTGTCACCACACTATATAAAGTAATGGCAGTGGGAGGTGGTCACCAGCCGTGGCATAAGCCACACATGATATGATCCTCACACACACAAACAATTGCCAACATTAGGAATAGAACTCCTGCCTATCTAGGTATTCCTACTATTGTGTTACACAGTTATGAGACACGCCACAGTGCTTATACATTTCCAACTCAAACAAAGGTACTTCTGAGGTGGATGACATCAACAGGTCTACTAAATTGGAGTGAAGGGAAGTGTAAAGGGTAGTACACATGTCAAAGTTGTGCTAGACAGTACATGATTCACACACACTTGCCAGTACTGGAATTGGATTTCCTGCCTATCTAGGTATTCCTACTATAGTGCTACACAGTTATGAGATGCACCACAGAGCTTATACATATCCAACTCTACCAAAGGTACTTCTGAGTTGGATGACATCAACAGGTCTACTAAATTGAAGTGAAGATAAATATAAAGGGTAGTACACAGGTCAAAAATTGTATGAGCCATACAGTACATGATTCACACACATAGACATGCTTGTCAGTATTGGGATTAGAATGCCTGCTTATCTAGGCATTCTTACTATAGTGCTACACAGTTATGAGATGTGCCACACTGCTCATACATATCTAACTCTACCAAAGGTACTTCTGAGGTGGATGACATCAGCAAGTCTACTAAATTGGAATGAAGGGAAGTGTAAAGGATAGTACACATGTCAAAAATGGTATGAGCCAGATAGTACATGATTCACACACATACACACACACACCTGCAAGTACTGGGATTAGAACTCCTGCCTATCTAGGTATGCTTAATATAGTGTTACACCATTACCGCACGTGCTACAGATCTTACTAAGCTTTCATGCGGCCAAAGCTGCTGATAACTGCACAGCTGTGGTAAAGTATTACAGGTTACAGATAGTCTGCCTTCTGTTCCACCTGTAAATCATGCTAGTTCTTTCTGTATTGCACTTCAATTAGCATTATGGCTTGGCACATCACCAGGTTATTGTATCATGAAGTGTGGCACACCTGTGAGCCATCAGCAGTACTTGTTCATCACAGATGTTGCCCCAGTACTGACTAGTTATGTCCACCCCTCCTGGCATGTTTGAATGGCAGTTATCTGTGCTTTTACACATTAACCTTGTGCACATGTCAATTCTGGGGCACTGTTGCAACTATCATATGTACACAGACAACCTTCCCCTCTAAAATCCAAACAGTCAGACTTGTGAGGGTTACCCATATATCACCCAATGTGGACATATGCACTCTCCAGCGAAGACTGGACTAGCAGGTCAAGAGGATAAGATCAACACCTGCACCACACCATGTGGAACACGTAGCTCACCATGACACCCACTTTGACAGCCATGATGCACAGTGAAAAGCCACACATCACCTTCCCAGAGGTACTCAATGGACATCTACTCAGACAGCACAGACCAGCAAGGCACTCACTCACTCAGACACAGTAACATGGCACATGCCAAGGGACACATATTTAATCTACACAGTGTGTCCCCGACCTAAGCCCCTAAGGCTAACCACCTTGCACAATACAGTGATCATGGGTAACTCAATACTGAGGCATACACATCCCACTCACTAGGTTGAATATGGAGCAGGCAACAGCCAAATATCAATCACATGCCAGCATCTAAAACCTGACACAACTACGAGTATCACTCTGAATCCATGTGGCTGTGAATAACTTAGGACACACCTCCCTGTTGATGTTCAACATCTGTTGTAGAATGGAGAATGGAACATGTTCTGGTTTGGATACACCTCCGATTGCTAATAACCACAGCCACAGGGTATATTCATCAGCCAAACACACTGAGATTACTATTCACATAAACACACACACACACACACACACACACACACACACACACACACACACACACACACACACACACACACACACACACACATTTGCCAGTAATGAGATCCATAGGTTCATTGCTTCATAGGTGTATAGTAGGTGAATGAGCCTGAAGGCACTACAAGGCTAGCCCAAGGGAATAGCTTGGCATCAGGCCACATGACAATAATCCCCAGTATGGCTCAGGAGCATGGTCACTGGAGTGGGCAGCAGGGGTGGGTATTGTATTCCCCATCCATTCATCCAGGGTTTCTATTGTGGGTGGCCAGTGATGTGCACTGCTTCCCATGTATGACATCTATATTCCATAACATGGACAGTGTCTTGATTGTGCACGTCCCACATGCATGCCCTTTGATCTTTGGAAGTGTGCTTAAGGTCTCTAGGGCATGTTGTGTAGACAGATTGGTATATTCTGATGTAGCATTCTTGACCTCATTTAGTGAGACCTTGTTATGTAACTGAGGTAGTGATTACACCTACATTGACAGTATGATATGGGTATTCAATGGAGTTAGTGGCATCTTCCATACAGAGCATATGAATCTTCTTCTTTCGGCTGATCCCATTTAGAGGTCACCACAGCGGATTAACTGTTTCCATTTCTTCCTGTCCTCTGCATCTTGCTCTGTCACACCAAGCACCTCCTTGTCCTCTCTCACCACATCCATAAACCTTATCTTAGGCCTTCCTCTTTTCCTGTTACTGGCAGCTTCATCCTTAGCATCTTTTTCCCAATATACTCTGCATCTCTCCTCAGCACACGTACAAACCAACATAATCTTGTCTCTCTTGCTTTGTCTCCAAACCTTCCAACCTGGGCTGACCCTCTAATATACTTATTCTTAATCCTGTCCATCCACGTCACACCCAGTGCAAATCTTAACATCTTCAACTCTGCCACGTCAAGCTCTGACTGCTGCCTTTTTGTCAATGCCACTGTCTCCAACCCATATAACATAGCTGGTCTCACTACCCTCTTGTAGATCTTCCCTTTCACTCTTACTGGTACTCATCTGTCACAAATCACTCCTGACACTCTTCTCCACCCACTCCATCCTGCCTGTACTCTCTTCTTCACCTCTCTTCCACACTCACCATTACTCTGAACTATTGATCCCAAGTATTTAAACTCATCCACCTTCACCACCTCTACTCCCTGCATCTTTACCATTCTTCTATCCTCCCTCTCATTCACACACATATATTCTGTCTTAGTCCTGCTGACCTTCATTCCTCTTCTCTCTAGAGCATATCTTGTATTCTCTTTGTGGGGTACGTTTGCAGACTTTACAGTTGTTGCAGGTATCTAGTGGGGAACATGACAAAAGGGCCACTGTACACATTAATTGGCTACAGAGGGGATGGAACAGGGTGCCATGTCCTTTTAATTGCTGGATAACACACACAGTCAGGAGATGTAACATATCAGAGTATATACTGATGTCAGTGGCACTGTTGTAGTCAAAAGGCATGTAGTCCACTGCAGTCATACTGTGGGTACTATTTGTGAGGCAATATACAGGGGAACTGCCAATATTGTGGTTGTTGCCTAGCCAAGTGTGTTTGTGTATGATACTTGGGTGGAAAGTGGTCTCTGAGTAATAGAAGGGTTGCCTATATTGTTCACTAATCCATACTGTCACATTTAGGGGTGTGGATTGTCTACACCACCCTCTATGGTGTTTGACAACTGTTGGCCTTGTAATGTGGACATTGACATATACTAGGTCCTCAACATAATAATTTAGCTAAACGCACCCCCAATAGATCCTGTTATTACACAATCACACTGACTCCCACACAGGATACTGATGACAGAGACACACACAAACACTTGCCAGTACTGAGCTTCAAACCCCTAACTAGCTATGTATTGCTACTACAATGTACCACATTTATCACATGCACTACAGAGTTTATAGGATGGATGTCATCCCAAGGTACTTCTAAGATTCGGGAATATCACCAGCCCTTGTAAATACTGGCATTGGGTGATGTAGTGGGTGAGAGATTCCAAAAAAACTACTTTACCCTACACACACATTTATATTTGCCAGAGGTGAGGGTCAAATCGCTATTTAATTATTGTTTCAGACCATTATGTTACACATTCACCACATGTATCACTTACCTTACATGGTTTGGGGTTGCCAACAGGTACTTCTAAGGTGGATGATATCTGCAGGACTGCTAAAGTCAGGCACTGAGATGTGTACTGGGTGCACAGTTGCCAAGATCAGAATTGGAACACCTACATAACTAGTTTGCTAGACTATAGTATTGCATAGATATGGCAAGCATCACAGAGCTTATATATTGGAAAGTTGTTCAAAGGTATCTTTGTAGGTGAGCCACATCAGCAGCAGTGCTAAAGGAGGGGAAAGGGAAGTGTTTTAAGTGTGAATGACCAGAAAATCAGGTCTTTACAAGGATTCACACACTCTCTCACACAAGCACTCACATTTTCACAGTTGCCAAGATCAGGGTGGGAACTCTTCCCTAACTAATTTGCTACACTATAGCTTTATGCAGTTATCATGCACACCACAGAGGGCAAGCTCAAAGGTATCTTTGAAGGTGAATGACATCAGCAGCAGTACGGAAGATTTAGTGAGTGTGAATGACCTTAACCACATTCATCTAGAAACAAACACACACACTCACACACAACTTTACATTTGACAGGACTGAGATTACAACTATCACATGGATACCTATTTATACTGTAGTGTTACACAGTTATCACAAGCACCACTGACACTATAAGGCTGATGGCTAACCAAAGGTATTTCTACAGTGAATGACATCAGCACATCATGTGATATATGCCAATGGGATGTATAGTGGGTGGGACAGGCCTCATAATGGGATTCTCTCTGTTGCTGTCTGTCTTTCTCTTCCCCACGTGTGTGTGTGTGTGTGTGTGTGTGTGTGTGTATGTTTGACATATTATATTATGTTGGCATTAGATATGTGTGTGTATTCCTATCCAATGTGTGTGTGTAAAGTATCAGTGTTGTACAATTTGGTGTGTGTGCACAGACGTCTGCGAATAACCAATATCTGTAGTCCACTGTGTTGTATGACATGGACTTCATTTCTCTAAGTGTAGGAGCATGTCCAGTATGACCTTCTATATTGAGTGTGTGCATCCATTCCAGGGAGGGTTGGACTCCAGTTCAGGGTTTTGTGTGCTACAGCTACACCTAGCAAACTGTTTCTACAGGATATCTGTAGATAGGTTGCCAATATGGAGACACAATGGGCTTAACATACAGGGGATACTGTAACTATTGCTGTCTGTGCTGCTTGTGTGACATGTTTGGTTGTAGCATAGATATTCTGACATATGTACTGTTTTACACTGTGATGTGTCATGTCATCAACTACTGACAGTTATCATTCTTTGGTCTCAGTTATTTACTGGGAAATACAAGATGAATGAAGCTGAGTCCAATATTCTGAGTCATGCAGACTACAAATTCTGGCACACACCTGCCATTGTGGGGGGGTAGCTACAGACAATAGACTGCTGGTTCCGTGTAAATGGTGCAGCAGCTTGTTAGTATGTTGGCCGGGGTTCCCCTCCTTGTGCTCTTCTTAACTTCACGGAATGGCCATATCCTGCTGGGGCCATACATGTCAGCTGTACAGATACACCCAGGTTATCCAGAGGCAGGGCTCATATATCTGGTCAGTTTACCTTCACATTGTGGTTTACAAGTAGTTTTATGGCTATTCAGTCATGGGTTTGCAGTTGGGAGTAGTATGGGTGGACATTAGAGTTTCAGACTTCACACAATCCATGACATCCGTGCTTTTACACATGCACACCCTCTGTTATTCTCTCCTCCACCTAACATTATGTAAGCAATATCTCAGAGGTATCCCTATAGTTGGGCCTTTATCCCAGTGTTATTTATGGCCTGATCCACAGTTCTTGCAGTAGGACATGAGGAGGCATGCTACTGGCATTTGTCAACATGGCCTTGCATTTGTTTTCTGTTTACTGTGTTAGATTGTTAGTTGAGACCCCCTGACATTCCATACATTGGCACTATGGGTCAGGGATGAGCATTTGCCAGAGGACAGTAGGCCATTTGAGAGTACTGCACGCCATTTTTACTGCATTTCTACATGGGATTGTGGGGGTGAGGTACACACCTGCAGACTTTAACATTTGAAATGACTGTACTGGTATTTCAGTTACTCTGTTAGGTTCCATTTAATATTGTATTGTGACATATCATGCAGACAGGAGTCATATCAGTAGAGTACACATGTTCGATCTTAATAGCATATATTTCAGTTTCAGACTTCTTCAGAACCGGAATGCAACCACCAGACCTGTTGTAGTATGTCTGTGCAGGTCTGGTGGGGGGCTGCTCACCATTGCCATCATTTGGGGGCCTTAGACCAGCCTTTCTTCATGGTCATCTACACCTGTCCTGCTTGGTGAGGCTGGTGGAGAATATGTGACCCTCACTGACATCCATGTCTGTGACCTATTGACACACACAGTTCTTTGGGCCATCACATGTACTGCAGTGGGGGTTGTCACCTTTTGTAGTGCTGCCTAGTATGTTGACACCAGTATTTGTTATGAATTTCCTGCTGCCCCATATAGCTGTCTGCTGCTATCCCATTCAGCCACCCAATTCCCTTGCATGCTTGCATCCATATCATACATACAAGTATGAGAACATACTACTCCATTCAGTAATTGATAGGAACAGTGACTTACCTTGTTGCTGGGCCAGTATTGAGGACAGTGCTGAAGGGCTGACTATGTTGGGTGCATGTAGTACACTCCCTGTACATGGTAAAGCTCAGGTAGTGTCATGTTTGGTTGGAGAGAGCTATCAGTCCCTGGGTCCCTACAGTGTCAGTGTATGTGTTATGCGTTGCCTCTTTGCCAAGGCCTGGGCATACTGTGCATGCCTCCCTCTGCCTACAGGGGCAGGCTCAGGATGTTCCTCCTCCGAGTCCCTCTGTGTCTGTGCTGGCAATGGCAATGGTGGGGGGCTGTGTGGCCCTGCCCCATGCTGTTCCTGTTACAACTGTTACCGCAGGATCATATTGTGTAGCATGGCACATGCTATGAACATTTGTGTACATGTAGCTGGAGAGTACTGCAAGGATCCACCGGATATGTCAAGACAGCGGAACTGTGACTTGACCATCCCAAACACATGCTCTACGGTGATCCTGGTTTGTGTGTGTGCCTCATTATGCTGTTCTTGTTCGGGTGTGTGTGCATTTCTGATGGATGTCATCAGGCAAGGCACCAGTGCATAGCCAGCATCCCCCACTAGATGGCCAAATAGGATGTCCCCCCTGGCAAACGCCTGATACAGCTGTGAGCAATGCCAGATGTGGGAGTTGTGATAGATTCCAGGGCTGCCAGCACACACATTAATGATAATGCCCTGGGCATCGCACATGACCTGGCAGTTGATGGAGGGGAAGCCCTTGTGGTTTATGTAGACCCTGCCCTGCTCACCGTGTGGTGCTTTGCTGTGGATGTGCATGCAGTCTCTAGCACCAACTACTTCAGGGTATTCTGCTATACGGTGGAAGAGATGCATACATGTGGTCAGCACCTCACTGGTAGTGGGGAAATATATGTCCTTATTGGCATGTTTTGCCATGGCATCCAGGAACTGGTGGAGTGGCCTGGATGCTGATGCCTGTGAGACCCCCATGATATCCCCAGTTGGTCTTTGGAAGGTACCTGTGGCTAGCATTCTTAAGCCTAGACATACTTTGGTATCCACTGGGATGGGTTCCCCTCTATTAGTTCTGTGTGTAAGGCATGCCCGGCACAGCTCAACAATTTGTTGTAGAATGTCCCTGTCCACTCCATAGCGCTCCACTATCTCCAGCTCATGTAGGCCCTGGTAGGTTTTCCTGGATCTGTGCACACTTCTTCTCCTCCTCACTGTGGGCTGGTTGTCAACATTCTCCTTCTCACCACCCTCAGTCTTTAGCACATATTAATGGAGTAAAGCAGCAGCAGCCTCTAACATTTTTAGTTTTGCCAGTTAGAAATCCCCATCTGTGTACACCAGTGGTGTAGCGTTTGTGGGAATAAACAGCCTGTGGAGTGCATGCATAGTTTATATTAGTGTGCTGGGCTGCTGCACGTGTAATTGGCTGATTCTGACACATTCCACCTGCCAACTATGCTAGTTCTCCTTGATTGCCTTCCTAATGCTAATCCCCCTTCCCAGTTCCTCCCTATTTAAGCCTCAAGTCGTGCCGCACATACCCAGTCCTCAAATGTAAACATTGCTGCCATTTCCTCTTTTTTTTTTTTTGTTTAAAACCCGGTGCGCAGCATGTACACCTGTTTATGCTATATACACACTGTTCAGGCACATCTGAAACACCTCCTTCCTTAGCTGTGCTTATTTAGCTAAGGGCAAACATGGGCCACAGAGCTCCAATGACCTTACAGCAGGCATGAGAGACCCCCCCCTTCCTTATGAAGTCATTCAGCTCTTATACTTGCACTGTTGTATTGCTGCATCTACATGGTTAGGTACAAGCTGACACTTTGAGGAAATCTGTGATTCAGTATAACTCCCCTCATTTGCATACCCCAGTGTGTAAGTCTTTAGTTACTGCACTTAGGCAGACCCTTTCCTTGACAAACAGTGCTCCCTGGTATTTTTTACATTCTGCATGCCATTGACTTCTTCTTTCAGCTTTTCCCGGTTAGGGGTTGCCACAGCGGATCACCTGTCCGCTCATGATTGGCAGTGGAGTTTTACAGTGCCGAGTTGCCAGCCTGGTGCCCAACCTTCCACAGAAGGCACACACATGCACACACTCACACCTAGGGCCATTTTTTTAGAGTATCGAATCCACCTACAGCATGTCTTTGGGATGTGGGAGGAAACCGGAGCACCCGGAGGAAACCCACGCGTCCACAGGGAGGACATGCAGACTCTGCACAGAAGGCACTCCAGCTGAGGATCGAATCAGAGAACCTCTTGCTGTGAGGTGGCACCGCTAACCGTTGAACCACCGTGGCCGCCCTCTGCATGCCATTGACTATAATGGCAAAATGCAGAATTATCTTAAAATTGGCTTTTCTATTTTTTTTTTCGGCATGATCCCATTTGCTTGCTGCTGCCCTAAACTTAAACAGCTGTGATTGGCCAAAAAAAAAAAGTTTAATAAAAATAAACTTTTATTAATGCCAGTGGACTTATATTTGACCATTGGCATGTGTGTTTGAATGTAATATATGCTTTCCATGAGCTGTCCTACATCCATTTGCTCAGATACAGAAATGAATTAAGTTACTAACTGAATACATTTCTGCTCTGACACTGTTCCTGCACGGAGTCCTGCCAGCCCTGTGGATCACAAAAGCACCTCATTTGCATGCTTTTTTACCAGCAAATGAGGTGATTTGTATCCTGCACAGCTTTCCATACAGGAACAGTGTAGTGCCACTCGTGCATGTGAAAACGGTACTTTCCTGGATCGCTCAATGGCCATTTTCCATGCAGGAGCTCCTACACTGTTCCTGCATGGAAACTGTCCATTCATGAATCCCACAGATTGTCTCAAATTCCATATTATATTTCCACCCCACAATTTTTCTGTTTGCTGTCTTGTTTCACTTGTCAAGAATCTTGTATCCACTAACAGAAAAACATCCACATCACATATAACACACAATTCTGGTATCCCTGTCCTTCTTACAGTGTCAGTAACACTGTTCACATTTACTGAAAGTACTCTAAAATTGTTGCTTCGCCTTCTTTGTAATTTTAGGGAAAATATTTTTAGACTTTCATTTTTCTTATTTTTACTCTTTACATGTTTTTACTTTTTTTTGTTTTTTTTTTTTACAAATAATCCTTGATCCTCGGAATAAGATTTTTTTCTCACTAGAACTTCAAAACATATTAGTATCAATCCCTTCTCCTGACCTCTCTTTCTGCATGCAGGCTAGCTCCTTATTTTCCCCTTCCATATTTTTTCTTCTTCAAAAAAATAACAGAACATGCTTCGTGGTATAACAAACTATTAAAATAACTTTATTCAGTACTAAGGAAACACAGACATAAAGTGCACTTCAAAATCAAAAAAGGACTATTTTTTTTCCATTTCCAGAGTAAAAAGAAATGGTAGATAAACAGTAGCATTAATCTTAGATTGAAAGGAACTTCATAAGGGTCATGAGGGAGTCAGTCTTTCAGTGGTTAGTCCTTGTTAAATAGCAATTACTAAAGTTTGTCAAGTTCACTTATTGCCACAACTGTAATAGTACCAAAGCTATGAGAATAGAATGTATTTTTAACGTAAGTTAATCAACTGTTACCATCTCATGTAGAAACTGAGTAACTCTTTAAGTGATAGAATGGTCTGTTTCTGTTAACACACAAAAATATTTAGCTTTTATAGAAATCATAGTATAACAACTGAAGGATATGTTATTACCACAGTGGCCCTTCTGTGTCACGTACAGGATTATACTCTTACACAACAGAATATTATAACTTACCCTATTTCAGTTTATATACCATCTTCTCCTTTTCTATAATTTAATCTGTGTTTAGATTCATCTTAATTTAATAACAGCCATATTATTCCGATAAGATAACTGACTACAATAATTCCTTCATTATGAGCCACAAAAAAGATCATTGGCCTGAAGGATCTGAGATAACAAGAGAGATTGGAGACCTTGCTCCTGTATTTATTATCCTATGGACTCCTTAGAGGTGATTTGTGCCTTGCCTTTAAGACTATTATGGATGCGGCAGTTCAAGCCCTCTTATTTCTCCACAAATCGTACAGCTAAACAAACACGAGAACCAAAGATCTGAACCTCTGTCAGCAATAAACAAATCTTGGTAGACAGACAGATTTGCCAAATTGAATACCCCTTCACTGGAACAAAATTGTTCTTTAGATCATGGAATGTGACACATTATGTTTCACGAAGAAATGATTAGACAACTGGATGATTATTCATAAATTCACCCCCAATTTGCCTGGCCTATCATTCCTAGTAAATGGGGGTAAAGTCTAAGGGCGAGTATTGGCATGACCTAAATGGCCACATGACCCAGGTGAACTTTACATTCTTTGTATGATTCTAGGACTCCATGAATAAAATTATTTAAATATGTCGTATGAAAAGCAACATGTTATTCATTGTAGTGGTTACCTGTCAATACATTAAGCAAACTAAATATAAAGAAGTTGTAGATCAATTAGTTAAACACTCTATTAGAAACAGTATAAAAAAAACATTTGTATTTTTTTTTTCTACATCTGTAATATATTCTTTACCAGTATTCAGTAGAATATTTGTACTCCTTGCCATTGAGAAGACATGGTTAACAAAATGTCAAGGGCTTTTATAGCCACAATAAAAAAGCATTGGTTTCTGTTAACCAATATGTATTTCTCATTCAGCTGGCAAGAGTTCTAGTAAAAAAATAATCAACACATATGAACTCAGATCAGTCACAAGCTGTCTGTCATTTAATACTTGTTTCAAGATACAGAAGAAACAACATGTGAAATAGGCGATCTGGAGAAAAATGACTGATATATTTTGAAAATGTTTTCTTGATGTCCTTTTCTCTTGATGGAAGGTGCAGCATAACAGTTCTGAATATGAAATAGCTACTTAACTACAAATAAAGGAAAACCGCAAGAGCTAAATGCATGTGGTCGTGGTTACAACTTCAGCATCTGAGTGAAATGCATTCCTACAGTCTCCAACTGTTCAAAAGCAGCTTATTGTTATTGAATTATTTATTCTATAATGTAAATGAAAGAAAAAAGAAAATCACTTCCTGCATTATGATGAACTGATTTCAGCTGATGACATCTGCACTGGCAGGTTTAATGCTGTTCAGCAGCTTAGTGTTATATATTAACAAATGCATTCTTTAAAGCTGACATCTTTGTTTTCTTTTTCAAAGGATCTATTTCAGCTGATATGACCATTGCATAGTCCTACAAATTTAAAAAAAACATGCAAACATACTCGCGCACACACACACACACACACACACACACACACACACACACACACACACACACACACACACACACACACACACATAATAAATAGACACACATGCTCACATACACGGACACACAACACACATATGCACACAGATATACTCACATGCTTAATGTTTGTGTGCAAGTATGCATATTTATGCATATTTCTTCAGCACTAATAATGTATTCCTTTAATCAGCTGTCGAGGCTGCTCGTTTTGTAAACTCTCAGGTAACAGTTGACACAATAATTCTTTTCTATCCCTCATTGGTTTATTTTTTTTCTTTTACTGAATTCTTTTAACTTCACACAAATAGTTTAGGACTTAAATAAAATCATTTCTTTGAATCATTGCCAGCTGTCCTTATGACATACTCAAATTCTTAGAAATAGCAGTAAGCAATTTTTCACTTTAGGCATATACCTGCATTCCATAAAAACATTAAACTTGTTAAAAAACTTATATTTATATGTAAGCTTAAAATACTTAATAACGCACTTAACCTGGTCAAATTTTTGTATGAAAGTGGTATTGCACCAGGACATATGGCCACATGTCTGCTGACTCAGGCTTAGTATACCAAGCCAGATGCATGGCAATATATGAGGGAGGAGTTAGCTATAGATCATCGGCTCAGATTAATTGAAAATCACAGAGTCCCACTACAATAGGAAATTATGCATCTTTGTGAAAATAAAAAAGTGTAGCAAGCATAAAGAATCACAAAACACAACACAGAATATTAAACATTGCCCAAAGTAAATAAACATCATTTAGCAGGGAGGTCTGCTTCCCATTCCCCCAAGTGTGGGGATACAACTTTCATACTCCTGATCTTAGAATATGCTACCTCATATATTCATAATGTTTGGAGAAAAACTGAAAAGATTTAAATAACTCATCATTTGCATTTACTCAAAGTCAAGCAATCTCAGAGACAGCATTGACTTCTATTCACCAAAATCTCACAGCAGCTAAAATGAACAGTTAACAAAGCAGGAGTTTGCTTGAAATCATATGGCACTTTAAATGCTAACAAACCAGGCATGACAGACACGATGGGCAGGATTCCTAGCTCACTAATGCAGTGCAGAGCTAATATATCTTAGGCATACACATAGCAGTATTAATAAGCACGAATAAACAAATAGGTATGAATAATATGAGTAGGCAGATAGCTTGCCCTCTAGGGAGGTAGGGCTAGCAAAAATAAAACTTCATAAGCAAAACACAGTGATATAGCTAAGAACCTATGAAGAAAGAGTAAACTGTAGTGTTGTGATGTATTGAGCTAAACTAAAGAGAATGGGAATGAGAAATAAATATATATAAAGAGAGAGAGAGAGAGGCAGAAAAACAGGCAGAAATGAGCAGAAGAGGGGTGAAAGGAAAAATGGGAGCGGAATGGTAGGGAGGGTAGGCAGTAAGGGCAAAAAGACACTCAGACAAACAGAAGTGGGTATTGGCACACTTGCCAAAAAGACAGGAAGATAAATATGCAATGCAAACAATCAAAGAGAAGACAAACGGTTAGAAATACAATGGTGTAAAGTTAGCCTTACTGCCATGGAATGGTGGACAAGAATACTACTGGGATCCAGAAGATGGTGATTCTGGATCTGGGTGGCAGTTAGTAATGGTTATATCTACCCTTGATGGCCTGAGGACATCAGTTAGGTGGACCAATAAATCTGCTTCTTTTTTAAATGCCTTTATTAAATTATCACTTCTGACATAGGCAAATTTACATTTATACAAAAGTAATCAAACTGTATTAACAAATTAACTTTAACAAACATTATACTTCACATATATTGCTTTATATCACATAACCTAAGCAACATCACATAAATTATTCAATTCCTGCCCCCTTTTTATAAAACAAGAAACATGTTTATTAAACCATCACTTATGACATAAGTAATCATACATTTATATAAATGAAAACAAACTACATTGACACAATACTAATTGCAAGCACTTTCCATCACAGACCATACTGACACACTCCCATTTGCAAACATTATACATCACATATAATCTACCCAATCATTTTCAGTCAAATATTACATAGCTCATTTCAGTCCTGCCTTCTTTTAAACCTCATTCATCCCTTGCATGTATTGTTCCCACAATTCCCATTCTCCTATGTAGTTTGCTCCTATCCTGTTCAAAAGATCTCAATTGCAGTTGTTTTATCTCTGTTACTATATTCAGTACTTCTAATATAGTTGGTTTAGATTTTGTTTTCCATTTAGAGTTTGGTTTCCATTTTATAGTAATTGTTTTTTTGGCAGCCACCATAATTAGACACAGCAAGGCTTTACCATATCCAGGCAATGCCAATTCTGTATCATAGCTTAAAAAAATCATCTCACTCATCTCACCAATCTGCCCACCCAGCATATCTGAGTTCAGTTCTAAGAAATGTAGGTAATGCGATGAAAAAGGAAAGCCTGGTTAAAACAGTATAACAAAAGAAAAGTTAATGTGCTATTTTCTCATTTTTGTATGAGGAAATGACTGGATTAAAGACCTTAGATTGATTTAGTAACTATTTTTAAGAGTAAGCAAGTAAATGAAAAAGAATATTGAATATTATGAGTTTTTTTTCTAGCAAATATATGTATATTCAGTAGCAATTTTGCAGCTGGTCTTCATATTTCCATGAAAACAATCTATTGCAGAATAAATCTGCTTTTGACTGCAGAAAGGGCTGTTAAATGGCCTTTGCCCAGTCATCTGTTGCCTCAACTACACATTCTGTGTAGCCAAGGCCAGCAATCAGGGTTGTCTACTTACCTGGCAGGAGCCAGAACCCTCTACAAACAATATACTACCATCCCACTAACCAAGCATAGACACAGAATTAGCATGGGAAAGGTTGAGGCTGATGTGCCTGCAGTTTTTTTGGATCATGGAAATCTAACATTATTGATGTGGACCAAAGATGATACAGATGACACAGGACAGGAAAATACCATAGATTCCATTAATTGCATGGTGCTTGAGAATTTTGCTCTTTCCTTCACATTCTGACTACATTCCTCACACCCTCTGCCTGTGATGGAAGACAAAAAGGAAAAGTAAGAAATAACAAAACCTAAATAGGTTCATAGGTTCATATGTAGGTACTAGGCTATCGGCCCAAGGGCCTAAGTAAGCCTAGCCAACAAGGTTCCCTGGCTTATGCCACCCAAGAAAGTTATTTTCCTGTGCCACTGTCGAGCAAAGAAACAGAAGTGATCCCCGGGGTATATTTCCTATTTTCCATCCACTCATCAAGATTTTTCTTGAAGAGTGCTAATGAAGAAATTTGCTTGACATTGATGGGTAGCCTGTTCCAGAGTATGGGGAAGTCTCTGGGTCAGGAATCTATCCCTCCAGCATGTCCTGTTTATTGTGGTGACAAGGTTTAGGTCCCTAGAGTGTGTAGCTTGGAGGAATTGGGCTTTCTTTAGGTGTCGCATGTCCAACAGCTCTGGGTTTGACATAGCTTTATATGTTAGGCAGAGATCACCTCGGAGTAGGCAATATGCTATGGAGTAAAGCTGGAGCTTTTTGAGGTGAGCAGTGTAGGGCATTTGTTTGAGGCCACTAATCCTCTTTGTGAGGTACTTCTGTGGCCTTTCCAGCTGCTGCAGATGTCTTGTGAGACACATTCCAAAAGGGGCATTGCACTCTATAATGGGTCTAATGAGTGTCGAGTAGAGGGGAACAATGACCTCTTTTTACTTGAATGAGAACCCTTTTATGAAGAGGTGTGCCATGTAGAAGGACTTCCTGACTACTGTGGTGATGTGACTATCAAAGGAGAGACTACTGTCCACCTGGGTCCCAAGGTATCTTATCACATATCATTCAATGTTAAGTAGATTGCTGCCTATGTGGTAGTTCATGGTTACAGAGTTTTTACCAAAGGAGATGACACTGCACTTTCTGGCACTGAGCTTGAGGCCAAGGCTCTGACACTAGGCATATGTCTCAGCGAAGCCCTTCTGTAGGGTGTCCACATCATTTGGGGACTTGACTATAGCTCCTAGTTTGCAGTCATTTGTGAACTCTGTTAGCCAGAGGCCTTCTGTGTTAGCCTGTACTTCAGAGAAGTAGATACCAAACAGGAGAGGTCCCAGGATGAAACCCTCTGGTACTCCACTTGTCACTGCTTTGAGGTCAGATTTGGAGTCTGCATCTTTTACAGTGTGGGTTCTGTCAGTGAGCCAGTTGGCAACCCATCTTGTGACATAGGGATTTATACCTAGTTTAGTGAGTTTAGCTATAATTCCAGAATATGGGATGGTGTCGAAAGCCTTGGCGAGGTCAAGATAGGCTGTGTGAACCACCTTACCCTCATCTACTGCTTTGGTGACTGCCTCAAAGAAGTTGATCAGGTTTAGGAAGCATGATCTGCCTTTCACAGACCCGAACTGGGTGGGATCCAGAGTTTGGAGGTTACCAATGTCTTTGTTTATGAGTTCCATGATGATACGTTCCATGGCCTTGCAGACCAGGCTCGTCAGGCTAAGAGGACGATAGTTCCCGGGATCAGTGGTGGCTCCCACTTTGTGGAGTGGGATAACTGTTGCTGTGTGTCATTCAGTGGGCAGAAAGCCTGATGCAAGGCTATTATTGAACATGGTGCTTAAATGAGGAGCCAGTTCATTCTGAAGTTCGTGTAAAACCAGCCTGGGATGTTGTCCGGTCCCATGGATGCTGTATTTTTGGCTTTAGAGTGTACAGCTTTTACCTGTGTAGTTGTGATTACAAGGACTCTGCATTCTTCCTGTATAGATATGGGCCCTTTAGGGGGTGAGGGGGGTAAAGTTAGCACTGAACCTATCTGCCAGGATGTTGGCAATATCAGTTGGTTCTGTAATTTTTGTGCCTTTGTGCTGTAACTCAGAGCAGATCTGGGTGTTGCCCTCAAGATTCTTGACATAGCTATATAATGCTTTATGGTTGCCCTTAGAATTAGTGGTGATTTTGTTTTCATAGCTAGCTTTGGAGGATCTTATAAGGGATCTCAGCTTCTTACTGAGGCTGACCAGGGAGCTCCTCCACTCATGGGACTTTACTCTCTTTTGCAACAGTTTCTTTCTTCTGTTGTATAGTTTGTTTATGGCAGGGGACCACCAGATTGGCTTCCTTTTTTTGGAGGATAGCATCTTGGTTCTGTTTGGGATAGCACGATCCATGCACTCGTGTAAGTGCTTATAGAGTGCATTTCTGTAGGATTAAGCAGTTTTAACTGTATTGTCCATCTGCATGGGTGTCATGAAGTTCACCACTTCTGTCTTAAGAAGCATTAAGTTGGCTTTGGAGAAATTTTTTACCATGGTTTCCTTAATGGGGGGGGGCGGGGGGGGCGGGATGTGGATATCAAGGGTGATTAGCTTATGGTTGGATTGGACCAATGAGGAGTTGACTTCAGGTGTGGAACACCAGTCACTCATGTTGGCAATGACTAGGTCTAGGATATTGTTGCCCCTGGTGGGGGTGTGGATAAGTTGATCCAGGGCATAGGAGTTTATGAATTCTAGAAAGCATTGAGCTAAGGAGTTGGTACACAAGTAGTTTTCCCAGTTAATGGTGGGGTAGTTGAAGTTGCCCATTATTAGGGTGTTTGGATGAACCCTAATATTTTCCAGTACATCAAAAAAAGAGGAGTGGGAATCCTGGGGCATGGTGGGGGATCTGTAGCAAGCTACAATTTGGATTGCAGTTTTGCCCAGAGTTAGTTGCACTTGGATAACCTCGGATGCATTATGCTGAGCAACTAGCCTGGAGCTGTGGATACCCTTAATGAATATGGCCACACCTCTGCCTTTGGTGTTTTGGTCTAGGTTACATGGCTGAAAAGTGTGGTATAAGTTTTAGCCTGGTAATGCAGGGGTGCTCTCTGGAGCTTTGAACCAGGTCTCAGTCACTGCACAGATATCGATGTTCTCCATTTTAAGGAGTGCCTCAAGTGAGTGCATTTTGAAATTTAGACTTTTAGCATTGAGTAGCATTATCCTCAGTTTTTGCTTGCCTGTTGCTGTTATAGTGGTGAATTTGCTATTTGAACCTTGCCTAAAAAAGCCACTATAGGGGCAGCAAGACCCTTAGCCAGTATCCAGAATCCCAGGGGCGACAGGTGCAGGCCATCTGTGGCAAAGCATCATGGTCTGTCGACCATGTCATCCCAAGCAGACAGATACTGGATCCCCTTAGAATGCCATCAGAAGCTTAGCCAATTGTTGAAGTCAATCATTTTGTCCTTGTACTGCGGTATCATTCTGGGCAATGGCAGAATACTACTGAGGGCTAGGGTCATACCTACCTGGGCTATAAGATTGGAGAGCTCTTCCATGTTTCTTTTCATGAAATAAAAATGAAAGTCCAATAATGCAATACCACACACATTTGCAAGCAAGAAGAGCCCTTGAATGATTCCCACAGTGCAACACACAACTACATCAGCAAGACCATATGCACAGTAACAGCAAAATGCAGTAAAGTTCACATAATGCAGGGGAGCAGTCTACAATATACCTACCATGTCACAGAGTCACAGGCATGTCATTGCTCCAACAAAGCAACTCACTGTCACTACAGAACTGAGGACATTGATAACATATATAATAGACATCCTGAAATGTTCCGAGATATTGCAGATTAAATGAAAAAAAGAGAATTTTCTGTTAGGGAAAAAAAAATGTATATATATATATATATATATATATATATATATATATATATATATATCTGTATTAAATAAATAACAATGAAATGTATGGCAAAACTTACTTAACAATTTGAGCACCTTTGCTTAACCTTTCCTTCCCATGAATGGAGATCTTTATTGGAATTGTGATTCAGGTCATCATAATGGTGCATATGCTGCTCACTCATATGGTGAATGCTGGTTGCCTGGGACAGCAATGACACGAGGTTATAATATGCATCAGCTTTCTTGATTTAACCTGCATAAGGCTCAGATAGTCATTCCCTAAAATGGCTGTGTAGAAGACATAGCATAATTTTGCACTCCTTTGCATACCAGGCTGGTACCCTGTGTGAGGCACTAGCATCAGTTGCCATCTCCATGAATATAGTCCATAACAATATGACAGCATGGGAATCATACCTTACACAGGACTATGAACTGTGGACAATGCACACTAGCACCTTGTAGATGAAAAATGAGCATACATGGAAAACTTGCATGACAGTGCAAGAATTCATGACATTCCAGTGACATGCAGTTGAAAGTATCTATGTCATATATCACTGATTCACTCAGGTAAAACACAACAATTCATGCAGAAAGATAACATCTAACCTCATTAGCATAAGTAAGGTGCTAACTAGTACTTTTTAATGTCATTTTAGGCAGTGCACCTCTGCAGCTAAAGTGTACAAAAAGGAACAGTGAGCAGTAAACATATTTCAGCAGCTTGAATTACATTCTGCCATTACATACATAGTACATTCAGAGAATATATCTCAGAAGAGGTACATAAATATTCATATTACTGTGGTTTACATGCTCTGTCACACAAAAGTCCTTACCATTACATTGAATGCTGTCTTTAAAGAAAATGTAATTAACATAACATTAGGGGTCAGGTGTACTTATGCTACTGCTGTACCTTATAGTACTCATGTTTCTGGCCACATGCACTCCAAGTAGGTAATGGTAGTCCACTGATAAAGGACAGCCAACTCCTCCCCAGTCAGGTAGATTGAGCCTTTCTAATATCAGCATTTACTACCTACTGCATTCACGCACATGTTCATATACAAACCTAGCAAGTATGGCAGTTGACTAATACAGGACAGTCACTGTACCATTCAGGCAGCTCTAGGCAGTGTTCAGCACATATGAGGCCCTCACACTGGATTCAGCCGAGTGTACCCAGATATGTTCTAATTTACCAGCTTAGTTTTAATCTAACATAGGTTTCTGTGTAAGCCTGCACATGCTTTTCTGATCTGTCATGTCTTTTCCCCTCTGTGTACATACACATAGAAGTGGACTAGACATTGCTGATTGCCCATGTTTCTGTATACCATGCAGAATGCCATCTGCTGGGGTGTGTTATAGCTGCTTCTGATGTTCTGCTGATATCTGCATCACACTGAGGTATTCTGAGGAGGTCAATACAAGTTCTTTTGTTGCACTGTAGAAGATTTCTACTGCTGCATCATGATGTAGCATTCAACAAAAACATAGTATTGATGTAGTGGGTGAATGCAGAAGTGACCTCAGATGTCTCCAAGCAGTGGACGTCTGACTTAAGAAATCAAACATATGCTCAAGCACATTTCTGCTTTATGTGTGGGTGATGTTATATTGCTGTTTGGCCAAGTCTTGTGGACTCTGTACATGTGTTACTAGCCAGGGCTTCAACCTGCACACCCTGTAACACATTAGGGATAGAGGAGAGAATGAGGGTCGGGGGTTAATGATTTATACTTTTTATCTTAAGGCTGTGCATAAGTATGTGCCTCCTTTTACCTATCAGGTGGTAATGTGGGAGTGTTGCAGTGCAGGAAACACTGATGCAGGTAACGTGCATACCATATTTTGGAGTCATGGACATCGCCTGTGTACTGTGTAGAGCCACTGACAATAAGCTCTAATGTGCCATACACTACCTAGCAGTTGATGGAATGGTAGCCCTTTCTGTTGATGCCACTCTGTTCCTGGACACTTCATGGGAAGCTTATCTAAATAATCCTGTCTGGATTTGTGATTAACTGTACAATAGCCTGGCCACAGAATTTTTTATTTGAATTTATATTTGATTATTTACCAGCATTTTTCACTGCTTGGAGGAAGGCAGGGATAGTTTGTAGACTAGAAGACTTACTTTTATTTATATTTTGTTGTTTTACCTTTACTTTTTTCATTGCTTGTTGTTAGAAGGGGATAGGGTTTAGAAAGGCAAACTCTAGCCATTCCAAGGGGCCTAGTCAGCTATAAATTCACACAGACTGCAGAGAGGAAATTCCAGAGTTTATCTAAAGAATCCTGTCTTGTTTTGTGATTTATTAATCTTTACTGTTAAAAAGAGTTGTGACTATAAGTGATAGTGAGCAGAAGCTACTGCATGCATTTGCATACAATGTAAAGGAATTACAGCTTTTGTGCAACTTCCACAACTTGTGCAGTCAGAAAACAACTTTACTGTACATAATTTAATATTTACTTGTTTATTGTTTGTGTGATTTTTCTCACAGAAGTTGATTTAAATTCCCTCTGAATTCTGTGAGAATTGCTTTTGATTATTCTTTCATTTTAGAATTGTTTATTCATTTGCAGCTGAATATGAATTCCTTAAATGAGTATGCCATTAATGCTTTGCTAAAGCGCATGTAACCTGTACAGTGTACAAAGGTCTATGTGTATTCAAAGGTAACACATGATATCACTGGTGATATATGCTCCTCATGTCAAAAGTTGGATGATTTGCTTGTCATTATTAATAGTAAAGCTAGACTTAATGATGATGATTGCACCTGTGCAATTGGCATGGCTTGGAGAACTGTTGTTACACATATTAATGACTGGACTGATGAGATAAATAATGTTAGGCAAAGAGCAAATAGAACACATTGAGGAAAGGAAAGGAAGTGCATATTGTCTGTAAATATCACTCAACCACTACTGAACAAGATAATACCAATGACAACTTTGGAATTCTGGATACAAGTATACAGTAATCTGAGGATTCAGAGTATACAGAAGAAAATAAAAAAAGAAAGAAAGATGTTCACAACAAATAAAGAAGAAAAAGAAATTGGTAAATGCAAAGCAAAGAGAATACATATTAAAAATGACACTGTTGTGTTATGTAACACACAGACTGCAGGGAATGATAAAATTTTTATATCAAAAAACCTTCAGCCGACAGAAAAAGCTATAATTTTTCCAAAAGAGAAGGTAGAAAATAGAGGCACTGGACAGGTGGAAAGGAAAAAATCAAAATTAAACATGGAAGGATTGAAGAACATTACTGTAAGAAAAAAGGTGAGTGACATTGACATCATGGCTCAAGCTGTAGATGTACAAAGCCAGCTGGATGAGAATTTTATGCTTGTAAATGTAATAATCAGTGAAAACAATGGGATGAATAAGGCTAATGACAATGAAGATAATGCCTTTGTAGCAACTGATAGAGCAGATAATACTGAATTAGAAGATGAAGTCTTCAGATCTGATCAGAAAAGATATTCTCGTAACAGCAGATTCAATTATTAGAGGAATTAATACTTACATTTGCAGGGAAGATAATGACCATCACAAATGCTTACCAGGAGCAAAAATAGAGGAAGTCTGACAAGCCTTACAACACATTAATATGAGGTAGTATGGATCTATTTTTATTCATAGAGGTACAAATTATGTAATCTGCAAGGACTCTCAGACTGTTAGTTGGGAGCTTGCAGCCATCTTAGATAGCATAGCTTGTACAGGTGTTATGATATATTTTTCAACAATTACAAATAGAAAGGAGAATCAGGTCACTGTGTATGGTAAATACCTACATGAAAAGATGTCCCATTTTAAAATATGGAACTATGTACAGCATCTGAACGCAATTCTGGGCACACGTACGTTCAGATAGGGTGGCATGTACTTGTCAAGATTAGGGAAGAGAATTTTTACAGCAGATACTTTGCCATATTTGACAAACACAATACAGGATTTTTGCTGGGTCGAAAATATATCAGTTCACAAATAAAAACATCTGATGCATCTCTGATGTTTGTTAGTGATAGTAGTACTAATAATAAAGTTTTTATTTTTTTATTGGACAATTTGTTATATTCCCCATGGGACTGATGCTATTGTTTGTGAAACATGGTTAATGAACAATGACAGTAAACCAGTTCTGTCAGGGTATAAATGTCTTTACTGGAACAGACATTCTAGCAAAAAATCAGATGGAGGTGTTATGATAGAGATTAAAGATAGTCATACGACATGTGATTGTTACATGTCCGGTGATAACACCAATACTATAGATTGTGTAACTGTAACAATAAAGACAGCCCTGGAATATATAACAATTTTTGTTGTATATAGACCACTAAAATCAAGAGCTGATGACCTATAGGAATTCATACATTTCTTGCATGAAACACAGGAGGGAATAATAATATTAGCTGGGAACTTAAATTTACAAGAAACAGACTGGCATAATATGATTCAGTAATGTTAGTAAGGAAATTGTTCACAACACACGTTAAGGAACAATTGTTTCAGATTATAAGAATGCCTACCAGAGAATAGAGCATGCCGGTCATTGTTTGTGTTCCTAAAGAAATTATTACTTCATGTCAAGTTTTGCCACTGTTGATGTCCAGTGAGCATGAGTTTATAAAGGTTAACTTGTTGCTAGATAATTCTGCCAAACTGAAATCTAAACCAATGCACAGAAGATTAATTATAGATTATATGGAAGCAAACAGTCACTATGTAAAACTAGCTGTAGTGATGCGTTCATTGGGAAAACTGCAGAAAGAATGTGAAACATTTTGAAAGAGGAATTGCTAGAATGCAAAAAAAAAAAAAAAAAAATCAAAAATTGTTTAATATCAGGATTTAGGCACACAATGTCAGGAGGATATATTTCCATAAGGACGAGATACTTGATTAAGTTGAGAGACAAAACATATTAGAAATGGGAACAGGTCAAACTATAACTTTAAAAACTTGAAATAAACAAGTTGGCAGATAAACTAAATATAGTGTGAGACAAGATCAAGAATAATTTGAAGAAAATTTATATAAAGATATTAAGCATAACAGGAAACCATTTTATAGATACATAAGATGTTCATAGGTTCATAGGTAGGTACTAGGTTATCTGCCCTAGGGCATTTATAAGCCTAGCCAGAATTTGTTGGCTTTTGCCTCCCTTTTAGACTTGATTCCTGAGCCTCTGTCCAGCAGGGTCATAGAAGTGATCCCAGGAGCAAATTTACGATTACCCATCCACTCGTCAAGATTTCTCTTGAAGAGGGTCAGTGTGGGGCTCTGCCTAATATGGACTGGGATTCTATTCCAGAGTGCGGGAAGCCTTTCGGATATGAATCTATCCCTCCAGGATGTCCTATTTATTGTTGTGTTAAGGTTTAAATCCCTGGAGCGTGTAGCTCTAGTGGATTTGGTTTTCTTGAGGTAGAGCATGTTGAACAATTCCAGGTTGGACATGGCCTTGTATGTCAGGCAGAGATCACCTCTTAGTAGGCGGTAAGCAACTGAGTAGAGCTGGAGTTTCTTTAGGCGAGCTGCATAGGGCAGCTGTTTGAGGCCCACGATCATCTTGGTGAGGTATTTTTGAGGTCTCTCCAGCTGTTGCAGGTGTCTGGTAAGGTACACCCCAAATGGGGTGTTGTACTCAATTATGGGCCTGATAAGTGATGAGTAGAGGGGCACAATGACCTCTCTTGATCTAGATGTGAATCCTTTTGTGATTAGATGGGCTATATAGAAGGACTTTCTAACCACTGTGGCAATGTGATTGTCAAAGGAGAGGTTACTATTTACTTGGGTCCCCAGATCCCTGATTACTTCTTCCATAATTAGTGGATTTCGTCCTATATGGTAGTTTGTGGGCTCTTTGTTTTTCCCAAAGGGGATAGATATACATTTTTTTGCATTTATACTTGAGGCCATGGTTCTGACACCAGGTATAAGTCTCCGTAAGGCCTTTCTGGAGGATGCATGTGTCAGCTAGAGAGTCGAATATGGCTCCCAGTTTGCAGTCATCTGCAAACTTGGTCAGCCACAGTCCTCCCGTGTGTGCCTGTACCTCAGAGAAGTAAATACCAAACAAGAGTGGTCCCAAGACTGAACCCTGTGGGATGCCACTTGTGACTGGTTTAGAGTTGGACATGGCACCCGCAACTCTGACCATGTGAGTTCTATCCCTGAGCAGTTTGCAACCCATCTTGTGATGTATGGGTTGATTTTTAAGCTGGTAAGCTTATTTATGATACCTGAGTGGGGTATTGTGTTGAAGGCCTTAGCAAGGTCTAGATAGGCTGTGTGGACTACCTTTCCCTCATCTAAGGCTTTGGTAATTGCTTTGAAGAAATCAACTAGATTTAAGAGGCAAGATCTGCCCTTAACAAATCTGAATTGGGTAGGGTCCAATGTTTGGAGGTTCCCAATGTCTTTGTTAATGAGATCCATGATGATGTGCTCCATAGCCTTGCAGACCAGGCTAGTCAGACTTATAGGGCGATAGTTCCCGGGATCCATTGTGGCGCCACCTTTGTGGAGCGGGATCACTGTTGCTGTACGCCATTCTTTGGGTACATAACCTGTGGTAAGGCTGAGTTGGAACAGTGAATTCATGTGAGGGTTTAGTTCGTTTTGGAGCTCGTGTAAGATGCAGCCCGGGATACCATCTGGTCCCATTCATGCTGTGTTTTTTACTTTGGAGAGGGCTGCTTTTACCTGTGTGTCTGTGATGTCTGGGGGACTGCATTCTTCTGGTAAAGACACAGGCCCTTTTGGGGGGGAAGGGGGGTGAAATTTGCATTGAACCTGTCTGCCAGGATGTTGGCAATGTCTGTGGGTTCAGTGTATTTTGTGCCATTATGCACCAGCTCAGAGCAGATCTGAGAGCTGCCACCCAGATTTTTGACGTAGCTAAAGAACGCCTTGTGATTATCTTTAGAGTCTTTGGCGATCTTTCTTTTGAAGCTGGCCTTTGATGATTCTATGAGGGATCGAAGTTTCTTACTGGTACTGATCAAGGATGCCTTCCCTTTATGGGATTTTGCCTTGTCATGTAATAGCTTCCTCCTTCTGTTGTATAGCTTGTTTATAGCCGGGGTCCACCAGACTGGCCTTCTGTTCTTGGAGGAGTGAGTCTTTGTTTTACTTTGGATCCATGCATTCCTGTAGGTGCTTATAGAATGCATTTGTAAAGGATTCTGTGGTTTGGGTATCATTTTCCATTAGCCCAGGGGTCTTGGGTTTTGAGAAGTGTGACGTTTGCTTTTGAGAGATTTTTTACAGTGAAAGGAGTAAAGACATACAAATTGATAAACTGTGTGTAGATTTCTAAATTTTGTTTTCTCAGACACAACAGATTAGAGATATATTTAAAAATCAGTACAAAAGAAGAAAAGTGCCCAAACAGTAAACAACAAATCCCCAAAAGTACTCGGATAGCACTTTCCACCACAAACCACAATGTTAATTTACATAGACACAGCACCAGCGACCACAATGTTTACAGTGTGGTCACTGGTGCTGTGTCTATGTGAATAAACATTGTGGTTTGCGGTGGAAACAGCTGTCTGAGTGCTTTTTTGGATTTGTTATATATTTACAAATCTTATGCAGAGCAGTGTGGCTGCAAAACAGGGGTGATAAATTGTCCTAGTGACATCCAGGTAACCTCAGATACTGAAACCAAATTAGATTACATTGATAAAGAACTATGCAAACTGGATCCAAACAAAGCACAGTGAGGAGCCAGAATTAATAATAATGACCTGAGAACACTCCAGCAATAACTTACAGTGGAACCACATCTATTATTTACTACAGTGCAACCACATCAATTATACACTAGGTCTTATAAATGTATAGAGATGCTTTGAGATTTGAGACATGCACTTGTTAAACCTGTCTTTAAGGGAAAAGAGAAGTAGGGCAAACATAGAGTCATACAGACCCTTAAGTTTACTTTCATGTCGTATAAAAATAATGGATAAGGTAATATTTGATATATTATTGAAAGAATTGGAAAGACTGGGACTTGAAACCAAAATCAGCATGCATAGGTTGAAAATAAATCTATTACCACCTGTAACATAATGTTCTATAACAATATAATAAGAGCTATGAATGAAAAATTGTGCAGTGATATAAGATGTATATATTTAACTTCAGTATTTGACAGGGCATACACAAAACACTGATCAGTAAATTAGAACAACTAGGTATTGATGTACCCTTGATACGATTGATAGCTGCATAGCTTACAAATAGGACATGGTAAGTATCATACAGCAAATGGACACATGAAATTTGAGGTTATAGTCAGAGTGTCCCACTGGGCTCTGGCCTGGCCCCATACTTGTTAAGATTTTATCTTTCAGATATATCGTTTTCATCTGAGGTGTTTTACAGTCAGCATGCAGATGCTTTAAAACTGGGTAAACTGATTACATGTGCTATAGATAAGGCATGTCATAGGTTAGTACTAGGTTAACTGCCCTTGCGAGCCATTTTAAACCTAGCCAATTATCCCTTGTGAGACTCAAACCCTGCACCTTGTGTTTGTAAGGCAAACAACTTAACCATTAGGTCACCCTCCCAACCCTGCTGCAAAAAAGCTTGACGAAATTCACCATTTGGGCACAGGAGAATAATATGCTCATAAATACATAAAAAACTAAGCATATGCAATTTGGGAGACATACACTGAAAGCTGAATATTTAATACAGCACAGTTATTAAAACTGTAGACTCATTTAAGGACCAGGGTATATAGATAGATCCAGCTTTGAGTTTTTCTAATTATATCAACCAAATGGTTAATGATAGTTATAGAACTATAGATTGTATAAAAAGATTTATAAATTCTAGAAAATCAAAAATGATGAAGTCATTGTTTGTTAGTTACATTATATACAATCTTGAGTATGGAATAAAGATATGGAAACCTTAAAGAAACAAGCATGACTAAACTCAAAAGAGAACGATGGAAATATACCAAGGGCATCCATGGATGTGCAAATTTAAGTTATTATGAAAGACAAAAATATCTGAACTTGTACAATGTCTCTTACAGATATTTAAGAGGAGACCTTTTTCAGGTATCTAGGGCATGTATTGACAAGTACCACTGGGAATGTTTGGGGTTATCAAAAAGTAGTAATCATCAGAGTACCTATGTAGAAGATTCTACAGGAATGAGAAGTGTACTGATTGGCTCCCTGAGAGAGAAGCTGATGCATTAAACAGACTACCAAATTACATTAAAGTAAGCACTAGTTTAGATACAGGTTGGACACATATTATTGGAACAACTGTTTTGTTTTGTATATTGGCAGGCTAGAAGTGCATTAATGCACATGCTTCTAATATCTGTAAGTATGTATGTATTGGGTACAATCTGCGCCTCCTAATACTTCAGGAATACTAAATGAAATCATAGAAGTTATACACAATGGTGGTCTTCCTTCTCTAGTTTATTGAAAAAGCAGATGTGCTTGTTGACATGTGGAAGCAGTGTATCAAGGAACATGCTGAGTATTCTAGAGACTGATGCCTGCAAGCACTCAGGGTGGCCTTAACATGTCTTTGTAAATTCCCTGCAAGCAGTAAAGAAATCACTGCACATACCTCACTTTCCCTGAGTGTAGGAAATCCATGCATTCCTCAGTGCCCAATCTGTGTGGCAATACATGTCTACAAATTCCCTTACAATGTCACTATCTGCATGTAGCCATTCTTGTATTTGTACATCTCTCTGCTGATATGAGGTAATCCTCAATCTGTAATGTTTTCTGGAGCACATGTGGCTATGTCACATACCTGGTAGGTCACTATTAGTAGTAAAAAAAGAAAAACTCTTTACGTCATATGTTGCTTCTGTTGCCAACCTTCTATACAGAGCTGCACAATTTTTGATATATTATTTGACATTATTTTGAGAAGCAAGAGACTTCACCATTTTATTCCAGATAACTATGACTCTTGACTTGTTTTCTGCTATGCTCATGTTTATGTTGTTATGTCCTTATTAGGCTGCAGAAATTCATTGACATGGTTTTAGGCCCGATGCTGCAATGCACTTCTTGCCTCTGTGAATCACTACCTCGGTAGTGCTTTCTCATTTTGTATTACAAAGTGTGCTACATACTTATACTACCATCTACAAATACACGCTGGTAGAGAATGGGGAAAACGTATTTAATAGCAAATAAAAAGGCTGGGTAGTTTAAAATACACATGGTTTGACTGTTGTACTCACTTGACTTTGTAGCCTTTAGAAATGTAAAGTATTAATTTTTTTTTCTTTTTATTAAGAAACAAATTGAGCCTGCCCCATAAAAAGGGCATGGTTTTGCCCAGTAATGGTGGTAATACACAATACAAGATCATTCTGATGAATCATTTAATGCAAAAACATTGCATAAGTGTTTTCTAAATGATTTCTCATCAAGATTTTTCTAAAACGTCTTTAATTAGCTTTTGGGCCAGAAAGCTGCCTCTGGTAAATTTTAATGACTCACAGCTTTTAGTATAAATAACCTAAACAGACCTTTATACCAGGAAGCTGTCATTAATAAATTGCTGACAACTAAGATCATGAGAAAAGACATTGGGCAGGATTCAGGAAACCTCCGTGTAAGAGTTATAACTCTTACACGGGGGCTGCAGTTAAACGGTGTGATGTCAGCATGTCATGCATATGCATGAGGTGCATGAGGCATGCTGAATCACACTGTAACTCTTACACGGTCCATGTAAGACAGTAGGGGGCGTGTCCGTAGGCTAAGCCCTGCAAGCGGACACACCCCCGGAAGTCTAGAATGGCAGAAAGTAAACAGCCACGAGAGAGGCCATGGAACTGTGAATAAACACACTACACAACACATGCCCCCACAGACCAGCAATGTAAAAAGTGAACAGATGTTATAAAATGAAAATGAAAACTGTTTTATTTTTTTTAAAACCCCGTAAATGTTTGCTACTGCGTGCGCTCGTGTGGGCGGGTATGCTACTAGCGCAACTGCAGTCAGCAATCAGTGGAAAAGGATATAAGAAGTAAATATGCAAAGTAAGCCAAGAAGTAATAGCATAGCGGTAGAGTTGTCGGCTTAAGAGCAGGCAGGCAAGGTTCGAGCCCACACAACAACCTTTTATTTTTTTGTAAATAAGCACTAAAAAGGCCCCTGACAGTATTGTACAAATGTAAAAGTATTTCCTTTTGTAAAATGTAATGAAATGGAGCATATATTTTCAAGTAATACAATAATAAAAATATGTAGAAATGTACTGATAGCTAAGCTGCTGTGAGACAGAGTGCCCGTAGCTGAGTAGTGTTTCAAAGGCTGCAAATTGCTTGCCCGTAGCTAAGCACTGGTTTAACAGGCTCAAACTGTGTGCAACTAGCTGTGCTTAGCTTAACATGTGTGTTACTAGCCAATTAAGGTTTAACCCAGTGCACACCGTTTGCGCGGAGGTACGTGCTGCGCCCACAAGCTAACCGCCGGTGCGCATGCGTTAGCTCCGCGCAAACGAGTGCAGACCTGGTTTTAAGTGCTTAAAAGTGCTTTTGGCATGTTTGATTGACAGGTCCTGAACTCATTTCTAGACAGTCATGAAAATTAAAAATCAGTGGTCAGATTCAAACCCAGGATACCATACACTAGAGTCAAGGTACTAAACCACTAAGCCATGACAGCAGTACTTAGAAATGCAGAAATAGCATATATATATATATATATATATAGGATATAATCCAAAATGGAGCATGATAAAGCAGTTTCTGTGAAGTAGATACAATTCTAAAACGGCCAATCATAGAAATGTGCGGGAAAATCGGCATATATATATAAGCCCCATAAGCGGGAATACACAGCATAAACGATTGTAGAATAGACCTGCAGGCAGAATGAGTGGAGTAGGGGAGGGACGTTGCTTTCGAGCACAGCGGTGGGGCATTAAGGAGTCCAGATACATGGTCTGGCTCCTAGTTCACCATCATGAGGCCCAACTCATGCAAGGCCAGGTCTCATGGGGAGCATACAGGGCGGAGGCATGGGACCAGTTGGCTCATGATCTCACTAGTGCTACTGGGATTCCACGTACTGGTGAGCAGGTCCGTCACCACCATGCGGACCTGAAGCGATGTAAAGAAGACCAGTTGACCCAATGGATCCAGGAGGCCCGGGATATGCCCAATGCCCCACTACTGAGTAAGTTACATTTTACTTATGTATGTAAGGAATTCAACTAGCTGATACCATGGAGATGTGTATTCCAATATTACTTGTTTTGTATTACAGCTGCAGGTGTCCGCTCTGCGAATCGCAGGGCACATGACCGCAGGCTGGTGCGGCTGCGCCACCATGCAGGTTAGTAACCCCACCTAGTACTTGTAAATAAATATTATAGTGTAGCAGGTAGCAGAACACTGCAGTGTATTGATTAAAAGTAATAGAATGTGCAAGCAACAAGTGAAAGTCTGCAGGCATGGCTGCAGCAAGTTCATCAGTATGCAAGTGAAACTGGAAATATAATTGATAGAAATAAATAGTTCTGTAATACAGATGTCCCACCATTAATTAAATGTAGTATAACCTGCAGTAGTCTCAAGAGTACAGCTTCAGAAGCTGAGTTAATCACATGTGAGATATATCCCCTGTTGAAATGTTGAATCATGACAGAAGTGAGGCTGCTGGAAAGTGTTTGAATCACCACAGGTCTAATATGTGAAAAAAGCCTAGAAGTACCAACCTGAACTGTGAAATAGCAGGATGTGTGAGAGTGACAGAAAGGGTCATGTATCAATAAATAAAGTAGTAATAACCCCTGAATATATAAGCCTCAGTGTGGTTCTACAGAACTAAATGCATGTGGGAATTACTAATTAACATCCCAAACTGATTGCAGTGTGTCTGAATCTTGAATGTTTAAGCCAAAATCTGTATATGGTGATGACAGTCAGCAATTTTCAGATAGAATGAATGATTGTCTGACATACTAAACATCCATAGTTGTCCCCTGCCCTGTCATCAAAGTGTAGCAGGATGATGTATCTGATCAAAGTCAAAATAACTAGGATAGTGATGTATCTGTAACAGGTCTAGCATGACAGTCAATTAAAAATCAATTTGAAACTATCACCCACAAGTTAATTGTGCTTCTATTACAAATGTATATTAATGTATAATTTATGAATGTGTCATCATTTTCTTTCTCCACCCCACCCTATAATTGCAAATTAAAAAACCCACTAAATATTGGTATGTGAACATTTCATTAACCATGGACATTTGTCCTGTTGTTTCAAAAATATATGCATGCCCGTTGTTGCATGTGCCCTGTTCATACCTGCAAACCTGATGGCCTGTTGCCATTAATCAACCCTGCATGTTGTTTGATTGTGTATTTCTGTTCAAATAATGCATGTGATATTGATATGCCTGTTGTTCAATGGTGTTAATATCTGGGTGTTTGTTTAATGGGAATACCAATGCATGCTGTTACAACTAATTTGAATGGAATAATATGCTACTAACCCAAACTAACATAACATACTCACAAACCTAGAACACTTGGGAAGGTGGGTCCCAGTGGACCCACCTCTCCCACCTCATCTGGCGACTGCACCTGGCACTAGTGCCCAGGCCGGACCCTCCTCTGGTGGCCCTGTGCCACCTTCGGGTGGAAGCGCTGCAGGGGATGGGGCCTGTCCCCGCTCTGCAAGCATGGCCGGAGGAGCCCGTCCACTCACCCTCCAAGGTGTCCGGTCTGTGGTGCGAAGGGAGATCCAAGACTCTGTTCTTGGGCCCCTACGCCAGCTTGAGGCCCGGGTGGCACAGCTTACGGGCACGCCCGTTGTCCCGCCTGCACAGCCCCCAGCACAGCCCCATCCTGGGCTGTGAAGGAACAGTGGCAACTGCCTATGGGTGGGGATATCAGTTCCACTGTTGCCATCTGTTGGCTCATGTGCCCTGGATATCCCAACCTCCGTCCCCGTCAATTGTGTAACCCCCCCACATGTGTCATACACCGCCCCTGTATGCGTCTTGTCTGTCTTGTCTGTTAACCTATCCAACCTACCTCCCCAGCTATACTGACTACCTTCACCTGACATACCACTCTCACCTGAAAAAAAAAAAAGGGCACTCTGTACCCACAAAAAAATTACGCCCCATACATAGCTGTCCATGTTGCACACATGTCCACTGGACATTGAAACTGTTAATTACAATTGGCTGTACAACAGGTATTAATGTTGCCCTGACACCTCTCTCAGAGGTGGAAGGTTTCAAATGTCACACCAAATTACATACAAATGCACAGCTGTTGCTGAGAAAGACATGGGCAGCTGTGGGCCTCACCTACATCCTTCCTGCAAATCCCAAGCTTGTTTCCCTACTGTCTTACCCTCTTTTTGACCCCTTTTTCACCACTTTCCTGTCACCCCTTTTTCTTTTCTTTCAAAGAAAATAGCTCGGGTGTGCGCTTGTGTCCACGGAGCTCACCGCTAGTGCGCATGCGTGAGCTCCGCGCAAACGAGCGCAGACCTGGTTTTAAGTGCTCAAAAGTGCCTTTGGCACTTTTGATTGACAGGTCCTGTACTCATTTCGAAAGAAAAATAAATTCCCACTGCCAGTCCTGAACCCAGGACCTTGGGAACATTAGTCTGTATGACCTACCACTAAGCCATGACTCTCATACAAAAACATAGTGCTAAAATAAATATAACGTAATAGTAGGAATCAATATAAAGGCAATATAGGATGTGTACTACCCAAAGCATGTCAGGTAGATTTCTAATGCCCGAATTACTGGATTCCCATACTAGTTTAGTGTTCACAGAAACAGCCCTGCTAATTGTTAGCTTGTACATAATAATGTAAGGTAATGTACATATATGAAAGTATTATATGTACACACACACATATATATATATATATATATATATATATATATATATATATATATATATATTAATACATATGAAGTATAGTGGTAGGTGTCAGTATTCATACACACTCACTACAGGAAACAGTAAAAATTAATGCAGCAACCAGAATCTACAACACAGCCTGACTCCTGTGAGACTTAATAACCCTTTTAACTGCGTAAAGGTGCCTTCAGCACTTTGATTGACAGGTCCTGTACTCATTTCGAAAGAAAAATAAATTCCCACTGTCAGTCTCAAACCCAGGACCTTGATAACACTAGTCTGTATGACCTACCTACAAGTAGATTTTTTAATGCCCGAATTACTGGATTCCCATACTAGTTTAGTGTTCACAGAAACAGCCCTGCTAATTGTTAGCGTGTACATAATAATGTAAGGTAATGTACATATATGAAAGTTTGTATATGTACACATATATATATATATATATATATATATATATATATATATATATATATATATTAATACATATGAAAGATATTGGTAGGTGTCAGTATTCATACACACTCACTACAGGAAACAGTGAAGATAAATGCAGCAACCAGAATCTGCAACACAGCCAGACTCCTGTGAGACTTACTAACCCTTTAACTGCTTAAAGGTGCCTTCAGCACTCTGATTGACAGGCCCTGTACTCATTTTGAAAGCAAAATAAAACCATACTATTAGGCCCTACCACAAGACCATTGTAACACTAGTCTGTATGACCTACCACTAAGCCATGACTCTCATACAGGAATATAGTGCCAAAATAAGTATAACATGTAATAGTAGGAATGAAGATAAAGGCAATATAGGATGTGTACTATCCAAAGCATGTCAGGTAGACTTTTACTGTCCTAATTACTGGTTTCCCATACTAGTGTAGTGTTAACAGAAACAGCCCTGCTAATTGTTAGCTTGTACTTGATAATGTAAGCTAATGTACATATATGAAAGTATGTATATGTACACACACACACACACACACATATATATATATATATATATATATATATATATATATATATATATATATATTAATACATATGGAAATATAGTTGTAGGTGTCAGTATGCATACACACTCACTACAGGGAACAGGTGAGAGAAATGCAGCAACCTGAATTTACAACAGAGCATGAATCATGAGAGACCTACTAACCTTCACACTCACAGAACACTGTCGACAGCATACCAGCATGGTCCACGCCCTTACAATCTGAAAGGGCAATGCCTATCTCACATACCCTTTTATAGCACTGTCCTGAAATCACAGTGAGACATGCAATCAGTACACAACTGGCTGCATGCAATTAGCTAATGCTGCCTTACAATTGGTGCAGAGGCCATCACATGGACCTATGCAGATACCTACAAAAGCAGCCAGTACTAACACTCCACACATGCGATACATTCATTGCACCAAACTGACGGAGAGAGAGAGAGAGAGAGAGAGAGAGAGAGAGAGAGAGAGAAAGAAAGAAAGAAAAAGAAAGAAAGAAAGAAATAAAGCAATAAAGGCAGTGATAAAAAACATAAAACTGCATCATCACAGCAACAAAACCAGCAGCAGCAGCAGCAAGCAGCAATTAGCACCAGTGACACAGCAACAGCTGACACAAACACAGGTAATGCAAAGTAGCAGGTTAATACTGTGTTTACTGTGAAACCTCCAAATGTATCATAGTTCACTATCTATAGGTATGTCCATGAGATAGGTTGTGTGTACATAGTCCTGATATATATACATATGTAATATTGCTGTACATGTCTTCCATACTTAAAACTTCCATAGCTTAGAACACAAGGCCAGTTATGCATATGATGCAGTAGTTCCCAGGGTCAGTACAGGTTCCTCCTCATTGGTGTGGGACCACTGTGTATGTATGGCACTGTTCAGGTACATATCCTGTAGTATGGCCAGGGTTTAATATCAGTTTGTAATGTGGTGCTATGTCCTCTAGGGGTGAACGTATCACACATCCAGGGATACCATTTTGTAACAGTGATGCTGTGTGTTCTGCAATGTTGAGGGTGGCCCTCACCTAGACATGTGAGATGATAGGGAGGTTACATTCATCTATGATAACTAATTCCACTTGTGTAGGAGAATGGGGGGGGATACCTGCACCTAAACTGTCTGCAACAATATCTGTGCATTTGGTGAATGTGAAGCATCTTACCACTGCTGACCACAGATGCCTTGCCTTCATGTGAATCTGCTTTGTGCTGCAGTAGCCTCCTGCTATTGTTATACAATGTGCCTGTATCTTTAGTCCACTGGACAGGATAAATAAGTGGTGTGCATACGGTCTGGGTTAGATATGTGCGTGCATATTACATGCACTATGTGGGATGTCTGCGGTAAGCTTTTGTAAAAGGGCCAGCAGTGTGTGTTGTGGCTTCCACTGGCCCAGTGGGCTGCATGGATAGCATCAGAGTCCTAACTAGTGAATAACTGTGTAATTACATACATACATAGCAAGGTAGTGTACTGTGCTTGTGGTGTTGTTGGGATATGTATATCCAGGCTGAGTAATGTGTGTCCACATCACAGTGTTGGGTGGCAACACACATACAGTATGTTGGGATGAACACCCAGAGTGTTCCAGAAGTGTTGCCTGTGCAGAAATATCTGGCCATTACCTGCACATCCCCCACAACACACACACATGCAACATAAGGCAGAAGCAGTATAGCAGTACACATAGGTTCATAGGTTCATACTAGGCTATTTGCCCTAGGGCATTGATAAGCCTAGCCAGAATGTGTTTGTCTTTTGCCACCCAATTAAAATTTATTTTGCTATGCCCTTTTCCGAGGTTAGTATACTGTGCTTCTGTCTAACAGTGACATAGAAGTGATACCCGGGGTACAACTATGATCTCCCATCCACTCATCCAGATTCCTATGGAAGAGAGTCAATGAGGGACTCTGCCTAACCTGTACTGTGAGTTCATTACAGAGTGAAGGGAGCCTCTGGGTTATGAATCTGTCCCTCCAGCATGCCCTATTTATTTCAGTGCTAAGGTTCAGGTCTCTTGAGCGTGTGGCCGTATGGGATTCTGATTTCTTGAGGTGCAGCATGTCCATTACTTCTGGGTTGGACATGGCTGTATACATCAGGCACAGATTGCCTCTGAACAGGCAGTATGCCACTGAGTCCAGCTGGACTTTCTTTAACCGGGCAGCATATGGCATCTGTTTGAGCCCTTTGATCCTCTTTATGAGGTACTGTTGGGGTTTTTCCAGTTGCTGTAGGTGTCTGGTTACGCAGACAGTTGCCCATGGGTTCTCGTGGGGGCATCCGTGGCCGTACTGCCTCTGGCCGACGTGCCCAAGGAGGTATGTCAACCTCCACTATGTTTTGGACCGTTATGCAGGCACAGGTGCGTATGGAAAGGTACACCAGACAGGGTCTGAGGGCGCTGACAGCGTATTGCACAGCCATGACAGATGGCATGCGTGACATTGCGAATGCTATTTGTAATTTCACAGATGTCGTTGACAGACGTTGTGGGGACATACAACAGCTGCTCCACAACCAGATGTCCATGGGCCAGGGCGATGGTGTGCGTTTGCGGTGTCGACGTGGCTGTATGCCGGCAACAGCAGCAGCTGGCAGTCACCACCGATGACAACAGGCCCACTCACGCACCTCAAGTGCCAGCAGCAGCCCCAGCAATGCTGGGTTAGTGCTGTCATCAGGACGCCCCAGGAGACCATGTGCACGTGGCTCTGGACAGTCCCAACAGGGAATTATGTCCAGTCAACACACACCCACTTCCGATGACAGTACCCAGTCTGGGCTAGTACCGGATACGGTCCATAGCACCCCTGCCAGGCACAGGTACCGTGTCCGTGCCCACAGACCCTGATCTGGATGACCTGACAGGTGCAGTCTGTGGCTGGCCACAAAACCCTGTACATGGCAGCCATTATGCAGGACTGTGTGCGTGCTTACACACATGCAGAAATTTAACACCTAGGGCAAACACATACACACACACACTGCACCAACACTGGACCACCCTGTACTGCTGCCCCTCACAAACACACATACACACATGTCAATTGGCGGAAGCAGTGGCTGGCTTGGGCATACCTAACCCACACCCTGTGCATATGATGACACTGTGCCTCCTCCTGCATACTACAAAATCAGTGCAGGAAAAGGTAAACACGTTGCTGATGCACAGGGTGACTACATAGATGTGTATAAATAGTAACATGTTGATAACTGTTCACTGTTCCACTATGATTGGGTGTATATCCCAGCATTCCTGCTGCAGTAACTGTATGAATGTCCTGAATTGTTATCTGCACCCATACTACTTACCAAAGTGTGCCAGCTGCACACCATCACATGCTACCATTGACTATGGGAATGTGCATCATGTGCTGTATTGTAGATTCAGCTATATGTATCTGTTCTGTCACACATGCATTTACACACACCCTGCTACCCCCACACATGCACACGCTTACCTGCCATTTCCATTATTTATTACCCTACATGAGTAGCTGTCAACACATGACAGGTACACATTTGAAAAGTGCACTATTTGGATTACTACCGATTTCCTCTTCTCTACCTGTACTCACAGGGTGCAGGCAACCTCATTAGTTTAAAAGTGTAATGTGCATCAGGTACTGTGGTTCCCTGATTGCCACATCCAACATGTTTTCCATATGGAAATGCACACACAGAAACATCCCACATCCACACACTTGCCACATTCAGGTTTCAAAACACTATCTAGGTATATTCTGGTACATGTGCGTGTTACAGTAGCATGTAGAACTATACTGAGTACTGGCAGTTGTCTGTTGTCATGTTGTTTGTATAGGGTGCATCACTGTTTGTTAAGGGAAATGTGCACCCTGCAGTGCATAGCCCCATTTGGCAAATGCCACATCCCACCCCCAGCATTGTGTACACACACTAACCCCACTCACACTAAAACACATACTTTTCATTTGCAAGATTCAAACCCCTACCTAACTGTGTTATGACACTAGAAACAGACACATTAGCAGAGTGTGCTATTTGCATTAGTGGGAGGCATTCTTTCTAATGCTGTACTTAGAGGGTGCTGACATCATCTGTGTTTAGGAAGAGGGATGTGCACCCTGTAGTGTGTTCTCCCAGTTGGCAAAAGGCACTTTTCCCTCACAGCATTATGCACACACACAAACCCCACTCACACACATTCCCTTTGCAGGATTCAAACCCCTACCTGACTATGCTATGACACTGGAGACAGACGCATTAGTGGAGCGTGCTATACAAATTACTGGATAGCTTTAATTCAGGTAATATAGTTATAGAGTGCTGACATCATCAGTGTTTCAAAAGGGGAATCTGCATCCTGTAGTGTACTCTCACAGTTGCTAATAGGGGCATTTCCCACACACACATCGATGTGTTTGAGGTTTGCATATGTGGGGGATCCAGTACTCCAGTGTGATTAGTATATGGCTCGATTGCAACAATGAGGGATATACTTCAAGTGGTGAGCATTTTGTAATCATGTTTGTGATGATCAGGTCTAGTATATTTTCCCCTCTTGTGGGAATGTTGACTACCTGTTCCATAGCTAAAGAGTTTCTGAACTATGGGAACCCTAGAGCTTGGGTATTGTGGCTTGAGTAATGTTCACAGTCTATGTTTGGGTAGTTTACGTCACCCAGTATGATGGTGTTTGCAGAGAAATCTATACTCTCCTGTGTCGTCATGAAGGCTGTGTGGGATTCCTGAGTTTGAGAGGGTGATGTAAGAGCTCCTTTGTGTCTCTTTCCATGTGGTTCAGGGAGGTACGTCTCAGGTTGTTCACACTAGCATGGACAATGACTGCCTCATACTTGTACTTGCTGTGGAGTGACCTGAGTGCTTGTGTTATGTGGCACATTCTATCACCCGACAGGTAGCTAAATGTGACCCTCACCTTGCTCAGTCTGGAGGGCGGGACGTCAGTGTGTCTGACTATGGCATCACCTATTATAGGTGTGTCACACATTGTGTTTGGCCTTATGGGCTGTGCCTGTTAAGAACACTGACTTTGTGAGGTCTGTGTTGCTTGAGATATGTGTTCATGTGGGATGCAGCATGTCTGGCCATGTCATTTCTGTCCATGGTCTGGTAAGTATCACCTTTGGTGACATAGGTATTCATATGTCAGCTGGTGAGCATTTGCAGTGTTACCTACTGAAAGTGGTACAGCTTGTTTGTTGTACAATGGACTACATGCAGCCCTGCTTACAGTAGCTATGTTTGCATGCATGTTTCCTTGCAGTTACCCTGGAATACTGATCCGACCTGCCATGCAGAGTTACACAGCTTCTGTGGACTCCTAGTGACATCTGCATAGATTACTATATGTATGTTCTTGTCTCACTTGACAGAATATCACTGTTTCTCCTGTGCACATGTACGTTGCCTGTGACACTTTGCATATGACTTACCTGGCATCTGTCCACGTGAGCAGTCATATATGCCACTGCAGGACTCTAAACCTGATGATGCACACACTCAAAACATTCCTCAGCATGGAGAACATCGCTATCTGTGCAGTAACAGATACCGGATTCAGGGCTACCAACAGCACTCCAGCACTACCAAGTTATACCTCATACCATGCTTTTCAGGCCCAAAACTTGCACAAAACCACAAAAGGAGGGGTGTATTGATATTCATCCAAGATACCCACACCTCCAGGTTGGTGGCAAAGCACCAAACATCAGAGACTATCCATATGCAAGTAACAGTGGGTAAAACTGCCTTCCAGGTTATAGCCTGCTACAGACCACCCTCACAAACACAAGAACCACACTTGGCCTTTCTGAAAACAGTTGGAAATATGTAGGTCTGTCCATACACCATTATATTGGGTGGGTTAAACTACCCAAACATAGACTGGGAGCATGACTGTAGCTCCAACACCCTAGCCCACAGATTACTGGAATTTATATACCAATATGCTATGGAACAACTTGTTACCACTCACACAAGAGGGAAAACATACTGAACCTGATCATCACCAACATGGGGACTCTATGCTCCAGACCAGAAGTGTATCCCTCACTGGTAAGATCAGACCATAAATTAATCTCACTGGATATTCACATCCCAAGGCCACCCCCTGCACAGAAGAATACAGTCAACAACTCATGTAAAGCATGTTCACACTCCTCATAAATGATGTGAAAACCTTCAAAGCCCCCAGGCCTGTTGAAAATATGGACCAGACTGCAGATACCTGTATAAAGGCATTCTATGGACACCTTCAGGAATGCATGGATCATGCAATCCCAAATAAAAGCAAGACCCAATCCTCCAAAGGCAGACGTCCTGTGTGGTGGACACCAGCCATAAACAAACTATACAATAGAAGGATGAAGCTACTAAATGATACAACAAACTCCCAAAATGTGAAGGCATCACAGATGAGTATTAGAAGAAAACTACAGGCACTCATAAGATTGTCTAAGGCCATCTTTGAGAGCAGATTCCACAAGACACTGAGGATAATCACAAGGCTTTCTGTAGTTATGTTAGGAACCTGGGTGGTAATTCCCAGATATGCTCAGAGGTAGTCCAAGATGTCACAAGAAATACCGAACACACAGACATTGCCAACATCCTAGTGGACAGGTTCACTGCTACCTTCTCCCCCCCCTCCACACCAAAAGGGCAAATATTTCTCCCAGCAGAGTGCTGCCCCCCCTGACATCTCAGATGCTCAGGTAAGAGCTGCCCTCTCCAAGGCAATAAACACTGCATCAATGGGACCAGACAGTGTCCCAGGCTGTGTCCTACATGAACTCCAAGAAGAGCTACATCCAGACATAACACTACTGTTCAATCCCAGCCTTACTACACGATATGTGGCCAAAGAGTGGTGTACAGCAACAGTGGTCCCTCTACATTTAGGTGGTGCCTTAATGGATCCTGGACACTATCGCCCCATAAGTCTGAATAGCTTGGTCTGCAAAGCTATGGCAAGGATCATCATGAACCTCATTAATATAGATATTGGGGACCTACAGACACTTCATCATACACAGTTTGGCTTTGTTAATGGCAGATCCTGCCTCTCAAACCTGTTTGATTTCTTTGAAACAGTCACCAAGGCCACTGTCAAGGGGAAAGTGGTCTACACAGCCTACCTGGACCTTGCATAAGCCTTTGATACAATACCCCACTTGTGCATTCTAGGGAAGATCACCAGTGTACATATCAACCCCTATGTCACTACAGATATTGCACAGTGGCTCAAGGGCAGAACACACATGGTTAGAATTGCTGGAGCCATGTCAGCCTCAAAACCAGTTACAAGTGGTGTCCCACAAGGCTCAGCCCTGGGATCTGTCTTGTTCAGTATATATTTATCAGAGGTACAGGCCAACATGGAAGGACTGTGGCTGAGCAAGTCGCAGATGACTGCAAACTGGAAGCCATAATCAACTCTCCAGCCAACACACGCATCCTCCAAAAGGGCCTCTTAGAAACAGACGACTTGTGCCACAGCCATGGCCTCAAGCTGAATGCCAAAAAGTGTATAGTCATCCCCATTGGCAAAAACAAAGTGACCACAAAGTACCACATATGTGTTAATCCATTAAGTGCAGACGAAGGAATTATGGACCTTGGGGTACACAAGTTGATAGCATTCTCTCATTTGACAACCACATGGCCAAAGTGGTTAGGAAAACATTTTATATAGGCCACCTCATCATGAAGGGATTCACATGTAGATCAGGGGTGGACATTGTGCCTCTTTACCCATCCCTCATCATGCCCATAATTGACTATAATGCCCCTGTCGGCATGCACCTTACCAGACACCTGCAGCAACTGGAAAGACCACAAAAGTACCTCAACAAGAGGATCAAAGGGCTCAAACAGATGCCACATACTGACTGGTTAAAGAAACAGCAGCTCTACTCAGTGGCATACTGCCTCTTCATAGGCAATCTGTGCCTGACATATAAAGCCATGTCAAACCCTGACTTAATGGTCATGCTGCACCTCAGAATATCCAGATCCCATCAAGCTACACGCTGGAAAGACTTGAACCTCAGGAGTGATATACATAGGACATGCTGGAGGGACACATTCATAACTCAGAGGCTCCCTTCACTCTGGAATATTATCCCAATAGAGGTTAGGCAGAGTCACTCAGAGACTGTCTTCAATAGGAATATTAATGACTGGATGGGACATTGTAGGTTTATCCTGGGTATCACTTATGTGTCACTGTTAGACAGAGGCACAGTATACTAACCTTGGAAAAGGGCATAGCAAGATAGATTTACAATGCATGGTGAAAGCCACACACATTCTGGCTAGGTTTATAAATGCCCTAGGGCAGATAGCCTACTATGAACCTATGAACCTATGTATCTTTTTCACCATTGGCCCTATGTGCTGTTAATCACCAATGCAATCTCAATACTATGGTAGCATGTGCAAAGGTCAGTTGTCAGTCACCTCTATGGTACAGTTGTGGAATATGTGAGTCATGTAGTAATGTCACAGCTGCCACATGTACACAGTCAACCCTATCCCCTACCCATGGATGTACAACACATGTATGAGATGGAAACACATAGCCAAACTGTGGACTAAGCACTCTGAACCCAGTACTGGCATAACCTGTCAGGTGGCATGAAATACTACAGTGACTGCAATACCAGTCTGATGTAGACCTACACTGACAGCAATACAAGCACGGGAACACACAGGGCCATTTGTGTAGCCTAAGAATGGCAGCCTTCCTGAGTGGCAGACACCTCTGCAGCTGGCACACAGGTATACGTTAGGCCTGAACACAGCACGCATAACACATAGCACACAAATCCTGTGTGCCAAACAAGCACAGTCTGTACAGCTATACAACACTACTGCTGCAGTTGTGTTAGGTACTTTTATTGTCCAGTACAGTGAGGTCATGCTCACCAGGCTGGACAAGGTGAAGGTCACAGTGATATGCTCATGGGGCACTATGGTCCACCACATAACACAAACATACAGTCCATACAGCCTACCTTGACCTTGCAAAGGCTTTCGACACAATACCCCACTCGGGTATTGTAGAAAAACCTACCAACTTAAATGTAAACCCATATGTCACAAGATGGGTTGCAAATTGGCTTAAGGACAGGACCCACAGGGTCAGAGTTGCTGGCACTATGTCAGACTCCAAGCCGGTCACAAGTGGTGTCCCACAGGGCTCGGTCCTTGGCCCCCTATTGTTCGACATCTACTTCTCAGAAGTACAGACCTACATGGGAGGACTTTGGCTGACAAAGTTTGCAGATGACTGCAAACTGGGCGCCATAGTGGAAAGTGCATCAGACACGGATATCCTTCAGAAGGGACTCACGGAAACTGATAGCTGGTGCCAGAGCCATGGCCTGAAGTTAAATGCCAAAACATGTACAGTCATACCCTTCGGGAAAAGCAAGGTAACCCCAAGCTACCATATAGGTGGCAATCCTCTAAGCAAAGAAGAGGTTATCAGGGACCTGGGGACCCAGGTTGACAGTGGCCTTTCTTTTGACACTCACATTGCTAAAGTGGTTAGAAAGACCTTCTACATTGCCCACCTGATCATGAAGGGATTCACATCCAGATCTAGTGAGGTCATTGTTCCCCTGTACTCTTCACTTATCAGACCAATGATCGAGTACAATGCCCCATTCAGGATGTATCTCACCCAACATCTGCAGCAATTGGAGAGACCCCAAAAGTCCCTCACCAAAAGGATAAAGGGACTCCAACATCTGTCATATGCTGCCAGATTGAAGAAACTCCAGCTCTATTCAGTCGCATACCGTCTGCTCAGAGGTGACATGTGCCTGACATACAAGGCCATGTCCAACCAGGAATTAATGGACATGCTCCACCTCAAAAACTCCAAATCCACCAGAACCACTAGGGCAAGCGACTTAAACCTTAGCAGGGATATAAGTAGGACATGCTGGAGGGATAGATTTATCACTCAGAGACTCCCTATGCTGTGGAATAGAATCCCGGTCCATGTGAGGCAGAGCACCTTGCTGGCTCTGTTCAAGAGGAATCTTGACCTGTGGATGGGAGATCGTAGGTTTACCCCTGGTATCGTCTCTGTGTCACTGCTGGACAGAGGCACAACAAACTAATGGGCACAGTATTGTTTCTATATAAGGGGTGGCGTAAGCCACAAAACTCTGGGCTAGGCTTATAAATGCCTTAGGGCAGATAGCCTAGTATAAACCTATGAACCTATGAACCTATCTGACCATGTTGCATTATGTTCAGATATTGACTACTTACAACAGCCTCGTCCAACATCAGTAGTGTATTCTACAACATAGGCGTACATTGGCAAACACTACTGATGTGCCCTAGGCCATTTCTAATGCTAGTCAGAGAGTGTGTTTGTCCTTCGACACATTGTAAGTGTAGTTTGCCATGACATATGTCATGTTTAGTATACTGTGCCTTTGTCTACCCGTGACATAACAGTGATACCCAGGGTAAACCTACAATCTCCCATCCACTCATTAAGTTTCCTGTTGAGGAGAATCAACGAGTGACTCTATGGATAACCTGTACTGGTAGTTTACTCATGCGTGGGGGTGGCTTCTGTGTTATGGATAATGCAGTACAGCTTGTCCTATGTATGTCAGTGCTGGGGTTCAGGTCCCTCATGTGCATAGCTCACTGCCATTCAGATTGTACAAGGTGCAGCATGTTCATTGATTCCAACTTGGACATGGCTTTCTACATCAGGCACAGCTTGCGTCTGGGTGGCCAGCATGGCAGTGTGTGGAGTTGCACTCTGTTTAATCAGGCAACACATTACACCTGTTCAAGCTCTTTGATACTTCTGATGGGGTACTGTTGTGGACTTTACAGTTGATGGAGGTGTCTGCTGAGGTACACCCCACAGGGGCTGTTGTAGTAAATTGTAACTCTGATGAAGGATAACTGCAGAACCACAATGACCTCCCCTTATGTAGATGTCATAACCTTCATGATTAGGTTGGTATATGGATTGTTTCTGTTAACACTACAGCCACATGTTTGTCCAATGCAGGATATCTATCACCTTGTGTACCCAGGTCTGTCATTACATGTTAAGTATGTAATGGGTTAACACCTATGTGGTAATTGGTGGTCACTTACTGTATATCCACAGAGGTTGACTATACAGTTTTCTCCATTTAACATGCTGACATGGCTATGGCACCAGTTGTCTGTTTCTATGTGGCCCTTTTGTGGGATGCTTGTGTCAGCTGGAGTGTCTGATATGTTGGGCGGTTTGTAGTCCTCTGCAAACATGTTCAGGCACAGTCCTTACATGTTGGCCTGTACCTATGGGGCATATATACCAGATGGGGAAGGTCCCAGGACCAAGCTTTGTGGGATGGGATACCTGTTATATGTGGTTTGTAGTCTGACATGGCTGCAGCATGTCTGACCATGTCAGTTCTGTCGTTGGTCTGGTTTGCAACCCCTCTAGTGACATAGGGGTGTATATATAAGCTGGTGAGCATATCTATATTGAACACGTAGGGTATTGTATGGAAGGCTTTGCAAGGTCCAGCTACACTGTGTGGACCACATTGCCCTCATCAGTGACCTCAATTACTGTTTCAACTGAGTCACACATGTTTCAGGACAGGGTCTGCACTTAATAAACCCACACTGGGTAGGGTCGGGTGTCAATAGATCCCCAATATCTGTATGTCTGCGGTACATGCTGATCCTTTCCATAGCTGTGCAGACCAAGCTTCTCAGGATTCTGTGGTGGTTGATTTTAGTATCCATTCAGGCGACACCTTTCTTGAGAACGACCACTGTTGTTGTACACTCCTCTTTGGGCACATATCCTGTGGTAAGGCTGACATAATGTCAGGGAGGCAGCAGTCTGCTTGGAAATATATTTTGCATTGGGGGGGGGTTTGCACTGCACCTGTCAGGATGTATGTTGGCAATACGTGTGTGTGTTTGGTATGTTGTTTGTAATATTTGTGTGATCCAGAGCATATCTGGGAATTCACAACACGCTCCCTACCATCAGTTGCAGCAGCCTTGGGGTTATCCTTAGTGTCCTGTACAATTTGTATGATAATAGGTTCATAGGTTCATACTAGGCTATCCACCCTAGGGCATTTGTAAGCTTAGCCACAGCGTGTGTGGCTTTTGCCACCCCTTGCTATGTGAATAATATGGCCATTTATGATTTACTTAGCTGTGCCTCTGTCTGGACATGACACAGTAAATACCCCCAGTGTACATCTACAATTATCCATCCATTTTGCAAACTTCCTGTTGAAGAGTGTCAGTGAGGGGCTCTGCCTAACATGTAGTGGTATTCTGTTCCAGGGTGTGGAGAGACTCAGGGTTAGGTATCTGTCTCTCCAGCACATCCTATTTGATTATGTGTTGAGGTTGACATCTCTGACTCACACAGCTCCGATGGCTTTGAGTTTTCTGGGGTGGAGCATGTCCATTACTTCTGTGTTGGACATGGACTTGTACAACAGACATACAATGCCTCTGTGTAGGCAGTATGTGACTGCATTCAGCTGTGGTGTCTACAGCCAGGCAGCATATGAAATATATTTGAGACCCTTTCTGACTCTTGGTGAGGTACCTTTGAGGTCTTTCTAACTGCTGCAGGTGCCAGGTAATGTACATCCCAAATGAGGCATTGTACTACAATATGGTCTGATAAGGGAACAGTATAGGGGCACAATGACCTTTGTTGACGTAGATGTGAATCCTTTCATGATACAGTGTCCAATATAGACAGTCTTCCTAGCCAAATTGGCGATGTGACTGTCACATAACAGGTTACTGTCCACTTGTGTCACTAGGTCCCTGATTACTCCTTCCACACATAATGGTTTACCACCTATGTGGTAATTTGTGTGTACCTTGTTTTGTATTTGGTGGTACATTCATACTGTCCACTGTCTTCAGGACAGTGGGGTGAGGTTCCTGTGTGTGAGAGTGTGGTCTGTAGCATGCTACAGACTGTACAGCAGTCTTGCCTACGGTTAGTTGCACATGGGTGGACTGCAATGACATAAGCATTGTCAGTTAACTGGACATATAGGTGTCTGTGCTGAATATGGATACTCACCCTCCTTTTATGTTTTGTTCCAGGTTTTGTGGCCATAACACATGATATGTGGCCTGGTAGTGCTGGTGTGCTGTCACGAGGCTTGCAGCAGGTTTCTATCATTGGACAGACATCGATGTTCTCCATACTGGGGAGGGCCTCAGGAGCATGCATATTGAGGTTTACACATCTGGCATTGATCAGTATTACCCTTCTGTTTCTTTCCACTTTTGTTTTCTATGGTGGTGGGTTAGTCTTTTCGGCCTTGCCTACGAAAGGATCTCTGTAGGTTGCAAAAGCCTTAGGCAATATCCAGACGCTCATGGGTAACAGGTGCAAGCCATCCCTGGAACAGCAGCATGTCTCACTATGGAGTCACCTATTACAACTGTATCAGGCATGTTGTTTCTCCTTCTGTCCTGTGACTGTTTGGCACACCAGCTTTGTGTACTATGTGTTACATGTGCTATGTCTGGAGGTTGTTTTATTGGGTGTCTGCATTGGAGGCTTGTGTTGGTGTTGTGTGTTTGTAATTAGGGCCTCTGGGAATGTTTTTGTGTTTATGTGTTTGGTTTACAGTCGTTGTAGGTCTATGTGGGACTGGGTTTGTGGTGTATGTGGTTACCTTATCCTCCTGACTAGTTTTGACAGTACTGATTTGGGGGTGCTCAGGCTCCGGTTTGGCTACCTGGTTGCATCTATCACATATATTTATATTTATTGGGGTGAGTTGTTGTTGTGTGTGTACTTGGGACAGGTGTCACATTGCCACTGGATTCACAGATTCTACTTGTTTTGCCTGGCCTTAGTGGATTGTATGTGTGGACACATTTTATTGCCATACTAGTGATCACTGATTACTTCACTTTTTATGTTTGATCTATCATGTGGTAGCTTCCTCATTCTCTTCAATGGTTTAGTAATTGCTGGAGTCCAGCATGCCAGATGCCTGGGTGTATGGCATTGTGACAAAAAAGTTTGTGGGAAGATCACCAGCTCAGTCTTACTCAAACACAGACCAACAGTAGTAAAAACAAATGGTGTTCACAAAAATGTTCCTTCGCTCATCACAAATAGATGAAAAAATAGTAAACCAGCACAGAGACGTTGTAAACTGGAATGAAACCTTCTTTATTCACAGATAAAACCACCAAGCACTTTCGCCTGAGAATCCCAGGCTTTTTCAAGGTGCTGCAAACTGGGCACCATAGTTGAAAACCCATCTGACACAGACATCCTTCAGAAGGGTCTCATAGAAACGGATAACTGGTGCCAGAGCCATGGCCTAAAGTTAAACGCTAAAAAATGCATAGTCATACCCTTCAGGAAAAACAAGGTTTACCCTAGATACCATATAGGTGGCAATCCTCTAAGCACAGAAGAGGTTATCAGGGATCTAGGGACCCAGGTTGACAGTAACCTTTCGTTTGACACTCACGTTGCCAAAGTAGTTAGGAAGAACTTCTACATTGCCCACCTGATCATGAAGGGATTCACATCTAGATCAAGGGAGGTCATCGTTCCCCTGTACTCATCACTCATCAGACCAATGATTGAGTACAATGCCCCATTTGGAATGTATCTGACCCAACACCTGCAGCAATTGGAAAGGCCCCAAAAATTCCTTACCAAAAGGATAAAGGTTCTCAAAAATATGTCTTATGCTGCCCGACTGAAGGAACTCCATCTCTATTCAGTCACTTGCCGTCTGCTCAGAGGTGACCTGTGCCTGACATACAAGGCCATGTCCAACCTGGAATTAATGAACATGCTTCACCTCAAAAAATCTAAATCCATCAGAACTACAAGGGCAAGAGACTTAAACCTCAACACGGCTATTAATAGGACGTGCTGGAGGGACAGATTCATCACCCAGAGACTCCCTATGCTGTGGAACAAAATCCCGGTACATGTAAGGCAGAGCACCTCGCTGGCTTTGTTCAAGAGAAATCTTGACCAATGGATGGGAGATCGCAGGTATACCCCAGGGATAACCTCAGTGTCACTGCTTGACAGAGGCACAGCAAAATAATGGGCATATTATCCTTCAAACTAAAGGGGTGGTGGAAGCCACAAAACTCTGGGCTAGGCTTATAAATGCCCTAGGGCAAATAGCCTAGTATGAACCTATGAACCTATGAACATAGGCCTGGTGCGGTTCCTGCTATTAGGACAGTGGTCTGCACCAAGCTATATAGTAGTAGGCAGTTTTAGCCATTGGTATTTGACCATGGCTAATCCATGTTGCTTCTTGTTGTGGTATCAACATGGGGGTGTGGTTATCCATGACATTTATTGCTAGTCACCCTCGTTTTGTAGCTTGTTCCATGTTTTTGCAGCTGTACATCACTGTATGAGGTGTGACCTGGTAGTGTTAGGGTGCTGATGTGGGCTTTGACCCAGTTTTCTATTACAGCACTGATATCTACATTCTCTATACTGTGTGCGTTTACACTGCACACATCTTGCTGTTTATACTTCTGGCATTGGGTAGCATTACATCTAGGTTCCTATCCCTTGTGGTACCTATGAAGGTGGGTTTGTGTTTCTGTGGTTTATGATTGGTGAGGGTGGATGTTAGTCAGGGTCCTCAGGTGTGCATATGGTACATGGTGTTACATTACTTAACACATGGCATTCATGCCTCAGGTGGTGCTGCAGGGCTGCCTCTGTCGGATGCACATACTACACTCCCTGTACATGTTTGGAAGCAGGTTGTGTCATGTTAGGCGTCCCTGTTACTATATGAGTGAGACGGAGGGGGTATCAGTCCCAGTGTTCCTACTGAGCCAGTGTATGTGCTATGCGTTGCCTCTTTGCCAAGGCCAGGGCATACTGGGTACGCCTCCTTCTGCCTACTGGGGCAAGGTCAGGTTGTTCCTCCTCCGAGTCACCCTCTGCCTGTGGTGGCCTTGGCAATGGTGGGGGTATGTTTGACCCAGCCCTATGCTGGTCCTGCTGCAGCTGTTTCTGCAGGATCATATTATGTAGCATAGCACATATCATGATCATTTGGGTACATGTAGTTGGTGTGTACTGCAAGGCTCCACCAGATGTGTCCAGACACCAGAACCGTGACTTGAGCAGCCCAAACACACGCTCTATGACATTACGTGTTTGTGCGTGTGCCTCATTATGGTGTTCCTGTTCGGGTGTATGTGCATTTCTGATGGGTGTCATCAGCCACGGATCAAGTGCATAATCTGCATCCCCCACTAGGTGTCCGTGTGGGAAGTCCCCACTGGCAAATGATTGGTACAGCTGCGTCAGATGCCAGATGTGGGAATCGTGGTAGCTCCCAGGGCAGCCAGCACACACATTCATTATTATGCCCTGGGCATCAAACATGACCTGGCAGTTGATGGAGGGGAATCCCTTGCGGTTAATATAGGCTCTACCCCGCTCACCGGCTGGTGCTTTGATGCGTATGTGCATGCAGTCTATTGCACCCAGTACCTCAGGGTATCCCGCTATTTGCTGGAAGAGACGCATATTGCTGGCCAATACCTCACGGGCATTGGGGAAATATACATGATCACCGACATGTGCTGACATGGCATCCAGGAACTGGTGCAGTACCCTGGAGGCTGATGCCTGTGATATCCCCATCATATCACCAGTTGGTCTCTGGAAGGTACCTGTTGCTAGTATTCTTAGGCCAACACATACCTTGGTTTCCACTGGGATGGGTTCCCCTCTGTTGGTTCTGTGTGTGAGACGTGGCCTGCACAGCTCAACAATTTGCTGCAGAAGGTCTCTGTCCACTCTGTAGCGCTCTACTATCTCCAGCTCATGTAACCATGGTAGGTGACCCTGGGCCTGTATACTCTCCTCCTTCTCCTCACTCTGGGTTGTCTGTCAGCATCTGCATTGTCACCACCCTCAGCAATTCGCCGATGCCTGATTATAACAGCTATGGCAGCCACTAGCATTTCTGCACTGAGTTCAGCTTTTTTCAGTTTTCATTTCTGATAGCTTACTCCTTTCTTGCAGTATCTCTTGTGAGAAACACCCTGCACTGCTGTTTGCAGTGTTTTAAGTGCTGGGTTGGGCTTCTAGTCTGCCTGTGTAATTGCCTGCTTCCAATTGTTTCCACCAATTAACTCCAGCAGTATCCTCTGGCAGCTTCCTTGTATTCTGGTTGTTTCCTGTTTCCTCTCTGTTTCCTCAGGGGGAGCAATGTGCACACCAGCTTAAGCACGCTCACAGTGGCTTAGACCCGTGCACACATACTTACACGGTTTGGACTTGGCTGATTCATGGTAAAACGCGTGCACACAGCCTTATACATCAGGCAACAGGCTTCCTGATGTTTACATTGCCTTACACATGTGCACGCCCGCGCAAACCGTTTTAAACGGTTTGCAACATGCTCCCACATGTTGAACCTGCCTTACACGAGCGCACACGCGCGCATGCACGTATATCAAGAAATTTTGAGTGTAGAGATAGTGTGCACCCTCTATTTCTTGACTTTCCTAGTGTTCTGTTGGGACACACCTCTCTCCCTGATGTCTGTCTGTCATCTGTCACGTTACACTGCCCTCCAATGTGATACATTTATTTCTATCATTCCCCCCCGTGATGTCACCTACCTCTTATTCTATTCCTCCCCCTTCTATAACTCTTACACTACTCAGAAAGTGCACATTACCTATGTGGCAGTGTGATTCAGTATTGTAACCCTCATTTACATAGGATTGCCTAGTAATGCTTAGTTACATCTCTTACACTGAGCTTCCCCCCCTTGGCAATCACTACACGGTGGCCATATTGTTTTTGGTCTGCTAGTCCCTGCATTGTCATTCCATGTAATACATAAAAGGCACAATTGTGGGCTTATAAGCTTTGGTTTTCACTTTTAGGCAGCGCACCCCGTTTGCGCTGGTGTTTGTTGCAATTAAACATCAAAATCCCCCGAAAAAAAAAAAAGTTATTTTAAATAATTTTGCAACACTTTTTAATGCCAATGGCCACATATTTGGCCATTGGCATGCTAGATGACACATATGCACCCTTTATTTGAAGCTGACATAGCTCCGTTGTCAATTTTGCAGAAATGTACTCAGTTGTCAGCTGAGTACATTTCTGCAGCTAAAACGTCCGTTACACGGACTGCTTTGGGCTTCCTGGATCGCTCAAATACCTCATTTGCATATCTTTCAGCTGCAAATGAGGTATTGAGCATTTCCACGCCCAGTCCGTGTAAGAGACGTTTTAGCTGTCTCTTACACGGAGGTTTGGGCTGTTCCTGGATCGAAAGGCTTACACGGAGGCTTACGCTACTCTTAAACTCTGTGTAAGCCTTCGTGAATCCTGCCCATTATGATATAAACCTAAGAACCATTTTTTATTTAAGGGCTTATGCAAGGAAAGATGCCTCATCGAACTAATCATTCATTCATTCCACTGTTAACATTTTTCTATATTTATTTTTGTTTGTATTTTGTGAAAGTAATTATCTGGTCAATTAAATACTGTAGAAGGAAAAGTTCATCATGGTGCTGCATAAAAGATGGCGCCTACTGAACATTCATTAAAATTGTTGTAAAGGGAGAATGCTCGAGATGAAAGCACTCTGGTGGCAAATCAGCTGATACAAATTAGATGTCCAAATAGACTTATAAGATTAAGTGTTTACAGGAGCCAATCAGAGATACCTTGCCCCAGGCACTTTCCTCCTCTCAGCTGTAAGAATCATTTAAATTCCATAATCCCAGAAGAGAATTCCACACAGGAGCCAACATTCATCTCAAAATAAGGATCTGCAAAACCTGACTAAAGACTCTTGCAAAATATTTGTGGACCAAAGCTGTTTTTTTGATATCTTTGCAGTATAACTCCTATGAACATCCTCCAAGATTATTTTTATCCATTTTCATAGCTTAAAAAGTTTAAACACTTAAGACATTAAATCTTTATATTGCATATGAGCAATCTATACAATACATAAATAAGTTATGTCGATACAGCTGATATGCAAGTTGAGCTCATATGTATGGCTTGTTATCAGAGAGGTCTTATGATTTGTATTCCTCTATGGTATTATAGAAATATTTCTTGATTTTTGCTGGTGTGCCTTATACATTTTTAATTTCCTAAATGTTAAGTTTCCATATATTTTCCTTTGGGAAACAGTACAGCTAATCCTTTTACATTTTACCAAAGAAGTGCAGTCACAGTGTACAGTGTAGTCTGTGCATCAACAATTACAATATGCAGCATTTTCACAGTACAATGAATTAATTGGTCTGCTGTTTATATCTTTCAGTATAAACCATTTTCTAATTCCTTGTTAATGATTTACTAAAATAAAATTAACCTGTTGAACTTTACTAAATGAATGAACAGAATATTGTTTTAAGATATTGCAAATTATACTACCTGACATTACTTCATTCATGTTAACTGAACAGATGTCCTAAATATGATAATTACTGTGGTAGTTCCCTGTGTGATATAGGCATATATACCTAACAGAGATACAATACAATGCTACTATCTAAAAATCACATGCATGTTCAAACAATAATTAATGTGTGAAAAAATGACAACCTATGTTGCATTTTAAAAAAAAGTAATATATTGTGAGGAATTTAACCCACCGAAAACACTGCATATTGACCACTTCTTTAATGTCATTGTGCTGAAATACTTTCCCCCAAAAGTTGTCGACAAATAGCACATGATGCCTTTTTAAGAAAAGATTTGCAGATAAATTTCAACATACATTTTTGTGATTTGTCAAGGCACTTCTAGTTGAGCCTTATATGCAATAATTATGGAACTTAACTTTTTATTCTCCCTTATGTGATAGCTACTGATGAAATTAATACGTGAGATGTATTTTTTAAGCTGGGTGCTTCATTGCAATCTAGACTCTCTACTTAATGCTATAATAATGATCCCAGTAATAGTAATACATGTCTATACCTGGTGGGATCTAATTTGTTGAAGTAAGTACATTATTAAAGGTCAGCATGTGTGTGTGTGTGTGTGTGTGTGTGTGTGTGTGTGTGTGTGTGTATTTCAGGAGAAATATGACTCTCTTTCATGTTACCTTGATAAATAGATGGTTGCAAATGTTTGCAATTGATATGTATTTTTCTATTTTATCTATGAGCCATTCTGTTTCATCTTGCTTGTATATTTTGAGGATCTTTTACTTTCAAATGTGTATATAGCAATAAAAAAGAGATAAAAAGGAAATACATTTTTAATGCAAATTAGTGCATAGTTTCATAATTTATATTTCATAACCTTCAATTACTTCTTCCATATAAACTTTTTTTCTTAATTTCTATATTTGTTAACTGAGTAAGTGCACTAGACATAAGTCCTCCATTTAAGAGTTTCAGGGAGTACTATGGCTGAATGACTTGCTCAGAGTCACAAAGCAGGCAAATGGAGGTGGATAGAATGAATGCTTGTACATGTTTACAGGTAACAGTGCATTAACAGCTTAGAATCTTAACATAAGAAGAAACAAAAAAGAGATGAAAGGAGATGTAGGGGGTGATAAAGAAGGATTCTAGCCATACAAAATTTGAAAAGGCAGCCTGCCGTATATTGTGAATTCATACAATGCTTCAAGACAGTAAAGGTAACTCATGAATAAGACTGATATGACTTCCAACAAAAAATGTTTTATTCAGATAATTTAAATGCTCTAAAATCATGTCAGACCTGAGTGATCCAACCAGCATCTAACAAATATTTGTCACTGAGTCTAGATTTGTTTTTAGAGCCAAAATAAGTTTTAAAAGGCCTACTATACACATCATGAGATTATTTTCTTGTAGCACATAATTAGATATTTCGGAACCCACAGAAAGTCAAAGCCCACTTTAAACAAATAGACTGGATTGCTGATAACACATAATAAATGTTCCACATCCATATTTAGGAATCAAAATACAGTGCTGCAGTTGTAGTGGAATATCAACCCCTACCATATACAAACAGATTATTTTACATACTTGTCTGCAAAACAATTTTGCACACATTCCGAGACAAATAGTCTGAATATGTCTAGCCACACTATCAACATAGTTAATGTCTATTAATGATCTTGGTGCTCTGAAAATGATATAGTTATGTTATCTGGACTATGATACAGTCATCTGTTCACCTCTATGGCCAGTATCTGTCTTCAATGTTATGACCAGAAAAGTTTGATATCAGCTGTGGTTGTGTAAGGCAGTGACATTTGTCTTTCTATTTCTCAAGAGATGCCCCATTTAAATATGTCATACGTACATAAATAAGAGACTTATAGCCAGAAACATGGATGTGTCTGCTGGCTAAATAAGTGATCATCCATCCCAGGTTAAAAACTTTACTTGCTTAACTGATAAGTCTTTACATACCATGTGTTGGTTAGTTTTAGTTATAAATTACATGAATTACTTTCCATAAATTTAATAACATGTATATGAAGCATATGCTGGGATTTAGAAAGAATCCCTGTCCTCTGGTAAACTACATCAGCTAAAAGTTGCAGTTTGCACAATCATGTAAAATATGATCCACAGACAAGATTAACTTCAAAGAAGGATACCTCATTATTGGATAATTTGCATGTGCCTGAATCCATTGTGATTACTGATAGCAGTAAACAGCACATTCTGGTGCTAAGTACCACAGGCAGTCTATACATTGCATCAGCATGGGCTTCCCTCTCATTCACTGTCTCTCACACACACACACACACACACACACACACACACACACACACACACACACACACACACACACACACACACACACACTCTCACACACAGACACTCTGACACTACCTATCCCCTTAATAAACCTCTTACTGTGATCACCCTGGCAGGCACACACATATTCACAGACAGTAATCGGACACCATTCCTAAACCTGCAGACAGACAGACAAAAACACACACACACAGACACACACATGTGTACAAGTGCATATACACACACACACACACACACACACACACACACACACACACACACACACACACACACACGCACACACACCACACTATCAATGCTTATTTCCTAAATTACCAGACATTCACTTGCAACAGGGTTTCTCTCATTGGAATTAATTGGACATTGTGACATTTTGGCTATGTCAATTAACATGACTAGCTTTGCCAATTTACACAGATGAATGATTCCCTAAATTGCACAGCTGTGTAAATCTCTTCCATCCATGCATTTCTAGAGGAGAGCACATGACTAATTAGACTAGTCACACATCTGGAGTGCCTCTATCATGTTTAGCATGATCTTCGAAATGACCCATTACTGTGATTCTACCTAAATATTAGAATCACTCAGGTGAACATGTGTCTGAATCAAAAGAGATGTCCATGATCTGTTGGCCTCCTGTATCAAGGCTTACCACTGGCAGTAGCTCTTTCTGAATACCAGACATAGTCTGAAGTGCTGGCTCAGAGGTTGATCATCAACATGGATGCTAAATATAAAAAATAAAGGGAAAAGGAGAATAGGTAATTTATTATTTATTGTTGTTCCATTTAAGGCTGAGGTCAGAATTTTGAAAGCAGAAGCTATTTTAAAAGATTTCATTTCATAATGCTCAGCTGGAAGTCAACATACGGTTGTGGAGAGTAGGTGAGTAGAAACCTGGCCTGCAAAGTAAAACTTATATGGAATCATGAAGTAGTTGCAAAAGTAAAATTTCAAGGGAAGGAAATATAAATAATAAGGGCCAATTCATTCAGACAATATTTCTTGATTTTTAATGGCAAGCTCTACCAATACCAACATAGGGTTTGGATATAGTAAGAAAATGTTTTCCTGTTTCTTGATGGGATGATAGTGATTAATGAGGAAGCTCAGTTAGAGCAGGAAGCTCTAGTTTCACAAGATGCATTCTTTATTGTCATTATTAGATTAAATTAGATTAGATTATATGTTTCATATTTAGTTATATAAAGTGCTTAACTTTACGCACAACACATGCAAAACTATATGAAAGTGTCTTTTAACTAGGCTATCTTCTTCCTAACTTCAGGGTCATGTTGTTGTATACCTTTTCATGAATAAGGTTTGACAAGCATGGACCTAAAAGTTCTATTGACATTCTCATATCAAAGTAGATTATACGATATTGAGCAGAGCATTAGCTGTCAGGTTGGGAAATGTTCTAGCCAGTGTTATATCCTTGAGAAAAGTTGATTTCCAGAATGAAGACAACTTTGCTGACCATTTGTGGTTACAGCATGTTCTACCTCAGGCTGCAAGAACTATTCTGATGTTTTCCATGGTACTCTTCTACTATATAAATAATGGTGTGGAATTATTGCTTAAAGTGTGTAAAACTACAGGTTTGGTTATTATCTTATACAGCCAGTATGGGTCATGTATAATGACCGTTCAGCAAATTTGTGATTAACCAAACTTCAAGTCCCCTTTTACCTTATGGATGCATAACCATCATACATATCATATAACCCCATTCTCATGCCAACTGCCAGACATCAAACTTCTCTGCAAGTCTTTGCAATCAACCTTGACTGTTAAAGCACCAATGCATTCCTGTGTTTGTCATATTGATTGCTGTACCTTAGTGGTAAAGGATGTTGGTACATTATCTGCCAATGCTGACTAGATTTTTCAAAGCTGTGCTGGCATTTCATGGCTGTATTTCAATAGAGTAAAGTATTTATCTGAAAAAGAATGCAGTGTCCCTTGTTGGGAATCTTCCTTTCTATATAGTGGATATTTAACATAAAACCATAACATATGATCAGGTCTAAAACTGTAGTATTGGTCAAAGGTAACCAAGACAAATTATAGTCCTAAGAGAATATCTTGTGTGAGTCTTAGATTCATTTTATCTATCCTTTAAATCAAGGGTATTTGTTGTAAAGATGATTATTCTGCCACTAATCCTGCATTAGACTGAGCCCTTTTCTCTTAGAACCTGTAATACAGTCATCCATAGCCTACAGATGAGCTTTTTGGTATATATCAGATACAGTACATGGTAGGTGTTGTATTTCTTGAATTTTAAGTGACTTGCTCTCATGTCCAGCTTAGGTATATAACCCAGAAATGCTATAATTGAAAGTCTTAAAAACAAACAAATGAAATGGCAGACAATGGTAAGGCTCAGTCAATTGAGAAAATGAATATCAAAATAAAAGAATAGGACTGAGCACCATGACAGAAAATATATACAATAATTAAATAAAAATAAATGTTTTCATTCAAGCACAATCAGGTTCAATTTAAAAATTCCACAGCACTCTCATTTTATAATTCATGTTCAGTTCACATGACTTTAAATCTTCATGATCTTAAAGGGACACTGTAACCAATCTGTCCAAAGTATACACACTAACAGAATTTTAAACATCTGTTTTATGCTTCAAATAATCAATGATGTAAGCCTATTATTTAATATGGGTTTAATAACAATTCCATCATTTAAACCCAATCCAGTTTTAGAATTTAACTGTATAATCCATTTACTTTCAACCACTTCTGTGCAACTGTTTTATGTCTCCACCTCTTTTATTTTCTGCTACTAGTTCAAGACCATAAAACTGAAACTATGTTTTCTACCCATCTTCATAACATGATATGAAAACACATAATTTATAACATTCTTTTCAATATCTTTCAAATGCCCATAAATTCTTTGTTTTAGTTGCCAGTTTATTTTTCAGACATGCAGTATTTTATATAGTTTGCACTGAGCTGCATAGACCAGGTTGCTGGTTCTGTAGCCAGCATAATGCTTAAAATTAATATTTTTTTTTCATTTTCAGGATATACTTTTTCAAAATCTAACCTAAAAATAGCTTGAGTGAAAATGTGTTATTTTCTGTTGTGGGGGTCAGTTCTGTTCTTTTACTTTGATAATTGAAAGTATGTTGTGGGTGATGTGTCACTATTATCAAAGGGGTGGGTGATATGCTAACTCTATGGTATTCCAAGATATGGTGACATTTAGTAGGCAAAATAGGAATGTGCTCAGTGTCATCCTCTCAACTTGGAAATTCTTGGAGTGAAAGCTGGAAAGAAAATGGAAGGGGATGATGCTGTTTCTCCCCTAAATAAGGTGATGATGGATAAGCTATACAAGTTAAACAACTGTTAGGTTTTCTAATGGGAAATATGAAAGACAAATCAAATGTGGGGATTGTCCCCTCAGTTAGTTGCTCAGAAGGAAGGAAAGCTTAAAGAACAGACTGCAGTTGCACTGTTAATACAAACGGTAAACACTGAAATTAATTCAAGCAGACAGCATCCTAAAGAACAGAAATGCAGGGTAGTGTCTGTGAGACATAAAGAAAAGGCAATTTTATAAATTTGTTATACATTTGTTTCAGAAAAGCATCTAAAGACATGATCAAAACCATGGATACAGTATTACTGAAAGGTTTCAGTAGGGATCAATGGATGTCATCATTTTAGCCCTTTATATTCTTAGGCAATAAATGGTTTAAAGCATGTCAAAACATTCTGCATACATGAAGTTTCACTCCTGTCTAACTTACCTAAGTATTCCCTGGAGCTCAGTATGTATGTTGAGATAGGGAAACAGTGATGCTTCTCACTTTCACATGTGTTCAGACTGCATATGTGGATACCTTTCTTAATACCACCATGGGGGGATATCACCATTAATCCATATTTATTGATCACTGGGATTGCCTTTACTTCCACACTGCTCCCAAAATGTTACAGATGAATACACTGAAAGTAATGAAATTTAAAAATAAATAGTGAAGTATGCCTCCCTATGGTTCTTAAGTGACAAAACACCAGAAATGGTTAAGAGCTGACCAAACAGAAATGGGGAGGGGTGGCAGTTAAGAAAAACCCATCAAAGCCAGGATTGTCATTATAATTTAGTATTTAAACCCTTGAAAATAACAGTAAAAATTATAAACATTGCATTTTCTACACCAAAACATACCTGCTATTGAAACTGTTTTGTTACAGCCACAAAAAAGATACTCTCCTACATTTAAAGCTATCTTAAAAGAAAATGCAAAATGTCACAATAATATTTTTGAAACATTCAGCTGAATATAGTGAATTCCATTTTTTATTTAACTTCCAAAATGTTTCAGAGAATATTGTTTACTTTAAAGCTTAAAACCTTTTTCCCCATCTGTGTTATCCTTCTCATTTTTATTTAAAAACAATATTGTCTCTTTCCTTTCATGTTATCCAACACTTTCATTTTAGCTTGCTGTACAACTGCTCAATTATCATCCCTTTCTAACAATCTAGTCTCCATATCCTTTATAGCCTTATCTTGGTTATAAGGACCACTAGTATTTCTGTATAGGCTTATCTGTAGTCTGTCACAGGATGACTGCTTCTTGCACTGTAGATTGAAAACTTAATGTTGTAGTGTGGAATAGCATGAAGCAATTTTACATGTTTCAGGTTTTTCTTCTGTTTCTCCTCTTTTCTTTGAGTAAGAAGTTGGTATACATAATTTAATGGTAGTAATCCCCTCATAGGGGGGTGCAGGGGATCTTAAACCCTGATTAAACATATTTTTGGTGTTTTAAAGTTATTTACTCACCTACTTAGATTTATAGTTTTGGAGGGTCTTAAATAATGAATTGTCATGCCAACATTTCCTGTGATGTTACACAGTTTCAGTACTGTATAACATTATTGATGGTTTATTTAGTGATCACATGTAAAAGTGTACCCGTTCCTTTATATTTAAACATTACTTTAAATTCTATGACATTATAATTAAATTAGCAATAAATGTGCATGTATAAAAACAGCTGAATGCATGAAGGGAAAATTCTTTACTGCATATGAAGTATTGCAGCTGACACTCTTTGGAGAATACTGACAGTTTTCATAGTTGTTACACAAACAAGTTAAGGCAATCAAAGCTGTTCACATGTAAGTGCAGTAAAGGCACGATTAATAGAGGCCATTTATGCTAATCCATGATGGCAGTCAGCAAACTAATGCAAATGAAGTACTAATGAGATGGTAATGAGAGATGATGTACCACCATGTGCAGATTTGTTATAAAAAGTAGGTTTGCATATTTTATATCTGCTTCACAGCCAGTGAAGATGCTCTCTATATTACTACTAGCATTGCTTTTCCCTGGTGTGATCTCCTTGTTTTGTCAGATAAAACTATAGACACCTAGTTGCACTTGACAGGCAAGAAGGTAAAGATATAGACAGAGTATAACTTCTGATAATTTTGATAGTCAGGTTCAAAGTGTTAGGGATATTGTTAGGGTGTTAGTGAGCATGTGTGGCATGCATGTCCTTCTTTTCCCTGTTGATACGAAGTTATGTGTAGCCATCATTGCAGCTGCCATGGGGACATGCCAGAAACAGACTAGGAACATGTTGGGTATTTCTTAGGCTTCTGCCCTGAGGCTACTTCATCAGTTACTGAATGTACTATTGGCATGTGTAGCTCAGTGTATCTATTTCTTGGTGCCACCTCAGGTGTGATGGATTACACCCCTGCTGCAATTAAGACCCCACCTGGTCCATGGGGGAGTAGTACTGCAGCAGAATGGACTATCATTCCATCAACTGTTGGGTAGTGTGTGATGCATGGGGGGTGTATCACTTACTTTCCAGCCCAGACAATGCACATCACTCCCATATCTGACACACAGGCTCATTCTACTGCCCCTTCCTGCATGGTGGGATGCCCAATGCTCACCCTGTCGATGAGTGGAAATTGTTTTTATCATTTAATTAGTTATTCATTGTAAAATGTATTATTTAATACAATATCATGTTTCCCTTGTTTTGTTTTTCTCTTCTTTTTTTTTCCTTTTTTGTTTTGTTTTTCAGGTGATGTAAGATATACACTAGAGCCATGGTTTATGACTCAAGTGAGAAATCCAAGTGAAGCTGTGGAAACTAATTTTAATACATCCCTATTTCAGACTCATATTTTCATTAAGACAGCCTTCGTCATGTTGAAAATCCACTTCAGTTACCTATGTGTGTCTGGAGGTGTCCTTCAGTATGACCCAGTTACTGCTTGCAGGATGTTTACTGCATGTTACATTCTGCACAACGTGATCATGCACTGGTCTGGTGGTGAAGTGACCCATGCTGTCACTGAAGCCCCCAGGTCAACTTCTACCATGACTAATAGTGACCAGACAGCCACAGTAGTTAGGGACCCCATGTTGCAGGCTTGGCATGGTTTATGGTTGCACAGGCAAAGAGGCAGCATCTAGTCCAGAATTATGAACCATTCAGGTCAGTTTTTCCTTTCTTCTATAAAACACATAGGATATAGTCGATGCATTTGGTGCTATATGGTGGGTATGCTGTGTATAGCATGGCATCCCGTCACTGTTCAGACGTTCCCCTTTAATCTTTAAATAATTTTTGTACTTGAGAACAGATACTCACATTATTGTTTATTAAAGCTATTACTGGCTGCTCACTGATACAAGCTCAGTGATGTCATAAGGCATCATATCAGGAATATTTTATTTTTTAACTATATTGTAAAATAAATTTTGCTTAGGTACTGCACTTAAGCATGTACCTACTAAATGTGTTAAAATGGAAAATTTAATATAAAGTTTTATTTCAGTATTTGACTGCTTGGAATTTGCAAATTATATGCAATACAATGTCTAAACTTGTATTTAACATGAATTTATATCTTGCACTGAAAAGGAAACTGTATCACATGCTTGTGTTTTTTTATTATTATGCAAATGTTTGCTCAATTTTAACAATGACATATTAGAAATAATTTACTATTCTTGCTCAAGGTGCTGCACATGAAATTATTTTAAAATGTCATACAAACCAAGTTGTTTTCTCAGAACTAGAAATCATTTTTGCAGTGCTGAGGGTGAATTGGCAACAGTACTAGTACAGATGGCAGGATAAGTGTGTAATATGTTTTTCAGGTGTGTATTATTCTGTTAATAGTGTGCAATATTTGCTTTATGGTCTGTGCGATCGTCAGCTCTACAATTGCTAAACTGAAACTCTTGATAATGGATGGGTCCTTAAGGAAGTTAAACATTGCAATTAGCATGTTATTCCCTACAGCTTCCTTCTAAGATTGTTTTCAGTTTTAAGAATTACCATTATAGACATGAAAATACAAGCAGATGCATAGCCTCTTAATACTGGGTTACACTGTGTGCGCATGTATTCTTCATGTAATTTTTGTAACAAATTGTATTTAAATTTAAACATTGACATCAGTGTATTGAAAGGCATTGTTGTCAAATGCTATGTTTCATCTTGTTGTTGTTGTTGTTGTGTCTTTTGGCTTTTCCCGGTTAGGGTTCGCCACAGCGGAACTGCGGTCCGCTAATGATTGGCAGTAGATTTTTACGTGCTGAGTTGCCAGCTCTGATGCACAACCTTCAACGAAGGTACGCCCATTCACGCATGTCTCCACACAGAAGATGCTCTAGCTGAGAATCGGACAGGACTGAAATGTCTAGCCTGAGTCACAAAAGGCCAAGGTCAAAGGTGTCATACATGTACAGGTGATGACATGATCTACATGACACAGCTGTTCCTACAGATACTGATTTCACAGTGCTGCAGGGCTAAGACCCGGAATGAGCTCCTGCTATTTGTAGATGAACGCTGATGTGGTTGGCATGAAATCTTTCTATTTGTTCCACCCTTCAGTTTTTACTACCATCTTGAGAAGCACTTGTGTGATTTAACATGCTTACACATGTCCAAACCATACACCATACTCTTCTCCTTCCAAGACTGACTCCTGTTTGAGTCTTGTAAGTCCTCACTGGTATATAAATGGAGATGGACATATATGCTTGGTGCACCACTATACTATGGATCAAAGTGATAATTGCATTATCCATACTCTCTACGATTTCCTTGTAGTACTGGAAATCCTCACATACATCCTGGAGGACTCTGACCATTTCTAGCTGACTCACTGTGGCAATGCACTGAGCCTGAACAATGCTACAGCACATTTGCTGTTGAGCAGCCAGTGCTTTACATGTTTGCTGGGGTAGCTGTGACATGTACCTGTGCCTGGCACCTCTTTGTAAAGGTTTTCACAGTGGTTAGTGTTACCTCTGAATTTCTGCTATCATCCAAAAGGTGATCTAGTGGGTCTGGAGAGGTTGATGTTGAGACCTCTGGATTTTCCTTCTGTATATGCATGGGTATAGCATCACCATGTGATTGACTTTGTGATGCACTGTCACTTCCTGTAGAGTTTCTAACATGCTGTGGGGTGTGAGATTCTGCCATTAAACTTTACAAATGTGTGCAACTGTCTTATTAATATAACTGTATTATTGTCATCATCAGCTATTCTTTTGATGATGTCTTCTAACTTTACTGTTATAGTAGAACTGCTCATTTCAGCTGCTAACCATGTAAGGAATAAACTGATTACATCACTACTCAGATACTGTAGTATACATCTTTGGGCTGTCTAATGAAGTGTGGAGGACAATCATTATGCACATGTGGTTCAATGTCATGATGCGTAGAGGTGGAGGGTTAACATTTTAATAGTGTTTGTCACATGTTGCATGTAATCATTCAGCTTTAATTGTGATTTCTCTAAGAAAATATGTTACAGTGGTCAAACCAACCTTCCTGAGTAGATCTACTGATGCTACACACATGAGTAATAGCCAGTATCCAAACCACCTCTGATTATGCCAGTGCCATCATCATGGTCTATTTCCTAGTCATCCACTTAAATACAGAGGAGCTATTCTTTATCAGGTGTTAAATAAAAGTGATTCAGTCCCCCCTCCCACCAATTAGTGTGATGGACAATTGCATTCGGCCTTGACTTTTCTCTGAAATGTCCTGCCATATCATTAGCCCTTACAGTGTGTTAATGTAAGCTTTGTTCCTCCAATAACATTTATATCAGTAACCACTTGATTATAGGCATTTGCCCCTCTGCTTGAGTGCATCCCTATTTTCCAAGAAGTCATTTGCCATATGTTTTAAGGACTGCCATGAGAATGTAGTTCTCCTCATGCTAAAATGTTTTTTTTTTCTGCCTGGATCACTGCTGCTCCTGCTGCATCACTCATTTACCTAAAACAAAATGCAAAACTAATATAGTGAAACTAAACAGCACTAATGAAAATGTCTACTTTAATTACAAATCAGTCAACTATCTTGGTGACATAACACTCATATTCACACACACACATACTACAAGTCCAACTTCAACAAGTTAAAATCATGATCTATTAACCTGCACAACGTGATCCACTAATACATAATATAACCGAAAACACTTCTCATTTCACTGCCATCTTACACCACTGTTGATAGAGTTGTGTCCTCCCCTTATCACCTTTCTTTATTTATACTGTCAGAATTTTTCATTCATGAGTGACAGCCACAAATGCCACTGTATATCAGCATGTATCCTGACAAAGCAATGCATTGCTGAAAATGCAGTACATTAGACTTCACTCACTTCAGTTTATATATTGATATTCTCTGTAGCATAAACCTATAAATGCAAAAAATGATTGCAAAAATATATCTTTCACAATGCAATCAGTACTATATATATATATATATATATATATATATATATATATATATATATATATATTTCTAGTGATACTGTCATGGTTTCCCATTTATAAATAACACTTATGTCATTATTATTGACATGAACCAACTGCATCTGACCTTCAAATAGATGAAATCACAATTCTCATAGTAATAAGTATTCTATCAATTCACTGTGGTCTCCTTTCCAATTATCTACTACCTTACTGCTATTTTTATCTTACTTGAAAAAATTCACACTTTCCCAAAACATTTACTGCGTTACTTGAGTGATATCAACTAAATATGGCAGTATTAAACTTACTCAAGTAGAATCAGACTCATTTCTGTGTTTGTATGCAAATGAGTTATACTTATCTATCTGAACTGAGTAACACTTGAATGCTTATGTCAACAGATTTATGCAACTAGACCTCAGGTGTCTGTGGACAAGCTGTACCAGCCAGTGCTGAGTCAAACATACCACCAGTAACATACAGACAAGCCTATTATAGCTCAAATTTACCTAATCATAGAAATGGAATCAACAACATTTTAGCATTTACTATGAAGCCTTATACATGCTCATCCTGCATACTGCCACACTTTATCACACAGCACAGGACTTTCTTGTATGGCAAAGTAACACCAACAGGAATATTTATTTATAAAGCCAAGAGAAATAAAATAAAAAGAAAAAAGAAAACAATATTTCCTAATGCAATACTTAGGTATGCCTTCACAAATAAGTATGACCTTAAAATAAACTGTACAAATAAATATTACAACATTATTGCACAGAAGCCAGAACCCATACAAAACAAATGAAAAGTTAGTGATTTAATAACTGACTTTCATTTGTTTGGTCATCGTGATGTCAAAGTCCAGTGGGTGTGTTTCTAACCCTGTGAGCCCAGCTCTGTAACTTCATTCTTCACTTTGGTATTGGCACTTTGAAAGAGGACAGCACCTGTGAAGGAACAAGGGAGTGCAACAAGCTGGTCTAATAAGGAGTCTGAAATCACGCTCTACCTCTTGCAGGACTTGAACCTAAAAAGATTAGAAGTGCATAGCGTAGAGTGAAAAAAAGGTTGACATCTGGCAATTGTTGGATGAGCAGCTATCGACCCTGACAGGGATCATGTGACTTGAGCCTAAGTGCCATCAGAGGTACAAAAACCTCCAGGTGTGCAGGTTTGACCATCTGGCTAATTGAGTAGACCAGATAAGCAGAAGGACAGAGTTCTACAGTAAGCATTTTAACATGTTTGAATCTTACCTAAAATATGTTTTATAAATAACTGGATAAATGTTGTATAAATGCAGGTAAATGCAAGAAGAAATGTATTTGTAAGTGCAGATATGTATCAGTATGTACTACAAAGCTATGAATAGGCCTAAACATGTCTATAAACAGAAGTGCATCTGTATACCAATACTGAACATTTATGTCCAGATAGTTTTGTGTCTGAATGGAAATGCATATGTATGAGTATAACAAATATATATAAGTATGCATCTATAAAAGAGTAAAATACATATATAGGCAAGTATCCATACATGTGTGTGTGTGTGTGTGTGTGTATGTGTGTGTGTGTGTATGTGTGTGTATATATATATATATATATATATATATGTATATATATATATACATATTATATATATATATATATATATATATATATACATATATATATATATATATATATATATATATATATATACGGTTTCACTTTGGAATCTCAAAATGCTGAAATATTGAATTTCAGTATCTCAAGACCAAAGTGTCAAATCTGCAGTTGTGCGAATCTTGAGAATGTTGAATACAGAAATCTCGAACCTGCAATGGTGATGGCGCATTTGGTAAGTGTACTGTTTTTTAAGGGTTTTGGGGAGGGTTTGTGTGTGTTGTGAGTGTGTTGGGGAGTTTTAGGTGTGGGCTAGGGTATGTAGGTAAGAGTGTGAGTGTGTAAGTGTTGAGAGTGGTTGTGTTTGTATGTATATGATGTGCGTTTGTCTTAGGGGGTTATAGAATGTGAGGTAGTGGGTTTGCTGTCTTCCGGTTTTTAGTGCGACCTTGGAGTTAGTATATATAAGTAGGGGGTGTGCGGGGTGCAGGGGGTCCTGCCCTTCTGCTTATAGCAAGGGTGAGTGTGTTATTTTTGTTGTGTTCATGTGTGTTGGTTTGGTTTGTTGCAGTGTCGGGAGGTAGGCGTATTTGTGTTTGTGTGGTGTATTGTTTTTGTGACGTTCACTGTTTTAAATTTCATGGTTTTCAGGTTTCAGGTTTGTGAGTTTTTGACTTTATAGTCTCAAGATACTGAAATTCGATATTTCAGTATTTCGGGATTATAAAGTGAATTTACACACACACACACACACACACACACACACACACACACACACACACACACACACACACACACACACACACAGACACACAAGAACATTTTGTATTGCCACATAATCTAATTTACTATAGCTATTACCTTATTAATTATTTATACTGCAGACAGTTTTTGTAAATGCTTTGTTTTATATAGGTCATGCACTATTTAGTAATGTGATAATTATATAAGCTAGTAATTTCTTCCAAAGTAAAAGCTGCACATACAAGATGGCTGACCTCAGGTAGCCAGCACACGTTAAGCAGATAGAGGGTATGGGTTAATGGAGCAACTGAATGGCCAGTGCAGTGCTTAGTGACAACTGCACTGTTCATTGCCCTATTTCAGAATTGAAAAGTGGGTCGATGACAGCAATTTTACATGATATAACTTAGGAAATGCAGGTAATATATGCAAAAAATAGTGGAAAGCAATAAAAGTTTGAAGAAATTACCAATCCCTCAAAGAGATACTATAAACAAAAAGCAAATGTAACAATCTGAAGGAAGTCTGTATTTGCAGTAAACAAGACATGTACTGCATTACAAATGTATGCAGTAGAAGTACTTTATAAAAATATGTTTTGCTACTTTGATGGGAGATAAACTCAGTACAAATGAATACAGAAATAAACATAAGGATTCAGTACAAGTGCAAAAATAACTTCTGTGCTTTCCTGATTAATACGTATAATCATGTAAGAAGATAGGTAAGCAACCATTCTGTGTGTCTTCTATATGCAGCAGAAGGTACAGAAGAAAAGACACCATAAAAGACTAACCAAGCTCATGAGTATGTAAACATGATTCTGAAAATGTGCCACTCCAAAAAATATGTTGAATAATGTCTGAATTGTTTCTTTGCTTTATTTATTTTGTAAGAATAAATCCAGAAGTAATTCATGCCCAAAAATAATAAATGAAGCAATGTGCTTTCAGCACACAACTGCAGCACAATCCTATTGTTATACCAGTTTATCTCCTTAGTATCAGTAGACTGCTAATGTAAAAATCACAACAATATCATTATACTGATTGCTCACATGATTCAAGTACCATTTCCAGTTTTCTGAATAAAGATTTTATAAAAATAAGAAATCAGTGTTCATAAAGATTGCAATGGTGTATCACATTATAAGTCATTTTACTGTTTCTATTTCTTGTTTGTCTCTCTACCCTCCATCTCCTTCTTATTTTAATGATGCAATACTTTATTTTTTCTTTCTCTTTTTCTTTCTCTCCCATTTAGGATCATTTTTCTACAGGTTTAGAATCTCAAGGAGCAGCCCAACCATGTTCATCGCATGTCATGGAGTGTTCACCCTCTGCCAGTCTAGGGATGTCTTCACAAGGTGTGGGTTGGTAACATCAGTCTTCTAGGCACCCTGGCATGGTGTAGTCTGGCAAGCCACACTGCCCATGGGCATCAGACTTGCTGAGGATGTGGTAGAGCAGATAGTGGAGAAACATTTTCACCCAGTCAAGGATTGTCTTCAGTGGGGTCAAGACTAGCTAAACCAGACAAAGCTAACCAATGCTCCACTGCAGGCATCCAGCCTACAACACTGGGGTCCTCCAATGAAATACTCTTAGGCAATGGAAACAGTTGAGTTCATGTGGACAAGTTATCCTGTTGTAGCAAATTCCTGTTCACCTACTTCCTTCTATAATCTTCTCTCCTAAACCTTCTAATTTACTTCCTACCCAAACTGCCCTCTTAAATAAACAATATTTGTAAAATGGTGGGGGAATCTATCCTCCACTAAATATATACTACCCTTCTTCTCCCATCCCTTTCAGCACAACCTTATTGATATTTTCCTTCTGTGTTTCCATCTTTGCTATATTCCCCTTTTTCAATCTTTCCTATATTCCTCTTTCCACTCTTAAGAAACATATCAGCGTGTCAACATAAGGCTACCCATATAGAAAACATATAAATCCTGTTTATATTTTTCAAAACGTAATAAAAATAGTTGCACTGCATGCCACTTACTGCAAGTACTTGTAACATGCTTGTTCATAGCCATGTTTGCAATACTTCCGAAATTATACGAGGACTTCCATTTTCATGTAATAATTTGCATTTATTTAGTGATCAGCATCAGCAAGCTTACACATTTCATGAAAGTGGGTATTTATTTTTGCAAAAACTTTCCCATTTACTTTTTCAGCATGAATAGCCTGCCACACTGTATTTGCATATAGGCATAGTGGTGCTGCTTGTGAATAACTGCAATAAAAGTGCGAAACTCAGGACTATGAATACCAACCTAAATGTTTAGGTTCCATCTTTTGGTGAGTGTTTTTGATGCCAGGCATAATATCCTAATGGGATCATATAAATCTTTGGGGAGTAAAGAGTAGGTGCCGTTTTACCACTACATCACAGGAATCTGTCAAACTTGCACTTGGATTTATTATGCTGTGACTACATATGAATGCATGACTAAAGGAGTACCTCATCTGACAAATAATGTAATGGCCTGTTGAATGCCAGCATAATATTTTGACACTACTTCGGTTTACTTGTCAAAAGCAATGTCAAAAATTTCCTTTATCACCCATTGCCTTTCAAATTTGATTCCTTGTTCTTCCAGGGAAATGAAGCCAAATACTCATATGTTTAGATTATGCTGCAATGAACAAATCTAGTTTAATTATTGTTATTATCCTTGATTTGGTGTTATATTCTGATTTTGTAACCTCCAAAGGCAGTCTCTAACTCCCTATAAACTCAGGCTTACGCAGAGTTTTTGTCTGCAATGATCATCATAGTCCAAATATACACAATCTATCACCATGTAATTTGATGTATCTATCAAAACAGAATTGAAACTGCTTCACAAGGCATTGAGAGTCGCTGTAGAGAAAGTAGATTTATCACTGCCGCAGCCCAGCTGTTTTAGAGTAGCAACATAACTTTTTCACTGATTGGTGAGGAAAGTCTTTTCTCTTAACAAAAACTGTGACTGCTTTCTTTTATTTCTGGCCTATTCCAGTTCTTTAATGAATTTCTTTATTTATATTCTCTCTCTTTGAAGATTCCCTTACTTCCTCTGCTATAAAATATTCTTCCAAATAAGCATGCTTAAATCATAAAATGTGAGTATTTGGGCTCAAAGATCTCTGCAGATGGAGATTAAAGACACTTTCTTTTGGAAGGAAATCTATGGCATATCTGGATGAGATCTTAAAGCACAAATGCATCACATTTTCAACAGCTATGGTTTTCCCAGTCAGAGTATGACTCTAACACTTACACTATAAATAAGACTGGGCACTAGGAAATTGAAGCTTTTTAACTTCGGTATTCAAAAACATGTTTGAGAACATACTATACTGCAATAAATTCAAACCAGCCAAATCAGGCAACACTGTTCAATGGAAGGCCTGATAATAAAATTAATGCTGAAATACTTTTGCTACATAATGTGAAGCCAGGATTCACTAGAGTAGACACTGATGCTATGAAGGATTGAAGGCTAATGAAGGAGTGGCAGAGGCTAAGGTGGATAGGCAACATCCTTGAAGTAATGAATATAAATTTGCAAATACTTAAAAGTTCTTGAGAAACAGGCCTACAGTCTTTAAAGTCATGAGCCATACTCGATTCCCATTTTATTTTCTTCTTTCTTAGTTTCAGAGTAGAAGGAAATTATAATTTTTCTCTTCCTCTAAGCAATTAAATAAATATTTTGGTTTCTATTCTATTAGTGAATAATGTAGTATTTTCAAGTTTTGTATTAAGATATTTTTTGGATGTAGTGAAATATATGCGTTTTACTTTCACAAGCCAAAGCTTTCTGTCTGCATTTTAAGGTAATGCTTTAATGAAAAGCATGCCATTCAGTATGAATAGATTAGTATTCTTAAAAAATGAAAACAAAATTTGAATCAGAGATTCTTTTATTTTTTCAAGCAGTTTAAATATTGCTGCTTTCAGACTATTGGGTCTATTCTTAGTCATGCAATTTCTTCCTGAAATATTAGTTCTGTTTGATGAAACAAAGCTGCTGTTTTATCAACTGCTAATATATTTGTCAAGCCTGATTGCTCATTCTTGCATACATGATTATGTAGTAGGACATGGTGAAATCTTTCATTTCAGTTATGAATTTTGGTGAATCATCATATTAGTAATGGGTGGAGTATTTCTGAACTATTTGGATGAATGGCACATTACTTCATAGGGGTCATTAGTTGTATTATACTTACAGATGATAGTACAATTTTCATTGAACATTTTTTTATTAATCTTATCGCCCTTCAATTTTTCCATTCTCAGCTAGACTGGTAATTAAACAAGACATTTGCGTTCAAAAGGGCTGTTTACAAGACTTCCCCCAGATATTTATCAATACTGCAGTTTATCAGAAAAATAGGGCTACTCATAGTTTTTGCCATTTTGCAACACATTACTAGATTGCAACAATACTTAGTTTTTTTTATTCTTCCCATGTCTTCAACTGGCACTCAGCAAACACCAGCTCTTGTCCTCATTAACCTGATCCTCAGGACCTACCTCAGCCTCTACTGGGTTGAACCAAACCCTGGTCATGGGAAAGTGAAGAGATCAAGGGCACTTGTGCTGCATCATACTGCTGCGGAGAGGTGTGTGAAAGTCCCTTCCATGCCATGGGAGCTTTGTGAGCGCCACAATTGCTGCTTCCAGGAGCTACATGCATGCTTCTGAGCATGTACAACCAGCTGACCCTGTACATGCTAGGCAGCTTTCCCACCCACAAGTTGAGCAATCCAGCATCAGCCACTCACCTCCAATTGGGTCCTTCAAACACCCACAATGTTAGTCAAAGTTGGGAGCAGTATGAGCTGAATCCTTCTGTGACATGGGGAAGGACCCCATCCTCACTTCTTTTTTGATCCCATGCCTCCAGCAACAGTTCATTCATCATTGACAAAAATTTCTCTAAACCTTTTGACATTAAATAAAACTGTGATGCATGCCGTCCATGTGTAAACAGCTTTAATATGGGTAGTAAAGAGAGCACAACCTGAACATGTAAGCATTTTGTTGAGTGATAACACTATTTCCTCTAGTATTTTATTTCTGACATAGCTATCACTTCAAGGGCTATTTTGTTTTTCTTTACTTCCTTTGGGTTTGACCAGGAGTGTAAACGTTTGCTGTTTGGTTATTACAACTGACCTGTGATAGTATTGCACTTAGCTATATGTTCATAAATTCATAGGAGGTTACTAAGTTAACTGACCTAGAGCTATATTTATTCCATGTTACCCCAGATGTTGGTGGTTAGGTGAATAAAGTTCACAGAGGTAAGGGTCTATGGTAGTTAGTACCAACTTCTTCTGTCCAGGAGGGGCATGGCCACAATCTCAAGAGTGAATCTGTAGTCACCCATACATTGATCTAGGTTGCATTTGAAGAGGGTCAGGGAGGGGTTCTGTTTCACTTGAATTGGTAGCTTGTTCCAGAGATGTGGCTGTCTCTGGGAGATGTATCTATTTCTCCAGCATGATCTCTTCATGTCAGAGGCTATGTTAAGATTCCTGGAGCGAGTGACCCTGCTGCATTTTGATTTATGAATATGTATTATTTCCATCAACGCCGGGTCAGAGATTGCCCTGTAAATCATGCACAGGTCACCCCTTAGAAAACTGTAGGAGACAGAATAAAGTGACAGGACTTTCAGTCTTTCCACATTAGACTTGTTTTGTGTACCCTTTAATTTCTTGATGAGAAACCTCTGTGGTGTCTCCAATTGTTGCAGGCGTCTGGTGAGATACATGCAAAAGTTGCATTGTAGTCAATTTTTGGTCTGATGAGGGGCAAGTATAATGGAGTTATAACATCTTTAGATATAGATGCAATGCCTTTACTTATAAGGTGTGCCACACAGAAGGATGTCCTTACTTCTGTGGATACACGGTGGTCAGAGTTCAGATTGCTATCAACCTGAGTGTTCAGATCACATACCACTGGGCTTACACTTAGGGGGTGTTGTCTATAATGTAATTAGCATGCATGTCAGTTTTCTCAAAGGGAATAATAATATATATTTTTTTGCATTTAGCTTTAATCTGTGGCTTTGGCACAAATCATTTGTCTGAGTTAACCCTGTCTGCAGTAAATTAACATTGTTGAGGGACTCAATGATTGGTCCCCATTTGCAATCTTCAGTGAACTTGGTGAGCCACACACCATCCAAGTTTGCCTGGAATTCTGAGAAATAAATTCCAAATGGTAAGGGGCCCAGCACAGAATTCTGTGGTATGCCACTGGTGACTGGTCTTTTGCTAGCGGTGAAGTCACCCACTTTGATAGGTTGTGTCCTGTTGGTGAGCCTATCGATTACACATCTGGTAATGTAGGGATTAATTGAGTTTCTCTTATAATACCTGAATGGGGGATTGCGACAGATGTCTTTGCTAGGTTAAGAGAGGCAGTATGCACTCTCTTTCCCTCATCCAGGACCTTAGGTAACCATGTTTAACAGTCATGATCTACCTTTAATGAATCTGAACTGGGTTGGGTCCAGAGTTTGGAGGTTACTACGTCCTTGTTAATAAGATCCATAATGATTTTCCATGGCCTTGCAGATGAGGCCAGTCAAGCTTATAGGACTATAATTCCCACATAATGGTTAGGAAGGTAAATAGCAGCAGAGCAGCCACGATGTCATAACAGCAACATTTAACCCATTGTTACACCTCCGTTTTCATTCTCTTTCCTGCCATCTTCCCTTATCCCATGCATTTTTTTCTTACTCATTTGCTTATGTCTCTGTCATGGGTCCACTTCATATGACTGAAACTCAAAATACTGAATTTCATTTGAATGAGACCACAATACCTAATTTTCAAAATACTGAAAACTCATTTGACTGACTCTCATTACACTGAAAGCTTACAATGCTGAATTTCAAAATACTGAATTTTAAGCCATAGATGTCATGTATGTTCCCTTCACCTGTCACTTGCTTCTGATAAAAAAACATTACTGTAACTTAAACTGCTGACTGTCAGAATACCGATAGTAGCATAGAAAGTAGTGTTGTAGTGTTTCTAGATGAGGGTATGTCTCTTTACATTTTTATGGAAAGTATCTAAAGTAATATGTTGGCTGTTTTGTGTGCTACAGGCAGCAGTGGCAGTGTGCACAGTACTGTAAGGTAAGTAAAAGGTATATTCCCTTTTCCTTACTGTAGTGCGAGCTTGAAGTTAGTATATATACAGTTGGGGGGGGGGTATTAGCTCCCCACATAATTTGGTTTTATAATTGCCCAGTTTTTGTGCATGTTTGATGGCATACTATTTTTAAGTAAATATGTGACTTTTCTCAACTCTTTTTTTATGAATAGCCTATTTATGTTTAACTCTGTCCAGTGCTCTTGTTTTCTTGAATTCTAGTGTGGAGTTCTTTGCACAATATTTCTTCTTTAGATTTGTGCTCTTTTATTTTCTGATTCAAAGCATTACTTGAGTGAGCTGCCTGTTTCCTTTAATTTGTCTTTTACCCTTTGAGATGCACATATAGATTATATCTCCCAACAAGCATTATTTTAATAAATGTGTATACTGCACAGTAAAATATATATATACGTAAACGATTGCAGTGACAAAGGTTAAGCTTTGATGTTTACATAAAACAATGCATAAATGGATAGGTTTCTTGAGGACTAATCATACACCAAGTTTAAATGGGTTTTGTAGTTCCTTAAAAGCAATTCTTAAATGTAGACATTTAAGACAGTAATACATACCAGTAACTGGAATTTGTAATGAAGTTGATGTTATTTATGTATTGTTATTAGTGTATTGTTCTTATTGGTAATAATGTTCATACTCATATATATAGATACTATTCTAATTGCTGTTCCTATTTATTTCTAACTTTAAGAATAAAGTTTATTCTACCATGTAGTTCTTTGAGGCAGTTTTTTTTCTTTTGTTTTGAGGCTATTGTTATCTCAAATTTGGCTTTGTTGTACTTGATTATTCCCGGTGAGTTACTTGCTCAGAATGATGAAGGAGTTTTAACCTTGAAGGGTAACATTTTCAATAATTTTATTATACATAATGAAATATTCACAGATAATAAAATATGGATTATATGTTGTGGATGTCCAGAAGGCTTATTCATAATTAAATAAATAAAATGTGGGCTCTAAATATATAAAAGGTGAGCTCATATCACACGAATATCACACCAATAGGAGTAAGTCTTATTTATAGTTGAGTCTCTTTCTGAAGTTGCCAGTATAAGGTATACATTCCTTTAATGTAAAATGGCTTTTGACAGTAATACATACACTTTATTACTACTTGGGACTAGTAGAATTTTTCAGTTTTAGATCAGTAAATATAATGGTAGATTTAAAGCTATTTGAAACAGCAACATTCATCCACACCTTGTACCTCAGAAGAACATTTCTTCAATATATTTAGCACATCAGGTCACATGAAAACAAAGATTCATAGGTGAATACCAGGCTAAGTGCCCTGAAGGGCTATTTTGAGCCTAGCCAATAACCCTTGATCAGAATTAAACTCTGTACTTTGGGCCTATAAAATGAAGATCTTAACCATTGTGCCAGACCCTCCACCCATAAAACATAATAAGGATATTCCTAATAATATCTTACACTTGTCAGCTGTAGAAGTTCAGAACATTTCACTTAGCTGATGAAGTGACTGCTTCACATTCAGTTCTGCTCAGGTATTTTTTTTTTCTATTCCCTTCAGTCTAACTGTAAGAAACACAGAAGCTAAATACATCTGATCACATTAGATTACATTTATAATTCTTTATAGTCATACTCTCATTTTATCTTCTGTACTTTTCATTTTCTATTTAAATTTCCTTTAAGATTTATCTAATCCCAGCTGTAGAACAAGTCTTTTTGCCAGAGTATAAATTTTCTAATTTTTTTGTCAGTTTTAGTTGGTATTACCCTTTACTGTTACATTTTTATAAAAATAATACTACTAATCCAATCAATATGTCTGCTTGTATGCCACCATATGCCTATCTGTGTAAGCAAAATAATAATAACAGTAATAATAATAATAATAATAATAATTATTATTATTATTATTATTATTATTATTATTATTATAGAATTAACAGTTTACATAACTAGACAGAGAAAAACAAATATGAAGGTACATCATTGTTATTGTGGACCTTAACTTACATACATAGAGATAAGAGTTCTCTGTTATAGCCTTTTCTCCCTATGTTAAACTTTGAAACATAAAGTAAATAAAACCCAGGTTTCAGTTTATTCTTTCTCATAGGTCAAGTATCAGGAATATTATTGAGTATCGACTTGATTAGTAGAATAAAAACATGCTCATAAAAAGATGACCTAAAATTTCATTAAAAATATAAATATTCTTAGAGGTTTCTAAACTTCTGCACTTTTCCTTTGCTATTTCATTTGAAAACTAAAGGGCACCAGTGTCAACCAAAATCATATTTAACTTAGAAAATCACTCTTCTAGTGCATTTTTGTTTATCTTTTTACCTTTTTTAGTTTCTTCATCTCAGTTTCTCTACTTTTGGTGTCTCAACAGCTTTTAATGTCTTACATCCATCTCTGTGTTATGTGTCATTAATGGGTACCCCATCAAATGATGCAAACCCAGTGTTCTGACAGAAATTTCTGCAGACTTAACTTTTAGTTCTTCTGTTAAATAATCTGTGTTTATACTCAGTTTCTACTACATTCACTTTGTTTGTCCATATACCTGTTGTGGCACACAACAGATAATGTGAACATTTGAAAACACATGATAGATACTGTTTACCATCGAAATGTTGATTGTACATAGTCCAATGTGTACATCATCGACAAATTTATGCGAAATCTCTACTGCTGACTTTTCAAAATGCCAAAAAAAAAAATGAACGTTGACATTTCTGACAACTCCTCACCTATAAAGAAATGCTAACATAGGTCAAAAAGTGAGGTGCGATTGTGCAGTTTGGATTATCAGTGTTTGCCGTTTTCAGCAGTCGGAGTTCGGAGTTCATGTAAATGGTGTCGATGATGTGCAATCAACATTTTGAGGGTAAACCAACAGATACAGTAAGCATCATGCAGTTTCCACAGTTGCAGTCTTATTCCTTCATGGTTCTGACACCCATTCTGCTTGAAAAGAATGAAAATGACTTCTGTTAATAGGACTGCATATGATACCTGCTTCCAGTATATCCTATAAAGTCCTCACCATGTGATCTTAACTTTTTGGGGTACAATCAAGGGAAATAACATCACCTTGCCTTGTCTTCTCTATCAGATGTCAAAGAAATACCTTGCTAGCCACTGATGACCCTGACTGAAAATGTTCATTATCTTCCACTTTGATTTTTATACCTCATTTTTATAGTTGATAAATCATTCTGAATTCTACCTCTCAACTAGCTTTACTATGTTAGTGCTTTCAACCCAAATTCAATTATCTATAAGGAAAGAAATTATTGTCAAAGTAGTTGTGTTCTAGTTTCTGACTTCCTAGTGCATCTTTATTACTGTATCAGTTTCCCCAGGGTCAGAGACTGCCATCTAAATGTATAATAATTGACCTGATCTTTTGGCTTGATATCTGCACGCTGCCTGGAAAAGAATGAAAAGGGACAAGTCAATACCATCAGTCTTCACAATTTCACTACTAGTTTGTCCTGCCCACAGGATCATAGGGTCATAGGAGGTTACTAGGCTAATGGTCTGGGGCCTTTACAAGCCTAGCCAAGAGTTTATCACCAAAAAAGAAACCCTGTCCCCCTTGGCAATGAGGGACACAGTTGGAACCCCTGCGACAAATATGTGGTTTCCCATCCACTCATCAAGGTTGCATTTGAACAGGGTCAGCGAGGTACTCTGTTTGACATGTATGGGAAGTCTATTCTTGAGACAGGGCAGCCTCTGGGAGGCAAACCTGTCTCTCCAGCAGGTTTTGTTGATGTTGCATATTAGGTTTAGACCTTTTGAGTGGGTAATGCATGAGGAGTTAGACTTATGGATATGGAGCATCTCTAGTGGGGCAGGGTCTGATATTGATTTGTGGGTGAGACACAGATCACCTCTTAGTAATCTGTACAATACCAAGTAGAGTGATACTGATTTGACCCTGTCTGCATGGGACAGGTATTGGAGGCCATGGATTCTATTTGTGAGTTAGTTCTGTGGACTTTCTAGTTGGTGCTGGTGTTTGGAGAGGTACATACCAAATGGGGCATTATACTCAATTATAGGTCTAATAAGGGAGGAGTACAAGGAGGTAATAACTCCTTTTTTTCTGCATGCAATCCCTTTACTTATGAGATGAACCAAGTAAAAGGCTTTTCTGACCACTGCCGCTACATGATAGTTGAATGTGAGATTGTTGTCAACCTGAGTACCCAGGTCTCTCACCACAGGTTGTGTGCTTAGGGGGTTGCCCTTGATGTGGTATTCAGTATGGCCTGTGTTTTTCCTGAATAGCATGATAATACATTTTTTTGCATTTAACTCAAGGCCATGACTTTGGCACCAGTAATTTGTTGCTTTGAGACCCTCTTGTAGTATGTTAACATTATTTAGGGAATCAATGAAAGCACCAAACTTACAGTTGTCTGAAAACTGTTCTCTTTTGGTTCTAACTTAAATATTAGCAGCGACTGTCCCATTTCCTAAAGCGTTTTCTCTTGAATGTGTGTCCATTTCCTGCACAGTTTTCTGTTTTACTAACATGAAAATCCTCTTGCTAAAAACAGTAATAAAGGTATGTGAGCATATCTACCTCATCATCTAAAAAGCTCATCTAATGGATGCCTGCCAGCAGCCAGTTCAGCATATCCTTACCAACAGCTGTGTTTGCTTGCACTAACTTATTACCTTGACTCTGGTTCCATAAGTATAACACATTTCTCATAACTTGCTCTTTTAAGAGGCCACTCTTCTTCTTAGTCATAACCCAGTGTTTATGTCTGCTACTTCAATTACTCTGGGTTTGTTGAAAATTAAACACACTCATTTTTCCATTATAAACTAACCCACTGTAAACATCTTCTCAGCACTGATTATGTCTTCATTGTAAATGTCACAAACATTTATTGTCTGCTTGTACTTTTACTAGATTCTGGAGACCACAAATGGTGTGACGATGTGATGTATTTCCAGCTATGCCAGGAAAAGTAGGGCAGTGGATGTGTAACATATGCCACATAGCTAGCTGGAGCTTTGTAAAGAATTATATGTCATTTGTATATCAAACTGATTTGTACAGGTGCTTGTGCTGAAAATGCATTTGTAAAGCTGCTGGTGTTAAAAATGTACCAAAAGTGGGTCCTACTGGACAGAAAAGAAATTCACATGTATGTCACACTGTGTTGTAATTGTTGAAATTAATATATTGTAACAGAGGATATTGGAAGAGAAGAGGTTAATTTCAGATCAGCTAAATCTGAAAAACAGTCTGAAATTAAATTACTTGAGTTAGGCCATAAAGATTCTATCTTACAGTTCTGATTGCAGCCAAATACGAAATATCTGTGAAAACCAGGACTAGGAATCCTACTGTATTGTACGTAGGAGTGAACTAATTGCTACCTGGAAGTGTGGAAGTTTTGAAATTGGTTTATAGCTTCCAGATGCTGTAACACATCTCAGCAAAGCTCTACCTGTGTGTATGGCAAGACATATGTGCTAAATTTTGGTTCAGTTTCTAGCAAAGGGGGTAGTGGGGAACCAGAGTCTGATGACCAGATGTATGTGATGACATTCTCTAATTCAGCACTGAAATGATGTTTTAATACTAGATGAGACAGAAATCTCAGTGCAGTCTGTTTTTGGAACTGACAAAACCACTCACGCACTTCAACTTGCTTTGCTTTAGTAAATAACCATGTAATAGTAATTCTTTAGTTCAGTCAGGAGAATATAATGAGATTAGTTAAGTACTGCTTTTCTGTGTCTGCATGAATCTATCCATCTGTATTATTTTTAATATTTCCTGTGCTGAAACTCTGGTGTTTATTGGGAACAGATATTCAGCATCTTCATGTTCTTTTGAATATTTATTATTAAATATATTTAAACTTTTCATTGTGGTTGCTCTTTTAGAAAATATTTTAACTTTTGAGAGTACTTATATTTATTTGAAGATACTGTAACTGCTCCTGAAAGCCTTGCTGCACTGGACAAACACTGCCATTTGTATTAGTATTAATTTTACTCAGTATAATATTGTACCCTTGTAAGAGCCTTAGAGCAGTTGGCTGGTGGCAGCATAACTAAGTTATAGTCTTGCAAAGGTAGCAGAGCTAGCAAATTTGTGCCAGCCTTTCCCAGGTATGTGTGTGTGTGTGTGTGTGTGTGTGTGTGTGTGTGTGTGTGTGTGTGTGTGTGTGTGTGTGTGTGTGTGCATGTGTGCGTGCGTGTGTGAATGTGTGTGTGTGTGTGTGTGTGTGTGTGTGTGTGTGTGTGTGTGTGTGTGTGTGTGTGTGTGTGAAAATCAAATCTCAAACAGTGTGTGTGTCAGCTACTCAGGAAAACAGAGCACTGGCTTCAAAGAGATGATGGTGGAGGACTTGGCTTGGAAATCTCAGCTGAGGACTGAACTCTGCAGCTATGCCAGTGGAGAGTCTTATTGGTGACCTGGATAGAGAGGAAACCCAGCCCCTTGACTGAGTTTCTTCCCTGTGTGCTTTTAAGGAAACTTGTGCTTGGTGCAGATAGCTGCATCTGAAAATACTGTGCACAGCTATTTTTGTTCCAACTGAACATCCCTCTCCAGTGTCAGTGGTGAGGATTAAAACTCCTTGATTACTGGCCCAGAGCAAGGACATCAGAGTCGGTTTATCATTTTTACATTTTTATTGGCCTACCACTTGGAAATATCCTATTATTCTACTTCTGTCTTCAGTATTAGACTCATGAACTTGTGAAACTGAATTTGAGGCAAAATCAACAATATGTTCAGCCACTGCTGGAAGATATTTTCCCTTGAATATAATGTTCAGCCTTCAAATGTTTAACATGGATGATGGATGCCTTATCAAAATAACATCTCTGAACCTGTTCACTATTCCCAAGAAAAAATGCCTAGTTGGCACATTTTTTATAACGCAGAAAATCATTTTAGTATTCTAGTAGCTGTCCCTATGTAAAGAGATAAACATCCCAAATTTATTAGATCTAGAAATTTGACAACATTCATGATAAACTTTCTTCTTAAAGCCCTGCAGCCATTACCACATGGTCTAGTTCTTTTTGAGGTATCTCCTTAACTCCTAACATCTACAGCTGCAGCTTCAGACTGACTGCCATAAAAAGGCATTTATTCATTTTTTTAATAAAAGTCATTAGTGTATTTAGATTCCCCTTTAGTTTCCCCTAATTCTGAACATATAGTGTTTCTTCTGATCCTTTCCATTGATTACATTCTTTCATTCTTTGGCAAATGCCTGACTATCCCTTATTTTCTTGCATGTGATGTCTCCATAGAAGGTTCTTTACCTTGTCAACTCTTAGTTTATTAATTTGAACCTCCCATATGGAAATGATCAGATGTATCTGTACTTTCCAATCAACCAGTTTGGAAAAAAATCTAGATCTATTAAAGTATTCAAAGGCTTCAGTAAATTTGATAACCCTATCATTTTGAACAGGGTAAGAGGAAGGTGAAGCTCACCAGTGAGCATCCACTAAGAGCAGAAGTCTTATCTCCACCGATTCAGTAAAAGAGTATATTTTGCATTTGCTGAACACAACAAGTGTCTCTCTTTTCCTGATGGTACTGGAATGGCCCTGTATATAGTCACTGGATCATAATCCTTGGCATACTGCATACCAGGGGCAGTGGCATTAAACATCATCATTTATATGACTTCCCCTGTGGTGCTATTATTTTTTCATTCCGTTTTCTAACAGATGCTTGAAATGCACTTAGATGGCTTACATCACAAATGAAACTTTCATATGGGTTTCTGCTCCGTGTGGAATTTCTGTAGGTCAGAAAGTTGGGGGTATTTTTTAATCCTAAAACGATTGTACCAAACATCACTGCATGGACACATGATACTGGATATTGTACTACTAAGGCTTAGCAAGCAAGACTGAGATAAAAAAGGTTATGCTGTAGTTTTTCATATATATATATATATATATATATATATATATATATATATATATATATTGAAATACTTATTTTTATACTGTATTAAGCAGGCATGCATTAATTTCTAGTTGTTCAATTATAACTAAAATTAAACTCATGGAGGAATGAAAAAATTTACAAAGATTTGATTTTTAATTAATAATAAATAGAACAGTAATATGTTTTAAATTATTGCTGGATAGTATTAGTATTACTAGGGATCTTGCACATCCTCTAACAGACTAAAAATGCACTTTAGAGACATATTAATATGCTTAGTGAGCAATACAGTAAGAAATCGGAAGCAAATATTTTCAAACCTAAACAGATGCATTGTTCACCATATAGCTGAGAAAGGGAGGTATGAAATAGAAACTCATAACTTTTGAATTTGAGTGCCTTTGAATTGTGAATAATTTTAACAAAAAAAGTAAACGACTGAAGTTTTCTTTTCAAAATATAAAATATGAGGACTAGAAAATTATAGTTATGATTTTTTTAGAATATTTTTTGATGATTTAAAACTACATTAGACAATTCATAGTCCCTCTTAGGTTTTTCGTCTGAAGGGATATGCAAATTTTCTGGAGAAAAATGACGCATAGTACTTGTACATCTTTGAAACTGTGCACAAGTACTTAAGGTTATATAAATGTACCCCCAAAAAAACTGAACGTAATCAAATAAAAGTGTTGTTATGGATATTTCGTAGACTGACTTAGGCAATGAAAATGCTGTCAAGATGAGAAATCATAGCACTGTTCCATGACAGCAGAGCTGATAAGATGGGAAACATAGGGCCAGATTCATGAACAACTTATTTCCGTCTTGCTTTTGTGTGCATGTTGCACCTCAACGTGCACATGATGACATGCCATTTTGTAGTCATTTAATGTCTCTATACATTTAGTACAACCTCAAAACAAAGGTAAATGACACAGTATGCTAATTGAAACATAAGCAGCTGAATTACATGCAAATGAACCATCCAATACGGCAGAGCCATTCAAGATGCGATAAAGTAACTATGTAGAGATAGTGTAGCCCTTTGTGATGAACACCAAAATCTATTGGAATACAGGAACCATCACACTTTGAAACAAAAGCAATGTCAGGGGCCTCTACTGCTCTCTTACATGTGTATGTTCAACAGGCTCAAATCTAAGCTGCTTTTGCTGCAGATATATCTCATCCAAGGAGAAGAAGGGTGCTTAGACCCCATTTACGATATCATGAACTGCGTGATATTAAAATAGTAGAGACATATGGGGTTGATAGGGAAACACTTCAGGAAATCTGCAACCTCTGCCATCCCCATCTCAGAACCAGGGGAAATCAAGGAGATCCTATACTAGTGGAAAAATGGTTTGTGTAGCATTAAGAATATTAGTAACTGGTACATTCCAGAGACCCACAGGGGATATACTTGGGGTGCCACAGGTCTCAGCTTCCAGAATATTTTAACAATATCTAAATGCTATGCTACAACATGCAAGGGAGCACATCTATTTTTCATGCACAGCAAAGGAGAGAACAAGAACAACTCTACAATTCTATGCTGTACCACACCTCTCTGACATCTTGAGGGGCATAGACTGCACTTACATTATAAAACAAAAAACATCTGTTAAACAGGGAAGGACATACATTAACAGGAATGGGTTCCACCCAAGTCAACTGCCAGGTTGTCTGTAATGTCTGAGGAATCATCCTCAATGTCTGTGCAGGCAACCAAGGCAGTTATCATAACTCAGACATATGGCACACCTCACAGCTTTAAACAAGGTTTGTTAGGGATGATGGCCCACAAGCCATCTGATGGGTGATGCAGATTACACACTGGAACAGTGGCTCATGACACCCAACTGAAATTCACCCTCACCCATAGAAGAAGGATACAATGAAGTCATCATTCTGCTGTCTAGACACATCAGGGGTGTCTTGCAGTATGACCCAGGCACCAGTGCAGAAATTCACACAGTCTATGCCATGTTGCACAACATCATCTTGAGGAAACAGCTGCAACAGGGACAGCAAGAGTCAGGATCACCCATTCCTAGATCATAGACATGGCCCGCACCTCCCACACATACAAACAAGGAATTTGAGGGGGGACTCCAGCTGCAGAGGTAGCTGACAGATGTAGACATGCACAATATGCCCTTGTCCTGCCTAAGAGGGTAGGGATGGAACATGCACTCACCAATGAAGGAATACCCATAATAACCTAAGCACATACAAATATTAAAATTGATGCCATCTGATGTCATAAACATCACTTACCCATTGAATGTCTATGTATGGAGGCCACCAGAGAGAGACAGCCTCAATGAACACAATTCCTAACTGCAGTAATGTCAAGGAAAGAGTGGAACCTATAGTACATGACCAAATGTGTAAAAAGACAAACTATCTGCATAGTATCAGTCTTGTGCCTATCCACTCTGTGCATCACTCATAAATGCAAACCTAAGTCAAACAGAAATGAATAAAGCCCATGGCACAATCATCATCATTATTATAGGGTAAGGGATGTGCGGTAAGAACTGCCATGTGTGCAGTATAGCAGCTGTGAAATATCAAAACTGCACACATTGCAAATTTTTTCCATTGCAAATTGAAATATATTCCAAATGTGAACATGGAAGCAGTATGGGACAAACATAACTTGTGAAACAGTGAAGTGATTAACAGAAGAAGCTCTTAAGTAACTATTAACAATGCTCTATTTGCACCCAATTAGATTCCCCTCCTTCCACTTTCATAGCTACAGCATTAGCTTCCTATAGTGTAGATTTAGCCTTCTAAACACTGTGAAGATGTAAATGATGTGTGGAATCATTAGCATTCCTAAATACCAAAAAATGCACTTTGTGTAGGGAATGAAAACATGGTGTAGGTTGTTACACAATTGCATGCACAGACCCTAGGACTGCATGGAGGAGCGATAACAATTATTATCTGCTAATGGCTCACACCTATTTCTGATAGCTGTAACTACAATAACATGCAATGCTGACATGGCTGTTTTCTTTGAAGTGTTCATATAAGTTCGTATAATGCAGAGTAGACTTATAATGAAAAGGCGTAAGCACCTAGAGAGCTATGAGAACAACCTTAACAACACTGATATCCTTGTAGTAAAATAACACTGTCCATCCTCTGCTTAAAATCTGTCTGAAATACTGATCAGCTATATTACACATTGAAACAAAGATGCAAATAAATAACCATGTCATTGTGTTTTTGTAGTTAAGCTGAGAGGAGGGGAAGATGTTCAGAAAAGAAAGAGAATAAATAGCTGGCAGTGTTGTCAATCTGATATTATAATGATGTGGACCATTATTACTGTGAAGTATTTGTCAGTATGACATTGTTGAAGAAATGTTCAAGCAAATGAGAGAGTAACATTTTCTAGTCCTGTGTTGGTGGGAAAGAGGTATCAGAAACACAACTGAGTGTGTGTTGTTATTGCACTGAGTTGCGGGTTCAGTTCCAGATAGTATGGTGTCTGAGATAGTTAATGCATATTGACTGAGCATGCAATCAGGTTGTGCACACACAGATCTAAGAAACCTCACAATTCTGCCTTTTCTTATGTATTATCCTATATGTGTTACAACTGACAATTGTCTATTACTTATTTTCTCCTTTTTTTGTGTTCCTCAAACCTGCGTGCTTTGACAGAGTGCACTGCTGAATAACAGTATTTCAAGTCAGTGAACGGAAGTCCACTGTCCAAGGTACAGAATGAGAAATGTAGCAGCACCACTGTAATCTTCATTAGTGCAAAAGGTAGTATTAATGAGAGACTGATGTGTATCTAGTGTATATTTTTTTCTTGGGCAGAAGCTGTAAATGCAGTGACTTTAGCTCATTAACACATTTTTTTCTGTGGTTCAGATCCATACAGTGTGGATGGACTGCAGAAATTATTAATCCAGATATAGGAATCACTTCCATCATAGCTTTGTATGTTTTTTCTGTTTCTTGTCTTGTGCACTTGCTCACTATTGAGCAGCATGTAATAAAACGTACCTGCTTAAGAAAAAAAGTGAAAAGTGTTATTTGGGCAGCCTTCTGTAGTGGAAACAGGTTTAGTGGTGATGCATGGCTGTCAGCACCCTGAACAGTAATCAGTGGAAATAATCCACATGTCACTGCAGCCATACCTGTGGCACAAGGTATAAGTGCACTGACTTTACAAATACCATCCAGTTGACCCAGGTTTCAAATCCACATAACACTTTTTCTTTTAAATGTGGTGTCAGAATGTAATTTCTACCAACACTTTTATTAGGAAGGCACACTACATATAGTTGGCTATCATAATTATGTTTATTGCAAGAAATGTCTCATTAATGCTTTGTTAGATAATTTGTTCTAAGCATTGTATCCCATACATGATTTGCTTATCAAACAGCTGAATGTGTGCATAACTGTTTAAGCAGGATGATTATCATTATGATAATGAATTAAAAATGTACTGGCATATCTATGATGGGCAAAATACTTAAGTGAAAATCATCTTCTCTGTGTACATAACCCAACTCTGTGATTGGGACAGAATGTGCAGTGAAGCATTTGTGTTTCATACCCCAACCTCTATTACTTAGCTCATGAAAGGCTATCCATCTGACATACATTTACAAACAGTAATAACGGCTCTTTCATGGGAATGCATTTAACAGGACTTCTTAAACTCACACATATGCAGGTCTATCTGAAATATATCCCCATCCATACAGAATGCAGTTTTTCTGTAACAAACATGGTTGAAAGGACATTTTCCTGCAGTACTGCCAAACAATCTGTCTGCATTAAAATGTATGCATTATTTATTTCTTAGGCTTGATTCTCACATTAGTCAACTAATCTTTTACAGTTTGTAATCCCAGAAGGTTGTGTGCCAAGTCATCCTATTTAACCTCCAAAATGCCAAAGATAACAACCCAAGCCATTGTGGCTGTCAGTGTTGTCCATCTGAAAAAAGTATGATGAATATGTTCAGTGTCAGACATGTGAAATTTAATTGCTATGTCTCACATATTTGCTGCTGTTTGCAAAATGCCTTACTTACAAGTGTCTCTTTGAAAAAGTGATTCATCACGTTGCCAAGATGATGTCACATTGAGCACTGACAGAGGAATCTGAGACAGGAGACAGTGATGACAGTTCTGAGGGTGAGGGTTTGATTCTCACTGTTCTAAAGCTTGATGTGGGTGCACCACAGATGCCTTTACCTATCCCCAATCATGAAATCCACCAAACTTTTGTGTCTCCTTATCTGTATAGTTTATCCTGTATGTCTGCACCCACTTTCTGCCCTGACTTTTCTACCTGACCCTCACATTCCTAAGAACCTTTTTCCTAAGGTGCCAAGTTTGTATGAGCAATATTTAACATTTATCCCTATTTTGGGAGCATTGAAATTATTTTTGGCATTGTTCTGACTTTTTGTGCCAAGAGGTGGAGAGCTATGGTTATTTACTGTGTCCTCTAGATTGCATAGCTAGATAAATAGGTTGTTCTAATCTCATGGCAGTCGACTTCTTTATGGCATTGTGCAGATATGATCTGAACTACTGTTGTCCACAATATAGAAGTAGCATGGACTTAATTTTAAACAGCAGGATAAGTCCACATCAGTTTCAGACCCTTCTCGCAACATCTTTTCTGCTAAACCACACTGATGTCATCCTGTATAAAGTGCACTCTCACACTGTATAAGTCACACTGGAGGATGTGTCCATATCGATGTCAGACCCTTCTCCCAACATCATTTTCTCACCAACACAGCACTGATGTCATCCTCTCTAAAGTGTACTATCACACTATATAAGTCAGACTTCTGTAGTGGCCCTAGTGTTAAGTACTGTGTCTTCTAGATAGGTAAGGGGCTCTAATCTCCTGACATTCAACTTGTGCATTGTGTGTATGGTGTTATGTAAATATGACCTTAACTGCTGCCTGAAGTTAATTTTTCACAGCAGGTTGTGTCCACATCAGTGTCAGATTCTTCTCCCAGCATTATATTCTCAACAACACAACACTGATGACATCCTCTGTAAAGTGCACTAACATATTGTATAAGTCAGACTTCTAATATGGTGCTTGCATTAAGCACTGTGCCTTCTAGGTTGTATAATTAGATAAGTAGGAGGTTCTAATCTCACAACAATTGATTTGCATGTGTGATGGTGGGTCTATTGGATCACTGGAGAATTATTTCAGCAGGTGTGCTCATTTGACTCCGACTCATAAGAAACATTCACATGGTCAGATCAATCCCACACCCTCTTTTTTTTTTCAAAATATTTTATTAAGTTTTCCAAGAAAAGTAAAAGACAACAAATGACAAACAATATTCTCATTCTAAGAAAAATTATTAACAAACCCACAAATGCATATTGTCTGTAAGACACTGATGTGGTCATCATTTCAATAATGCACTCTCACACCACAAAAGTCAGATTTCTCCTGTAGTGCATACATATAATATTGTGTGCAGATTGCGTCAGTTGATCAGTAGAGAGCTCAAATATAGCAGTAATTTTCTCCTGATTGTTTTTGTGGGAATGTAAATGGATGGCACAGTGTGTTACACCTCTTAATTCCACATAGCTGCAGAAGTCATTTTTGCACACACATCTCCTTGGCATGACACAGCTGATGTCATCCTTTCAAAGATGCAATATGGATCACATGCGGACATAGGCACCGGAACCATAGAGCAAGAGGGGGCATGGCCCCCCCCACTTTTACAGCTGTAAGACCTATAGACAGACCCATGCATGCATTGCATGCTAACATAAATTCAAACACTAAAGTGCATGGAAATGGATAACAGTAAGGAGAGATTTTTCCCCCAAACTTTATGTGCTGGAAGGAAGCTCCATTTATGTTATGCAGGCAGTCGCAGTAAGGAGAGAGATTTTATGTGTTTTGGATTCACTGGGCTCCATTTATGCACTAGAAGAAGCTCCGTTTTATGGGAGAGGTCCCATTTTATTTATGCAGGCTGAGAGGTCTGTTTTATCATCTAAGAGGTCTATTGTATGTTATGCAGCTGAGAGATCTGTTTTAGCAACTGAGAGGTCCATTTTATGTTATGCAGCTAAGAGGTCCATTTTATGTTATGCAGCTGAGAGGTCCGTTTTAGCAGCTGAGCAGTTCATTTTATGTTATGCAGCTGAGAGGTGTGTATGTGTGTGTGTGTGTGTGTGTGTGTGTGTGTGTGTGTGTGTGTGTGTGTGTGTGTGTGTGAGGTTTGTTTTACATTATGCAGCTGAGAGTTGTGTATGTGAGGTCCGTTTTATGTTATGCAGCTGAGAGGTCCATTTTAGCAGCTGAGAGGTCCATTTTATGTTATGCAGCTGAGAGGTCCATTTTATGTTATGCAGCCAAGAGATGTGCGTTTATCTTAAATCAGAGAAGAACCAGTCTGTGCTATCTGGTGCTTTGTTTAGCCTTTTGCAATAATATAATAATGTTGAACAAAATAAAAGAAATATCCCCCCAGTGTAATCATTCTCAAGAAAATGTCAGAACATTAGGCACTAGTGAACAAGATACATCTTTTCTAATTTTTTTAATTTTACAACATGTAATTTACTTTCAAACTCTTCTCCACTTGTTTTCTTTAGCTGTTCATTTATTTGAACATGTTTTATCATACTTTTCAATTCCCACAAAAAATTGCCTTTCTTTCAGACTTGCTTCTTCTCTTGTCCATCACCCTCTCACCTCCTGAATGACAATTCTAACTTTTCTATCTCTTAATTTTCTTATTGCTTCTTAACTCTGCCATTATTTTATACCATTATCATAGTGCCCTCCACAAGTTTCTTTATTGTCTCATTATGCAAGTAACTTCTACCCTAAATCACTCTCTTTCTTTCAGAGGCATCTCACCATATATTTTTATTCAGACTTCCTAATTTTGTCTTTGAAATCTCCAGCCTTGCTAGTAATCAGGCACTTCTTCCACAGTTAAATCAAAGCTGCAGTATTCAGTAGGTTTTAAGGTGATTTAACATTTCCTCATATTGTGTGTCAGTTCTTGAATCTTCTTTACTTCTGATTTTTTTTTATCCTGGGGTGGGCTTTAGTTCAACATTATTTAGTATACTCACAGTTAAATCAATGATCCCTAAATACAGTTCCTCCATCTTACCTCTTTCCGGTTCCTTTCATCTGCTTTATTTATTAATATGGTTGATAATCAGGTGGTCTGGCCTGATCCAGATAGCCCTTTTCTTGTTGCTATGTGGCAGCAAAAGGGTAAGTATTTATCCAAATGTGTTGGGCTCTTTAACCGTGACTTGTCTAAACATGGACTAAACTCTTGGCTAGGCTTATAAGGGCCTCAGGGCCAATAGTCTAGTAACCACCTATGATCATATAAGAGTTTTGCTGATTCGTGAGATGTTTTCTCATTTAGGTTTGAACAGTGTTTATGGTAACTGAGGGAAAATAGCCAAGTAGTAGAACAGTGGAGTGACTGGGGAGGGGACTGCTGCTGGAGCAGTACGAGGTTGCTGCAGGATGGGCTGCTCTGGGGGGAGGGGTAATCTATTACCCTGCCTTTGTCCCAAACAATAACTGGTGCCAGAACTATGAATTGAAACTAAACTCCATAAGATACATTATTTTATCCTTTGGGAAGTAATCTACTCCAGGGAACTGCAAAATTGACAATACCTCCTGAGAACTGACCCAGTTATTTGGCATTTGGGAACTTGTGTGTACAGTGACCTAACTTTTTAACAACATGTGCCCAGAGTCAAAGTCTTTCTGTATTGCACAGTTTGTAGACAAATTGATTGTGACTTAATCTAGAGATGTTATTGTCCCCCTTTACAAAGCCCTCATTAGGTCAATCATTTTGTATAATGCCCACTTTGGCATGTATCTGTCCAGACCCATGCAACAATTGGAATATCCACAGAGATACCTTATTAAAAGGATACAACTCCTAAACAATAGGTCTTGAGTGGACCTTCTCAAGAATTTATCGCTATACTCAGTATCCTACAGAGTGCTTAGAGGTGACCTGTGTCTGGCATACAAGACATCCTCTGACCTGATACTGATGGACCTACTGAACATCAGCAAGTCAAATAAATTGAATGTTGTGGAGAGATGGATATATATATATATATATATATATATATATATATATATATGGTTTGCTATCAATTTGTCGACTGTAACACAGTCAAATAATCATGTTGTCGAACTGAAATGTCGGTTCGCACAACATCGACTAACATAAATGTCGAACCAGATATCCAAAAATGTCGATATCGACATTTTTGAACAAGAAGCAGACTCCCAGACTGTCTGCCTGTCAAAGTTGTCACACATTACATGTTTGCAGGGGTCAAGCCCCCCTGCCCCCCCACACCCCTCTACTTATATATACAAACTCCGAGATCGCACTACAGTGAGGGTAAGGGTACATTTCCCGACGCCCACTATAGTGCGATTTGGCTTGGAATGTTGGAATTCACAGCAGTGAATGCTGTATTGTATTCGCTGATGTAAGTTCCGACATTTCTTGTGTCGATGTTTTGAGTCGACTTACGGCTCTCTCGACATTTTGTAAATCACACAAGTTGCGATCGACAAATTGATAGTAAACTATATATATATATATATATATATATATATATATATATATATATATATATCACAGAGGTGATGTTCTAGAACAGACTCTCCATTCAAGTAAAACAAAGCTCATCCCTGTCCATATTCAAATGCAACTTGGATTTAAGGATGGGTAATAGAAAATGTACTCCAAGATTGCTGCTCATGCCACTAATGGATAGAGGCAGTTCCTAAATTCTGCATCCCTTACATGGGTCCCCTCAAATTATCTATGGTATGATCACAGTTATTCTCACTAGGACTAATATACAATTATCAGCCATGGGATAGGTAAGACCAATCAGGAAATGTTAATTCAAGCACCAAAAGTGTATTGGCTAAGCTTATAATTTCCTCCAAGTGAACCTATGTTGTCGTAATAAATAGTTGTATAAAATTGCCATTTTTAGATCACTAAGTGCCCCTCTCACCCTCTGCCCCCCCAGCCTTCAACAGCTTCTGGTGCCTTTGCATGCAAACAGATTTCTCTTGTGGTGTGTGTATAGTTTAAGGATCTAGGTAGGGAGTTTGAATACAGGAATTACTGTTATCTGTGGTTGTGTCTTTCATCCACTTACTGTGCAGAGCAAGTTATAAATACATATATGAGGTATATCTATACAGTGTGCTGTGCAACTACTTTATAGAGAAGACATGAAGATAATACACAATGGTGATATCACCCATTGAAATGTACAATGTCACAGTTGTCAAGCAAATCCATAGCTGCCCCTTTGTTTCAGTAACCTTCATTTGCCTATCATGTTAACTATAAGGCTAAAATATCCCAACATCATTGCTTATAGTCAATGTACATGTTGTTAAGAGTGTTGTCACCCTCATGTGCTATGTTCAGGTGTAGATGTTTCCTTTTACAAGGGTTTATTCTACATTTCCTTTGGAAATGCTGTATTGAACACTGATGCTGTTATTTGAATAGATTGTCATTACATCTCAGTTCTAGTGAAACCTCTCCTCAAGACTGAGGACAAAAGAAAATATAATGTATGTTGTTCCCTAAGTAAAGTATGTTCCAATACAGGATTATATCCACATTGCACATAATTGTTGTTCTATCATCACAGTAACAACAGCAGGGGACTACATATATGTTTGGGTATACCTAGCATCAAGCAATGTTGTCTGACATATAGCAAGATTCTTTCTAAGTAATTACAGGGACACATATTCCTTGACTCATACACATTATTTAATGCTTTCACACAACCGCAAATATGACAATTGGCAATGCACTTATACCATGGCACATTCATTGATCCCAGTATGGTACTGATTTTCTCAAAGCTTAGGCAAATGTTTCAAACCAGCATAGAGTAACTGTAAGACTTTGTATCCTTAACTGTTCTGCATGAAAGACACCCCACTCCAATTATTCTTTGTACATACAGAGTGGCATAGGCCTCCACAACCAATATTTAACCAATGAAATTTATGGACAGATAAAGTATAGCTAATTGAATGACTTCACAGAGGTGGAGTACAACAGCTGTGATAACATTTCCACTATAACAAATGTGATTAATAGCCATCTTGTTATTTGGAGGAATTGTACAGCTTGATGTTGAATTCTAGCATTGAGATTCATTTTGTGTGAATGCTCTGATGTTACACAACAATCATTACATCACATCAGTGTTATCCCTTGATATGTTACACAAACACGTGAATGTAGCTATGGATTTTTTGAAATTACAGATTTGCTCTACCAGTGTAATGGTGAGAGTACTACCTTGACATATACTTTGAGTACTGTGATGTACACGTGGGTGTTCTAGTTCTTGGTTGACATGTGTACAGATATAGAGAGTATCCATCCTTGACCATGAAACACCTACATATGGGATGCATGTCTATAATAATATCGGAGTGCATAATCCCCTTCAAGAGTCATCCTCCTCATACATGTGTTAGGCCTATTTCTGTTGCATGCACAGTTAGTACACAGGTCAGTGCTGACATTCATGGCATGGGTTCATATCTTACAAAAGGTGATTGTGGCTTCTGAGCCATTCCTATTTTCTTACATGGTATATGGACATAATGCATGCTGTGCAGATTTTTCATTATGCATGTACTGTCCTTGTGAACTGTCACCACAATTCAGCAAACCAGTGACATTCATATGTCATGTAATTCCCCTCTGTTACAATGTGATTTTGTGTAACTGTCACATCCTATAATATTTATTTACCCACATTTGCTCATGAATAATGACCACCATTATTTATTCTGACACATGTGTTGTGAAATTTTATTATTACAAAATTGTCTTTGTGGCATAAGCACCTTTACATCAATTATCATACTTGACTTGGAAGATTTACCCTCCCCTCAGACATCTTTCTGTATACATCTCTTTGATTTATGTACACATTGTCCTCATTAGACTTTTCCTGTATGGTAATCCATGTGTTGTTGTCCTTGCTGCTTTACATCCCTTTTACTTATTTTTGTATTCATATACTTAATTTATTTGCACAATATGCTCAGCACACTTTCCCTGTCTATATACAGCATGCATTATTCCCCTTATGTAGCTCTGTGCTGTCTGCGTTTGCCCATAGACAAACCTGTTTGTTTATTGTTTGTGCTTGTGCTGCTCAACACAGTTTCCTGACCTCCAACACTGTTGCTGGCTATGAAAATGTATTTGTATTCATGTTAGCATGATGAGCAACATGCATATGTGATTAGCGGGGTCTATATTAGAAGACCGAAGATGCATTCTTTCGAATGCATCTTGGTTGAACTTAAAAGGTAGAAAATGGAAGATATTGAAGCAGTTGTTAAGCAAATTCTTTCCCTGGGAAAGCATTTGCTTGGCCGCTTCAGTACTTTGCCATTTTCGGCACTATAGTGCAGTCTTGGAGTTGGTATATTTAAGTAGGGGGTGTGTGGGGGGTGAAGCCCCCCACTTAATGTAATATTTAAATTCATTTTTATTTTTATTTATTTTTTGTTGGAACAGCAATTGTTCTGACACGTCGATATTGTAAGCTTTCACTTACATAGGGTCGATCAATCACCGTTCACTTTTTTAAGTGTTCAGTGATTTAATATAGACCCGATTAGCACTGCTGCTCATCTCTATAACAGGTAAACATTGTGAAAGATTGCACAAAACCTACATGATTGCTCATGAATCCAAGGGAGTATCTTTTTAGTTACTTAAACACTTGTATTTCAGGCTGAACAAATAGAAGATTCCATTAAGATTAGACAAGAGACATGATTCATAAAGGATAATAATAATAATAATAATAATAATAATAATAATAATAATAATGCAATTATTTGTCTGAGGATCAGTAGTTTTCATGAAAATAATAAGTGACACTGGGGTGTGAATAAATGACCTCTACATATGATTATAAAATAAGTTTCCTTATTAGGAGATAATGTAATAAACCTTCATCAATCACTGTTTATCTATTTAGATTTTTGCCTCCTTAAAACCTTATACTTGCAGCTTGCATCCACTTTCTTCTCACTTAGAATGGGATACCTGTTCTAACTTGTAAAAGCTAGTTGCTGACTGTCTGTTTAGTTACATATATATATATATATATATATATATATATATATATATATATATATATATGTAAACTCACTCACACGCATGCTCAAAAAAAGTGCATGATAGTTTAAAGGTATATTTAAAGCAGCAATCTACAAAATATAGTACTAGATAAGAAGATTTAATGTATTATAAGTTAGAATGTTGTTTGATCACGAACTAGCCTAAAAATGTAGAATTTATGAAATATTCTATACAAAGCACTCATGTCACACAATATGAAGTGTGTTTTGGTTTTTAAAAATATTCTGTATAGTAAGGGAATAACAGTTTTTTATACCATTGAGTGGTATTTAGAAGCATAACTTTCAAATAATGAGTGGTGATTTATTATTTGCAAACATTTATAGTAGTAATGCTCTTCCATTCTTTGGTTTCTTCATGTGTTTCACATTTTTCTCACTTGCCAGACTGTGCCACACATTTTGATGAACAAAGGTTGGCAGTTATGTAACTATAACTGAGACATAAGGTTACCAGCAACTACCTACTTGTGACAAATGGAGACCCCTATGTAAATTCATATTTTGCACCACTGCACCATTGCATTGATACAGACTGAACAGAGGAATAACTTCCACATTCCCTTTAACAAAGAATGCCAAATGTGTTATTAGTCAGATTATAACTGTTCTGACATGTAACTCTATAAACATCATCTGATGAGAACATCTATGGTGCTCAAAACACATTGGAGAATAACATTGAAATAAATACATAACTTTCAATTATTGATTGGACTCATTAAAAAGAATCCAGTTTAAGACAAAGATAGACCTGGAAATTAGTTTACAGAGAATGTAAGAAAGGTAAAGAATAAATGTTCATTCAGTCTTGTATTGTATTGAATCAGTACTTCAGCAATGCAATAAAAACTTGATTTCACAATTGTTTCTGCTCTGTGAAAAAATTGCTGCTTGAACTATATACAAAACAGAGAATCATGTAGTCTTTACTCACATGACAACATTACAGAAAATATTTACTCTGGCAATGTCTAGACATATAGGGACAGAAGTAAGCAGTTAACTAAATCAATGCTTTCTTTCAAAGAGAACAGTCATACTGTGGTCCACATTCTTAACACAATGACCGTTTATATGTAGCGTGAGATACAATATGCTTATGAAGGGTCTATACTAGAAGCCCAAAGATCCATTTGAGCGAATCAGAAAAGAGCGACACATATTGCACGAACTACGTTAATGGTGAAGGTCCAAAACCGCGAAACTTGAAATGTCGAATTGTCATGGTTGGCCTGTCTGCAGTATAGCTCCATAAGGTAAGTGTGCAATAGTTACGGACTTTAGGGTTAGGGTGCAGGTTAAGGTAAGTGCATAGATAGGTAATGTATGTAAGGTTTAATGTAGGGTTAGAGGTAGGGTTTTGTTAAGTGTATGTGTGTGGATTATTTGTTTTGTTTGGGTATATGTCTGTAGGGTAAGTGTGCGATAGTTACAGACCTTAGGGTTAGGGTGCGGGTTAAGGTAAGTGCATAGATAGTAATGTATGTAAGGTTTAGTGTAGGGTTAGAAGTAGGGTTTGGTTAGTGTATGTATGTGTTTTATTTATTATGTTTGGGTACGTAGTATGTAGCGCATGGTGGGGTTGGCCGATTATGATGATTTGAGATTTTAAATTTCGCAGTATAGGGGGTTCGGCAAATTTGCGGTTTGGGTTATATGTGTCGCTGTTGTGGTGTTCGCTCAAACGGGTTTTCATTTTTATAATATAGACCCGCTTATGAAGTATAGAAGCCACTGGAAAATATGAATTGTAGAAATATAGACAGCAACATGTAAAATCTATATTATTAGCTTGTCATAAAGATGGAGTCTGAATACAATTCTAATATAAAAAGGCATGCCATTAACTAACAGGAAAATAAAAATAAACTAGTTTTAATGAATTATTGACAAAATGATGGAGTGGATAGGCTTTGTCTCTGCCTCAGGCTTTTTTTATTCAATTTGGATGATTCAGTGAAATGTTTTATATTTCCGTTATAAGCTGTTCTTTTGTATTCAGTTATAATTGTTAACGTACAATTGTAAAAGAGATCAGAAACATTTTCTGATGTTCTGTGAACTCCTGAGAAATGTCTATCCAACATAGGTTTCTGACTTTTAATTACTTTTCCTTACGAGTATTTATATACAAATACAGCATATTGGGACTGAGTTTCTTATGTGTAGCATAACAAGAGTTACAGGAGATAGGGGTGTGGTGAAACTTGGTGCCCCCCCCCCCAAAAAAAAAATCCTATTTTATTTTTTTGGTATAAAACTTGCACAGTTCTAAGTGACTGTGAGTTCACTGAAAAATATGGTAGTGATTTCTTTGTTTTGTCTACTAATGTGATCTCAGAATTAGTATATTTAAAGATGCAGACATATGGGGGTAGTAGTCCCCATGTGAATGAGTGCAGATGGTCTTACTTATCAGAAAATACATGTTTTATACTTTTAATAGATCAGGAGGATTGGAAAGAGAAGTGGTAAAAACATGATCTGTTTAATTGCAAAAAATATATAGATAGATAGACAGATAGATAGATAGATAGATAGATAGATAGATAGATAGATAGATTAGATAGATGTAGATATAGATATAGAGTAGATATAGATATGTAGATAAATACATAAATATGTTAATAAAATATTAACTTGTGAGAATACACTATGAAAGTGATATAATCCTTTAGTTGTAGCTGGGAAGTGTCATTGAGTCAATTGTAATGCTTGACAAGAGTATGAATTATCCTGAACTGTTTTCTGTTTTCTGTCAGATAACTAAGCAGTGGTAGATGAGCAGCCATCTCTTTTGTTACTGTATCTACCATACACATTGTGGGAATTCCTCTTTTACATTTACTTACAACCTTGCAAAGCACAATGTCATTTTGTCAGAACTTTTCCCTTGCCATGACATATTCAAAGTAAGAAAGATAATCTTGCCATTTGAGATAACAAAGAGCACTTAAGTTTTTATCTCTTCCAGTATGAAACTGTATGTTATTTGAGAAGTTCATGATGTAATCAATATTCATCTCCCACAGCATAATCTAAAGGTGTCAATTTACTTCTTGTCTTGTTTGTTCACTGTCTAAATTTTATGTACATATGATGTTACTGAAAATACAACAGACAGGACAAGTGAAATGTTCATGTGCAGCACCCTTCTGCGCTTGAATATTTTACCTAAATCCTTTAAGGCCACCATCTCAAACATGTTTTGCTGCCATATTTATTGACTGTTTAACATTTCATTACTGTTCATTAAATCAAGCAGAATGACATTGTGTACTAAATTTGATTTGCTGTGCAGGCATATTTGCCCATGAGAGCCTGGGAAGTCGGGGTATACACATATGGTAGTAGGTAAGTAGATGCGTGTGTGACGGGGAGAGGTTATAGCTCCAGGAAGTGGAAGTACCCAGTCAGGATGATGAAGTCAGGTTGGGAAGAAAGAGAGATAGAGTGGAGAAAGAGGATTGGAGTTGGTGTTTAAGTGTTGCTGCAATGGGCACTGACATCTTTGCTACTGAAGTTTGCAGCTCATAGCAGTAATCAACAGTGTTTGAGGAACCAGTAGGAGCTATAGTATAGTGCAGGTACCATGTCTCAAAAATCCTCAGGTTAGTGTGATCTTTATTTGCTCAGGTCCAGGGTTTTTTTTTTTTTTTTTTTATAAAATAAAAATTAAATAATAAATACAGTGAAGCATGAGGAATAGATACGATATATCTTTCGCTGGACAGTGGGAGGTGGTTTAACATGATAAAAGAGAGCCAAATGTGAGTAACATTTTTTCACCTTTGCTGACATTAGGATAAGGGGAGGATTATGAGGAAGGCACAGTGGCAGGTTTTGTGGCCTTACCTTTTAGTAATCCAGGATTTTGACTGATCTGCATGTCCAAGTAATGCTCTGGGACACTTCTTGGTGGGTAAGAGGTTGAACTGTCCTTCATGTTAGTGTGATGGTTCACTGGATGAGGGGCTCAGTCTTATCTCAGTATTGCTGCACATTGGTCAGACACTGGAATATTTTACTTTGCTCATTGGTCACTCATTTCCACTGATGTGGTCATTATGCATATGGATCTGTGGAGTTTAGACTTATTGTGGGTAATGCGAGAAGTGTAACACAGTATTGACACTCTAGGTTGAGTGGCAGCCTTGGAAGCCATGTGAGTAAGATTTCTAGGTAGTCTGGTTCCTGGATGCAGACAGAGAAAAACATTAGTAGTAAGGATTTGAATTAGAACATAGCTGGCATGGTCACAGTATGGTAGCTGCTGCAGTGAGGAATGGAGGACAAGGATGCTCTTCAGCCTCTTTGATGCATTGGTCAGCATTTGGGCCATCAGGTATGGGTATATTTCATAAAATAATAATAACAATTCAAACATATATATAAGTAAAATAACAGCAAGCTGGGACAATGAGTGCTCCTGCTTCATGGCTTTCAACAGTCCATCTCCAATGGCAGAATGCTATTCTACATGATAGAAAACAGAAATAAAAAGGTCCTAACTGTCGAGTCATGACAGACACTTGCCCAGGCTTACCTCCTCCCTAACTTACAATATTTTTCTCAAATTCTAACTAACCTTCAATCTAATCTCCTCATAAATTTACAAGTCACCTACAATAAAGTGGCTAGATTTGCATCAAATAACCCATCTAGGTCATATCGCTGTCTTGGCCTTACTTCTCTAAATTGGCTAGAATTCCCTCTCCATCTTTAACTTTCTCAACTTTCCCTCATTCACTACATCATAGGCAAACCGCTCTCCTGCTCTTCCATCTCCACCCTGGTCTCCCTCTACACCCCCCCTTGAACTCTAAGACATTCTGATCAATTGCACCTGGACATTTCTAAACCTAAGAGCTCTTTTGGACAAAAAATGTACAGTTATTTATCAACCCTTTCATGGAACAAACTTTTCTTGTCTCTACAAAAAATAAACCAGAAATTTGACTTTAATTCATTACATCCGAGTGACGCCTCCAGGTGCATCCTACTGACACCTCTAGACATCAAATATTGCTTGTTCATATTTGCATCAATAATTCCAAAACCATGCTATGTAAAAGGTTTTAAAAAATTCATCTTAAAGCTTATATAATGGCAAACTTATAGTGCAGGTAAATAGATATTAACTGTTGTTTTTTATGATATTAATTTATATAGCTATAATTTTCACATTTTTCTAAATATCTCAACAACCATGTAACACAGACAGAACTCCTTAGCATCAAATGAAAGTTCTCAGCTAGGTGAATAAAACGGGGCTGACAGTTTCTGTGTAACATGAGTGGTTGCTGAGGTATTGTAAGTTGTTTACAAAATATACAAATGTAATAGTTACTGTGTTTACTGTGACTTATAAAATTCAGTTTATGGTTTAGAACCTAAAGAATACTACCTCAATAAAAATAGTTTGTGCTGAAGAGTTTGCCATTTATACTTCTTTCATAACCCCTATGGTTCCAGAAATATGAACATTTATTTGAAATGTGAGGACATAATTTGATTCCGTGAAAAGGCTTTGGCTCCGCCCATTGGAAGTTACAGTGCAAACTTCCTGAGCTCCATTGGAGTGAATGAGTTAAGAAAGCTCTGAAAGACTACCTTAATACTATCTGGACCTTTCATTATAAATATCCTACATGAACTTTCTAGCATCTTTCCATATTTCCCTGTCTTACTCTAGTCCTACTGTGCTTTTTACTCTAACTTGTCATAATATCTGATTCTTCTTATCCCAATACTCTCAGCATTCCCTTCTAACTCACTTCTTTCTTACCTTCCTCATTAACTTCCCCTTCTTTTCCCCTCACTACTTACCTAACTTTCCTGTTTTCCTATTTATTCTACCGTACCTCCTATCAAAACTTTTAATTCATGTTTAATCCCCAATTTGTATAATCCCCTCCCTCTCCTAACTCTGTTCCAACTAGATTTCCTCTTTGCACACTATTAAATATTTATTGCTCAAATCTGTTCTTGAACCTCTGGTTTATTTACAAAAATCACTGTACATTGATGTGTTTAGTTCTTACTATAGTTCTATAATCTCCATTTATTATCAATGTCTTATTTTCTTGTTTTTTCATAGCCTTTCTGTTCTGTGAAAAAAAATTGTGATTATTTTTGCTTAGAGTATTTATGCATTGCTACTATTTTTTCTTCTAGCTATATTTTTGTACCTGTCTTGCCATTCTGAGCTTTGATAAAAAACTGTATGTGTTTATTCTCTGCTTAGACTATTTATGTATGCTACTGTTAATCCTATTAGTTACTGTAATGAAATAATGTATTGTACTGTGGAGCTTTTCTCCCCAGGCCTTCGCTGAAAAGGGCTTTTGCTCAGTCACTCTATCCTGGTTAACAAATTTCAAAATAAAAATAAAAATAAATAAATAAACAATAGGTAAATGTCAAACACTTGCTAGCAACTTCAAATATGATTCTTCTATAATGGATAAAATAAATGCATTCATTTACATTTGCAAATGCTCTTGATGCATTAATGGAAAGCTTTATTATTTACAGGGATAGTGAGCCTAAAAAAAATAAATAAAAAATAAAACAAAATCTTAACAGTTAACACTGAATGTACGATGGCTCCCTTTTAAAGTTAAACAATGATGAACATTGACTTCTAAGACTCAAAGTAGGAACATTCCTTATAACGAGGTAGGCTTGAAAGGTATGCCCTACAACAGGGATTTCTCATTATGAGCATGTCACCCAATTCTGCATAAATATGGAGGATGTCTGTTATTTGCCTCATATTTTGATCAGTCTCTCCCAAAGTTTGAGTTAGGTGAATCATTTAGGCTGCATTCACTCAGTTATGCCAAACATTAGAATTTTATTTCTTAGTGTTAAAAACCTGTTTGTTGATGTTAAATGTGTTGTTCTATTCATTTTCAAATGAATCAGAGTAATATTGGAGAAGGGTCCAGGTTGGAGCTTTGTCTCTCTCCATGGTTTGGTTCTGTCTGAAGTACTTCAGTAAAGTAGCAGGGTTGTATGAGGTGACTACCACTGCAACTGGGGGACTTACAGGAATCTGTTATATTCATATAGCAAAATCAAACCTAGCAAATGGAATATAAGGAAACATTTTTAAAATAAAGTGATAAGCACAGAGGTAGGAGGGTTTTTTTCCACCCTGAATATGCAGAAGGTGCAAAGTGTCTGATTTGTCTTCTTAGGCAGCACAGTGGCTCAGTGCTTAGAGTACTGCTTCAAAGATCCAATGCCTTCTAGTGAATAAAAATATTACTATGAAACTTAGATCAAAAACAGACATAAACTGGGAGGGCGTGCATATTAAATATCTAGGTATCATTATTTAATATACTTATAAAAAGCACTCACATCTAATTACTAACAACTTATAAACTCAATTACTAGTCTAACTGACAGTTGGAACAGACTCTTCTTCACACTTGAAGACAGACTAACTTTAATCAAAATGATACTGTTACCTTAAATCTTATTCATTGGGCAAGCTCTAATAATTCCCCCATCTGCCAAAATTAAACAGAAAATTAATATCTTATTACTCAGCTTCCTTTAGTACCCCCCACACAAAAAAAACAAGAATTTCTCTTCTCTGTGGCACACCACAAGCTGGGGTGAAGGAGGTATAGGGTTTCCAAATATTGATTTTTGTTTAAACTACACATTTATTAACATAGTGTTGCTTTGGAATAATGCTTCTTATACATCATATTGGAAATCAATACATGAAACCTTACTTATTAATAGAAATAGGACATTGCTTGAACCATATACTCAAATACATACGAACATCTTTATATGGACTTTAAAAATATGCATTGAAAGTGAAAGGTCAAAACTTGTTCTTACACCTCTTATAAACAAAATATTACTGTTTAAAAAGCTTATGTTTTCTAAACAATCAATTAAGCATTTATTAATAATTATGTTTCCTATTGCTTTACAAATAATTGTTTAATATATTTTGATACTTAGAAAATGTTAGAATTTAAGAAGGGTGGCCTATTATATCGGAATCAATTTCTCTCAGCTAATAAAATACATTCTGCAGACTATCTGATCATCAGATATAGTTTGCAATTTGCAATTGGATGGGCATCCAAACTTGTAAGGCTTTTATACATACTATGCTCATACCATCATTAGAGGCATACAATAAGAGTAAATTAAAAATCTTGGATTTTATCTCAACAATTATTAACAGCTCACCCAAGGACAATTCATACATATCTGTTATTTATAAAATTCTCAGAAATGATTTTAGCAAAACAGATGTTTCCTTTTGGAATTATTCAGGTGAAGTTAATAGACAAGTATTCTCAGAAAAAGATAAAAAAAACTGTTTACAGTCGGTGAAGGAATCCACATCTTCCCTGTTCTGGCATATATACACATGGAAATGTTTACATAGACGTTTTTTCACCCTACATAAACTGGCAATAATGTACAATAAAGATTAAATGAAATGTTGGAGATGTGGACACCCTGACTGGATACATATGGTTGTTAATTGCAAAATAATTTCCCCATTTTGGTTAGACTTAATATCTTTGTAAAGATCTATGGAATGACAACTGTATAATTTCTGACTCCCTTTATCATTTTCAATGTTTCTGATCCTGAAATAATTCCTAAAAACCAAACATTTTTACTATGGTTTATCCTCTCTTTAGCAAGGAAAATTGTTACTAAAAATTGAAAATCCCAGTCTACTCCTGTCTTTAAAGTTGAGTTTATTCATCTTGTGAAATACATTTGTAAGATTGCTACTGTAAAGGCAAGGACTAACAACACAACTCATCATTTAATTGCTTAGACAAAATTGTCTAATCTGTTAGAGAAATATTAAATGTTCTCTTATGTATATTGCCTTTTTAGTTGTTATGGAGATTGTATATAGTTTACCAACAAAAATCTCGTACAGCCAAAGTCAGCAAGATGGAATAATCACACAGTACTAGCGCCCACTCAGTTTATTAGCCACTTTTGTCAAAAAAGACTTCTAATAAACTGAGTGGATGCTAGTACTGTGTGATTATTCCATTTTGCTGAGTTTGGCTAAACAAGGTTTTTGTTGTTGGTGTTGGTTATTTCTTGGGCTGTTGGTTTTTGGTTCTATTATATATAGTTTATTTGTTTTTTCTTGTTACTATACTGTTAAGTTACTGTGTTAGAAAACTGAATAAAAACATTTTGGGGAAAAAAAAGATCCAATGCCTGACGTCAATCCTGTTTTCCTTACTCACTGCTGTGTGGACATTTTGGGATTTTTTCACAAAACTAAGGGGAAAGAGCACAGGGGGATATAGGAGACACTCAAGGTAAAAGTAGAATTAAAGATGCAAGCAGTTTTGTTTTGATTGATTAAAGGGGAGAGGAGGCAGAAATGCCAGTGGAATGTTTTTTGCCCAAGAGGTACCTTGGCCCTTACTGATTAGTTCTGTCTAGTGTCATGCTCTAAAATGGCATTGGTCAAAGATACGCCTTTCCTCTAGAAGGTGCTAATTTTTTTAGAGTGACAGGAGATGGCAATGCCACCCCCACCCATTGCTGGGAGAAGGTGGCGAGTAAGCAGGGGGTTCTGTTGATTTGGGGCCTTTTACTAATTTTGCATTTTCTCTTTCAGCAAGTCACGTGTACACAATCTAAAACAGAGTTGGGAAGAGACAGTATCCCAGGCAGAGGCATTCTTTTAATGCTGATTTGTTTACTTGTATTTGTTTGCTCTGATAGTTCGACAGGCAAATAACTGCCACTTTTCTGCGGAGTCCTTGGAGAAAAACTCCATAGAAAATTCTAATTATTTACATACAAAGTCATATAAAAGGCAAATATAGATAATTGTATTTGGCTGTTTGCATTCTGTATTTTACAGCTGGCTACTTACAAAGGGTACATATGCATATATTTTAAAGGTTCATTAAAACTAATGTGTTCAAGCATTCATTTGTGTTGAGTAACATAGCTGCACTTTGTAGTAAATTCTATAATACTAGCTCATTTTTTTTTTTTTTTAAATTGTAGAGTGGTGAATGAGTGCATAAAAAAAGAAAATGATTAGCTTGGTGTAGATACTTTTTAAGCTGTAATGTAAAGGAGTTGGAGGGAGTTCCAGAGTTTGGAGACATAGTTAGTGTACAGAGAGTCTCCTGCAGTGTTCATTGTCTTGATAGGAATCAGCAGATGTTTGTTTCTAAAGTGTAAATCTCCAGTTGCCATACACAGCTGCAAGATTTTATGCAGGGAGGGACAGTAACCTTGTTTAGGCATGAAATTATATGCTGTAAGGAGAGGTCTGTAGATTAAGAGGTGTGGCACCTTGATCCAATTTATCTTTTCGAGGGCTGCATAGTTATGCTTTTATATGGGAGGTTGGTAAAAAATGGCTATTTTTTTGTAGTATGCTTCAAAGTTTATCTTATACATGGTGTGTAGTTGAGAATTTTTAAAGCATACAGCAGAGCAGGGAGGATGTAAGAAGAGACTTCTTTTAGCGAAGTCTGTCAGATAGGTTGGAGGATGTATTAATCAAATGTAAGGTTCTAATCTAATCGTGACATCAAGGAATACGATGAGGGCAGACAATACCCTGCACCTCCACCCTGCCCCAGTAGCCATACAGGAGATGGTAAAAAACCTTCTGTTTCTAATTTTGGAAACAACACAGAGGGTAATGGTGTTAGTGGTGGTGGTGGGGGGAGAAGACAGTGGTGATGGAAATTATGAGCCTCTCCCCAGGCACTCGTAAAGGATTCGCAACTGAACCAACAATAAAAACAACAACCGTTTTTACAGGGAAACATACCAGCAGATGGGGGGAGGGGGCTTCAACAACTACAACAAGAATTGATAACCTTTGTACCCCCCATTATTGACTGCCTCAGAGGTGACAACTTTGAAGTCACAAGTAGATCTAGTTTTCACATTTTCAATTATAGTAATTTATCTGTGACAGAAACTTTTTTTAGTTTGTTTACTAAGGGCTTTAAATATGTGCCCAATCAAACTAGTAATATAGCCCGGGTCATAATGGATCTCAAAATCTTTATAAGGAAACTCAATCTGGAGAATTTATTAGGGACCAACCCTACCTACGAGGACAACCTTATACCTAGAAGATCTAATACCTTCAATCCCCCTATTCACCCCCAGTTGAGAAACCTTGAATTGAGGCTCAAGAAACTAATTAGGGACAGACTAATACAGGATGCTTACATCTAACCTAGATGAGTCTGAACAAGCCTTACTTACTTATTTAAGCAAGAATTCTACTGTTCGGGTTATGGAGCCCGACAAGGGGGGTGGTATTGTCCTCATGGACAAGATTATGTATGAGGGTAAAATTAATTCTATACTACAGGATGAAAACCGATACAGTCAAGTATCAATTAATGAGATAAATATATCATACAAAAAATTGATATAGCTATCAAAGATTTATTTGACCAAGGGGTCATTGATTGCATTTATTTATATCTGGAGAACAAAACTCCCAGGGTATCCTCTATTTTTGGGGTACCCAAAATTCACAAGGATATCAGCAATCCCCCCCAAGACCTATTGTGGCTTCTGAGGGTTCCAAGATTTTTTTCCTATCAAAATTTTTGGATTGGAAACTAAAACAAACCTGGGGTAAAAATAGGTATTTATTAAAAGACTCTTGGGAATTTTTGGGTAAAATAACACCTGAATTAAATGTCCCCAATTTACTATTTCTTACTATAGATGTAGTAGATCTTTTTTCTACGATACCTCATGAAATAGGCTTAGCCTGGTTGAAAGAAGCACTTAGAAGTACTCCAGGTATCATGGACAATGATGTCTTTTTAAGTTTGGAATTGGCTGATTTAATTTTACACAACAATTTTTTATACTTCTCAGAAGAATACTATAAACAAGTAACTGGTGTTGCCATGGGGGCCAATTGTGCCCCCACATATGCAGATATTGTCCTTTCTGTATGGGAGAAAAAATATGTTACCAACAGTGAATTTAGCAAATATTGGAACCTATACATCAGATTTTTGGACGACATCTGCATTTTATGGACAGGGACCCAAGGGCAACTACATGATTTTATGATATAGTTGAATCAAAGTACTTGTTTCTTGACCTTAACCCACCAGGTTACAACACAGCAAGTCGACTATTTAGATGTGTCTTTAAATGGTGATGAAACAGGCTTCAAATCCACCATATATAAGAAGCCTACCTTTTCCACCACCTACATCCAGTACACTAGTTCCTATCCCCTATATCAAAAGAAGGGGATAGTCAAGGGGCAATTTATTTGGGCACCCCGAATGACAACTGACAAACATGATTACATCTCAGAGTGCCAAAAATTAACAAAAATGTTCTGGGAAAGAGGCTACCCAGACGATTTCATTACCAACACACAGAATGAGGTGAGGGAAGGTAGGAATAACAAATACAAACCCATTCTAGGTATTGGGAATATACATTCTTCAACGGGTTCTGGTAATGTTTCAAAAACACCAGTAGGGCTACAAAGAGCCTTCGTTATAGATTATAGCATTAATGCTGGCATTATCAGAAATATAGTAGAAAAAGAATGGGAAATTTTTTGTGATTTTACTGATCTCCCTAACCTTAAAGGGAAGCCAGTGAAAACTGTTTTTCGGAAGGGTAGCAACATTAAAACCATACTTGAACATGGAGGTTTGGTTAATGGATTTTCCAACCAATGTAAGGGCACATTCAAGTGTGGGGCTTGTTCACAATGTAACAACATTTCACAAACTGAGAAAATATTTATTTCAGCTAGGAATAGATGGATAACAGCATCTTCTTACTCCAATTGTAATATACAAGGGCTAGTATTATTGCTATGTGCCAGATATGTGAAGGGTTCTACGTCAGAAAAACCGAGAGACATCTAAGACGTAGAATATATCAGCACATGTATGAAATCCAAAAACAAAATCCTAAAAATGCTCTATTCAAACACACTTTAGTTTGCAATCGAGTAAAGTTTTTGTTTTTTGTTCTGGAAACCCTTCCTAGGGAAGCCAGGGGTGGCCCTTGGGAAACTAAATTGGAGTACCGAGAGACCTATTGGCAAGTAATACTGGAAGCCAATAGGACAACAGGACTGAATGACAATATATCTATTGTTCCTCTTCTTAAGCTAAGAGCAGCTAAGTTGTGAAGTACACACACTAACATGTATACAGGCTTTTTATGCTGCTCTTTTTTCTCATGTTTTTTCCAATGTTTATACATTTTTTATTAATGTTTATTTAAAATATGTATGATGTATACACTGGATATTTTTTGTATTAGTATGGTAACGATACTTTCGTGGTATACTAGGTATATTTATACAAACGTGTATACAACATGTGAGTTTATGATCTATTCAGACACATTTTTAACTAGATTGCTAGCTTGGGATGTATTATTTATTGTTTTTAAATATTAAATAATCAAGTTATACATTATTGTCTTTTAAACATTACCAACCAATTTTTATACTTTGTATCTTGTATTGTTTTATGTTGGTATGGAAGTTATATTGGCTGGTTTACTATACAACCTGTGTATATATTACACCTTGCTGCTTTAATAGATGATTGCTCATTAATTAACTTATTTAACACTTCATGTAATTGGTATTTAAATGGTCCTTTGAGTTACACCTGCATTATCTGAAGAAGTCAGAGAGCTTGCTCTGACGAAAACGTGTTTAACTGAGTTACAGCTGGCGTTAATATCTACTTACAATAAATCTTGTGTGGTTGCGGTTTCTGCCTCCGACTGAACTTTTTGGTGTATTGTTTTGGTATTATTCAGTCGAGTCTGTCCTTTTTGGTTGTTCAAATGTAAGGTTCTAATCTATGGTAATACCAAGTAATTTAATGTGTGTTGCAGTTTTGGTCCTGGTGTTATCTATGGAGGAGATGCTAAACCTGTTTTTGTATGTTGAATGTTTTTTGGGTAGGAAAAAAAATAATTTTGTTTTATTTGGACTTATGAATGCGATAGCAGTAGAAAGCCATGATTCAACAGATGCAATATAGTCTTGGGTTATTTTTTGTAGCTCAAGGAGAGTTGAGGCTGAGCAAGCAGAAGAAGAATCATCTGCATACTGCACTATACTTGCCAGTTCAATTGCTGTATTTAGATCATCTATAAACATGCTAAGAAACAAGAGGCCTAAACTAGAGCCTTGAAGACAGGAGAGATGTGTAGTGAAGCAATCACACTTAGCCGGAAAGGTCATCCCAGAGGATCCAATGAGGGGGTGAAAAAATGGAAGGCCACAGAGGAGAGCCTATCTATGCAGACCTCAAACAGGGGAAGAGGTACAAGAAGGAAGTCTGAACCAGAGCAGTGTCATCGGTTTTCTCCCAGCCATCTCCAGGTGTTTTTTTCTTTAATAAAGTAAGGGAAACAAGATGGAATCTGTTACCAGATCAAGCATTCGGCATTATTTATGTATGTATGTATGTATGTATGTATGTATGTATGTATGTATTTATTTATTTATTTTTGTAGGATTTCAATACAAAACTTAGGGTTAGGCTTTAAAAGTTGTTGAGTACTGGATCCTACAGGCTGAAAGAACTGGTTGAAGTGGAACTGTGAATGACCTGGGGAATCCAGGGTCTATGGAATGATGTTTGGCATTCGTTTTGCTGCCAGGAGAGCAGTTTTGACCCTGCAGGTTGGGAGGGGGGGGGGGTTAGGCAGGAATCACAGGCTTGATGTTTACAGGGTGAACATTTTTCCTGGCAGGGGGAATTGGAATATTTATCACAATGCACATATTCCTGGCATTGAAGAAGAATATGGATTTGAGGAGTTATTTGACTTATCAGATGCAAACTGAACCCAGAGGATTGCAAAGAAGGTACAGACAAGTGCTAAAGATGAAGAAAGAGGACCCTAAATAGGTTTTAGGCCATGATGTGGGTTAATTGGATGCTGGGCTTTGTTTATCTGATTGTGGTTATCCTGAAGAAGGATCCCAATGAAGTGTTGTCTATGCTAGCTCATTTCTTGATCATTTGAGAGGCATAGTGGCTGACAGGTAGCAACCAACTGTTGTGGTATAACTGGCGCTTTAAGAAGTTAAAGGTAATAGATGTTATTTCATTCAGACCAGAGCCATGCAGTCACTTAAATAAGCATGATGTTGGATAGGGCAGGCATGCAGCCTAGTGTCACTCTCTTAATATGGACAACACAGATTACTTGAAGCAGGTCCACAGGGAGTGCATTAGAGTAAATCATCATTGGTCATTGGAAATTATTCAATCAACAATACTTGTTATGATATCCCCCCCCCCCCCCCCCACCCGGAAGGATTCACTTTCTGAAATGTAAGCAGAGTACAGAGTTATTCAGCTCAATACAAAGTTTTACTCCACTTATGGAAATAAAACCCTTGACAGAAAATGGCAGACTTAGGGGACAAAAGCTCTGCTGTATGTATGAATGTTTTATGTTAAGCACATTTCCAAAGCTGTAAAACATTTTACATAAAATATCTGCATAATTCCTGCACAGCTTTCAACAATTTTTAAAACATGGCTGACTGTTTTACTGGAAATAACAATTATAGTGTATGTGTGGCTTTACATTTTTCTTTTGAAAACAATGACATTCACGTCATCTGACTTACAATATTTATCGCAGGGTTAGTGCTGCATCTTGTTCTTCTGTAACATACTCCTGCCAGCTAAATGCCAGCTAAATATAAACATATGCATGCAAAATCTAAAAATATCAAATGTTACAATAAATACACTATCAAAACTGGCAAAATAAATAAATACACCAATAAATATTCAGGAATCAAAGAGCCTTTACAAATACACCATCCTGTATCTTGCCCATCCACCTTCAAAGGATTTGTAAAGTAAAGGCTCTTTGATCTCTAAACGTTCATTGGAATATCAAATGTTATCTCAGATATATAGTATTGTTTCTAATTCAGACTAGGAACTAATATAGTCCTTCATGACGTAACTAAATACATCCACATCCATCTAAACAATGTCAATATGTAGGTGTTTTGTATCCCTGCCTCTCAAAGGCATCTGATCCAATATACCATCAAAACTACCAGAAACATTGTCCAGTGCTCATGAGATCTCCTGTGCCACTAGATTTTGTCTAATAATTTAATTAACATGAGGTGAAACTTCATCAGTTTGCAAACAGTCCTTATTGATACCAATGGTGCTCAGGGTTCTGTAATGGCTCGACTCCTCTTTATTGTTTTTGCTAATAATGTTGTCAGTCACTTTGATAATTGAAAGGAATGCACTATGCTTATGACTAAATATTCTCTTAGCAGATCATTCAAACAATGCATTATTCTAGACTGCAAGAACACATCAGAACATGCCAAAAGAGTATATGAACATTAATTGACTGTCAGCAGCACTCAACACATAAACAATACTCAGGCATAGATTATAATAAGTTATGCAGGTCATTAACAACATGGTAAGAGAACTCCTAAATGTGACACAAACCATGAGAAGTGATTTACCAGTTGTACCCAATGAATACTAATGGAACACTACCAGTAGTGTGCATAATGTGAAAAAGTGTCAAAAGCAAGTGTGTCAACTATGTCACCAGATAATCTTTGCAAAACTTATGGAAAGCAGTGTATGCAAGATTTAGATTTGCAACATATGTCAGTACCTCACTGCAATATTTTCTGAGGAAGCAATTAATAGCATCATTTTCCTACATGTTTGAAGAGGTCAGTGTGATTTGCATACAAAACCGACTGTCTGTCTAAAACCTTGCAAGCTGACCTATCATCAAATTTCCACATATAAGCTATATAGGTTTGCATAAGAGCAGCTGGATGTGCTGGAAACAAATTATTAGGCAGCAATGTAATAAGATGGGAGATTTGCTGAGCTGAGATCTCAGTGTTTAAGAAGAACTGCATTTCAAAGAAAATCCTAACCAGGTTGCTTAAATACTCACAAAGATGACTGACATGGCCCCAGTTCCGGTACTTTACACCTCATCTGCTGATGCAATCCCACCACATTCACACTTTCAAATTGGTGGTGAAAGTGTGTGACAGACTGTGCAGTGATGTTCAGTATCCCTCAGAGATAAATGTCAAATGTATGCTCCTAATGTCCAGGGAAACAACATATGCTTTTTAACATGTATATTTGAGCTTTGTGTGTAGGTAGACAGCAAGGTAAATAGATCAGTGGCAGCTGGTGACTTCAAATCAAAGGGGGGCTACAGGAGACAGCTGAATGGGTGGGGCCAATGTGAGGGGGTGTGGCCAACTACAAAGGGGTGGAGCTATGGTACAGTGGATCAATGCTGGCCATGCTTACCAATTTACATTAAATAAATGCTCAGTCATTTATTCTTAGAGGGGATAAAGTACATTTGCTAGCATACTTTCACTGGAATTACAAAACAGGTTCAAAGTGGTCATTTTTATCTATGCTCAAAACCATTAAAAACTGGGAATTTAATTAAATACAGT
>NC_056726.1:74670712-74720712 GCF_019279795.1 Protopterus annectens | reverse complement strand
TCCAACCTGGGCTGACCCTCTAATATACTTATTCCTAATCCTGTCCATTCTCATCACACCCAGTGCAAGTCTTAACATCTTCAACTCTGCCATGTCAAGCTCTGACTCTTGCCTTTTTGTCAATGCCACTGTCTCCAACCCGTATAACATAGCTGGTCTCATTACCCTCTTGTAGACCTTCCCTTTCACTCTTACTTGTACTCATCTGTCACAAATCACTCCTGACACTCTTCTCCACCCACTCCATCCTGCCTGTACTCTCTTTTTCACCTCTCTTCCACACTCACCATTACTCTGAACTGTTGATCCCAATTACTTAAACTCATCCACCTTTGCCACCTCTACTCCCTGCATCCTCACCATTCCTCTATCCTCCCTCTCATTCACACATATATATTCTGTCTTAGTCCTGCAGATCTTCATTCCTCTTCTCTCTAGAGCATATCTCCATCTCTCCAGGGTCTCCTCCACCTGTTCCCTACTCTCACTACAGATCACAATGTCATCTGCAAACATCATAGTCCACGGGGACTCCTGTTTGATCTCGTCTGTCAACCTGTCCATCACCATTGCAAATAAGAAAGGGCTCCGAGCTGATCCTCGATGTAATCCCACCTCCACCTTAAATGCATCCGTCACTCCCACTGCAGACCTCACCGCTGTCTATGTGGGTGTAAATGACCTGAGAAGTACCTCCCTAGACTATATGAGGACAGACATCATGTAATGGGTCTAGCCACCATTGTTTATATTTGGGAACTGCTCTTTCCCTACATAAAAATAAAAATCAAACAAAAAAAAAAACTAATCACTACAACATAATGACTGTGCAAAGTACAAATATGTATACTAACCTATTCCACTGCTTTAGTCAAATTCTTTGATATAGGCCAGAAATGTGACCTACTGGAGGACACTCCACCAAAGCTGTAAATGAGTAGCCTTTACCTACATCCCAAACACATCTCCACATCACACACTTCTGAATTTGACAGACTGTTATTTAAAACTCACTGTAATTTGTGTTGCCTCACGTCTTTTGGAATTATACCTCTCAACCTCTTAGCACAAGAGATCTGGGTAAAGCCAAATATAACAGGGGTGCAACGCCACAAATATAGGAACAAATTTTAAATATTGCTCTTATAAACATAGAAAGTTGCTAGAGTAAATGATCGTCTGTTACCATTATTTAGTGAATCAGAAAAAAAAGAAAACCACACATTTTATGAGGAACAGACAGAAGATATGGGACAAAACAATCTGGACATTCTGCAAAGATCTGGACATTTAAGAGGTAACTATCCAAGGCTGAAGTCATGATAACACTAAAGTTGTCACAAAACGTAAATGGAGACTAAAATGAGTCAATGTCTCTAAAACCTTCAAAAAAGGGAGGGGCTAAATGCTGGCTCATCTATCGTATGGTCATAAATAATTTTTAAAAATAAAGTCCACATGCAAGTGAAGTGAATGGCTGTAAGATATATCACTCTCAATCTTCAAAGAATTGGTTCCTTGTTCCAAACCACGATAAGAACACCAACACGAACAATTCCAGTATAAAAAGATTTATTGTATGCTAGCACTGTCAGTAAGCGCTTTCACCTCCACGGCTTTATCAAACTACAAAGTGCATAGTCAGTAAAAACATTTAAATACAATGAAATCAAACCCAATAGGTTCAAATTAAAACAACTAAAAATGACATCATTAAATGAGGGCACACCTTTCCTGATTTAACCCTTAGTGGTGAGCATATACTATGGTCTAAAAATCCTCTTCCTCTTAAGGGCAGGTTTCACTTGCACCTTGTCACAAGGTGCAAGTGAAACCTGCCCTTAAGAGGAAGAGGATTTTTAGACCATAGTATATGCTCACCACTAAGGGTTAAATCAGGAAAGGTGTGCCCTCATTTAATGATGTCATTTTTAGTTGTTTTAATTTGAACCTATTGGGTTTGATTTCATTGTATTTAAATGTTTTTACTGACTATGCACTTTGTAGTTTGATAAAGCCGTGGAGGTGAAAGCGCTTACTGACAGTGCTAGCATACAATAAATCTTTTTATACTGGAATTGTTCGTGTTGGTGTTCTTATCGTGGTTTGGAACAAGAACCAATTCTTTGAAGATTGAGAGTGATATATCTTACAGCCATTCACTTCACTTGCATGTGGACTTTATTTTTGACTTTTTATTTCAAGTTGCAGTGAAGTTAATCTGTTTGGTGGTTTGTGTTGGCTGTTTTATTGTTATTATAAAGAATTTTTAGTTTTGTTAGCATCCATTATCCCATATTGCCTTCTCTACTGCCTAGCACCTTCTAGTCTAAACCACTGCTAACAAAGATTATTGTTCCCCTTTTAGAGTCCTTGGCAAGGTTATGTATATAATTGATTTACTTAACAAACTAGCTAAGATATTTCACTTTCCATCTGGCTAACTTGTTTTCATGTACAAAAATGATATATGACCATATAGACTGTAACAAAATGTTTGGTGGTGTTCTTTTTTCAGATTAGAATTAAATTTTGTAACATTTAATGTGATTCCCGAAATTTCAATACAGCTGCCCACCTTCCAAATGCACAAAGCACAAAACAAAAGTTAACCAAATAAATAAACAATGCCAAAGTAAGATAAACCTCCAAACTACTAAATTCAGAACAACCAATTAACAAAAGTATACCAATAAAATAAGCAGAGGATGTACTAATGCTAACAACTGAAATCTAAACTAAAAGAATGAAGATCATGTCAGCAATAGTAATAAAGGAAATATTCTGCCTTGTATAGGCTAGTTGCTCTTGTGGGCCATTGTAAGCTTAGCCATTTCCTCTTTTTGTGCTCAAATTAAGCTATCCCATTTGGGTAGATATTGGCCTTAGCCATCCTATGGCTGATAATTATATATTATCCCTAATAAGAATAACTGTGATCAAACTATAGAAAATTTGAGAGGACCCTTGCATGGCATAAAGCATTAAAGAACTGTCTCTGTCCATTAGTCGTAGAGGGGGCAGTCCTGGGGGGAAATTTTCTGTTTTCCAGTCATAGATCCAAGTTGCATGTGAATATGGACAGGGATGAACTTTGTTTTATTTGTGTTGAGAATCTGTTCTAGAGCAGTGGTACCATCTGTGAGATGTACCTATCTCTCCAATCTGTTCTGTTAATGTTGCAGAAGAAGCTTAAATCCCTAGACTGAGTATTTCTGATGCCACTTGTCTTGCTGATGTTCAGTAGATCCATCAATATTGGGTCAGTGAATTAACTGTATGCCAGACACAGGTAATATCTTATCAATCTGTAGGAGGATGCTGAGTATAGTGATTGAGCCTGGAGTCAGTCCATGTAGGACATGTTGTTCAAGCCTTTTATTTTTTTAGTAAGGTATCTCTGTGTGTGTTCCAGTTATTACATGTGTATGGACAGATACATGCCAAAAGGGTCATTATATTCAATGACTGGCTTAATGAAGGCTGAGCAAAAGGGGACAGTGAAATCCAAAGATCTAGACACAAGTTTTTAAGCTGTGCAATATAGACAGACTTTCTTACAACAATGGACACATTGGTCAAAAAATAGGTCACTGTCCACATACATTCCCAAATCCTGAAAAACTGTGTCATCTCTTAAGGATGGTATTTCCCAGGGGTACATGACTTCCCAAAGGATGCAATAATGCATTTTTTTGGCATTTAGTTTCAGTCCATGATTTTGGCAGCCGTTATTTAATGGAACCAACCTTCCTGTTGGATGGATAGGTCAATTTGGGATTGAAGGACTAATCCTAGCTTGCAGCCATCTGCAAACTTAGTCAGCCAGAGCCCTTTTATACTGGCTTTTACTTCTGAAAAATTGATGGCAACCAAGAGAGGTCCTAGCACAGACCCTGGAGGACGCCATGAGTGACTGGTCTCTTTGTGGAGGTAATTCCACCTATTTTGATTTCATGCAGCCTATCTTTGATCCATTTGATAAGCCAGTGGGTAACATGGGTGTTTATTCCCCATTTGTTTAGCTTTTCTATTATGCCTGAGTGGGCAATTGTGTCAAAAGGTTTGACCAGGCTGAAGTATGCTGCATGTATTGTTTTGCTTTCATCCATTGATTTAGTGTCCTTTTCAAAAAAATCCACCAAGTTGAGTAGGCATGACCTGTCCTTAATGAATTCAGACTGAGATGGGCCCAGTGTTTGGAGGTTTCCTGTGTCCTATGCTTTATGTAGCTTCTCACAACACAGGTTACCAACAACAGGATATGTGACCTCTAGTCTGTAAGAAGTCATTGAAGAGCAGCTGTGATCTGATCAAACTTCATTCCCTCGCAAAAAACATGACGTACAACATTAAGCCAGTGTGACCATTTATTAAATAGTTACATACATAAATAAATAAACCATTAAACTGTTTGAGACACTTTACAAACAACACAGCATAAACCTGAGCTGAATACTAAGCTGCATCCCCTTTACTTTTCCATTGGCATCCACCTGGCCATGCTAGCCACTTCCACACAGTCATCTGGGTTGTGTGCAGTTCCTCCTTGGCTCACTCAGCAATCATAATGTTACCTGACCAATACTACTCCCTTTGGCTGAGTAGCAACAACCTGCAGCACAGGAAAAGCAAGGGGTATAAAAGGGGGTGGGGACAAGACCCTAAGGCTCTCACTCCATTGTGATAATGTACCTATTGTGCTAAGAGTATAGAATAGAGTGGGGGGGGGTCAACTGTAACAACACTGATCACCTCAATGAAGCAGCTGTTGTCTGGGACTAGGCGAAACCTCCAGAAAGCCATGCCCCCTTCCCAGTGATACTCATGCTGCTCTTGAGCTGTCAATGATTACATCTGCTTGAGCAAACGGGCATCTGTAACATGAAACACTTAGCCTGTCGCTAAGTAACCATCAGGCACAAAAAGATAATGCAAAAAGGTGAACTATATACTTTATGGAGCACAGCACTTTTTAACATACAAGAAACATTTAACAGTTATTGCAGCCAATACTGTGCTAGTACTTTAGCACCTGGCTAGTAGTCCTCTGTAAAGTGCCAAGTACTAGGTGCTGAGACATCAATGTCCTGTGAATAACTGAGCCAGAAAGAGAAAGAAAAAGGTAAAGAAAATCTGCCAAGTCTGTTCACGTTTTTTGCAGTCACCCTTCTGCTATCTATTCCTGTCCCCCCCCCCCACCCCCATTGTATCTGTTCCCAAAGAAAAGAAAAGAAAATGGTACATTGATTTATTGGGATTGGGACATGAAGCCATCTGTGCTTCATCTTCAGACATATTAAGTCCTACACTTGCTGTGTCTATTTCTGCTTCATCATCCTCATTTACCATCTCAAAGCTATTGGTAGTCAGCACTCTGAATAACTGCTGGTATGTTTCTTTCCTCAGTGATCTCTTGGGGATAGATACTTCCGCATCACTGTGTCTCTGTCCACTGGAGTGCAGTGCAAGCTGAACAGCTGTTACACTGGTGGACGGAACTGCAGCATACTTGAATGGCCCTGTACCTACTCTGGTTCTATTAGCTGAGCACAGGCATAGCATATATGCAGCTTGATGCAGAAAGAGGATGATATAGCTTGTTTAGTTCAGCACTGTTGAATCTATTCTATCAGAAAGATATTGCTTAGATGGCTTGTCAAAGCCATTTCTCTCAGCATGTGATGTAATTACTAGCTTGGCTCAATAATGGAAGAAAATAAAGATGGCATTCTTATAGCACAATTTGTAAGCCATCATGATCACCTTAATTTGATCAATCTATTTATAAGGGAATGATTCTAAAAATGACAGTGTTTGTGATAATCCATATTAAAGCCAAAGCCCTGTTTAGCACATTTTACTAGCGAAAGCATGCCCATGTAGTTCAATAATTTATGGATTACATGCCTGGGGTGCAGCTAGCTTGAGTTGCTGGCTTTTAACTCATTCCCTCCAGTATAGCTCTTTTCAGTATGTACCTTTAACTCCTAGTGGGTGTGGGTTGAGCCTTTAAAAAAATGAAGTTATCACCTTACAGTTCTAACAAGTACTCATTGACAGAGGTCAAATGCCAATTCAATTCTGTTCACCATTATGCATTCTTCAGTATAAAATATTCTGATTCCTTGCATGTAGCATGGTTTTGGAATTATTAATACAAATATGAACAAGCAATATTTGACACCTAGAGGCGCAGTAGGAGGTAACTGCAGAAATGCCTGGAAGCACACTCGGCTGTAATAAATTCAGCAATTTTAGGACTGCTTTCTGAAGGTGGATGACATAACTGTCTTCATTTATTTTATTGGATAAGCCAGATAGCCTAAGGTGTGTAAGTAACACCTCAATCTAAGGTTATTGTGATTTTGACAGTTCTACAGGTGACCCACCTTTTCCTCTAACCATTGTATTGATGATGTATTTTCAAAATGCAACCTGCAATAGCTACACTTGCAAAATCTGGCAGGCAGTTGAAAGGAAATATATGGAACTTCGCTCAGGTAAAATAAAATCTATGGTTTTCTCACCCAAAGCATATTTTAATCATAAGATTTCTCTTCTTGATTCTGCTCTGAGTAAACAAAATCCCAATATTAGCTCATGCTGTTGCAAACACAGGGAATAAAACCTGCTAAGGATCTAGCTAGAAATCTTAGCAACCAGCTCAGATTCAACATACATTTACACAATACAGTTGTCAGGGCCAGCCTAAATAGTAGCAAGTCATACGAGACCAAAATCATTTTTTTTTGGTGATACCTTTACTCATTCAGTTATAAATTTGTTCTTTTTCCCATCCACACTTCATTCTTCTCATTTCGTCAAAGAATTACAACCTTCTATATACCAGACAATAAAAAGGTTATATAACAGAACAGATCAGATTACTGCAGGTTAAGAAGGTAGGTTCCATTGTGTAGCCCCTTGTAAAATATGATCAGGCTTGAATATAGTCATGATCTTATCCAATTCCAGCCACATTTCACCCATAAGCTACTTTATACTCTTCAGGCACTATTGAGATAAGGCTGACTTATGCCATGTGATCGCATAATATCCATAGGGATACCTCCAGTAATCATTAGATCTGAAAACAACTTTGGTGACTCTGTTGCCCTGGATAAACTATAGAAAACCTTGCCCTATTATTTAACTTATAACTATTTAAGGAAGCACCCAAGAAAGCTTTAGCATGTCATTTTTAAGCTAAATGAAATTGTTATTATGGACTAAAGTAGTTTAACATGCCTATTCTTTTTTCTATGACATACCAATCTGTGCATCTGAGGATTCACAAAAATGGTCTCCAAAGACTTATTTATTATATGTGCACTTTCTCTTTACCCTTTATCAATCTACTTTAGTAAATTTACCAGCCTCTTCCTTCAAATAACTTACACTTCACTTGCAGTATGATGGCATTCATCATTATAACATAGATTTTATCCTTGCTTGCTCTCATCCTTAGATAATGGCCAGGGTTCAGGAACTATGGTAAAACAGTCATGTGATGAAAGACAGCGTGGTCATAGTTGAACAATGCAGCCTGATAATGATAACGTATGTATTAAACATGAAGCTATGGAGAAATGCATGGGATAGGCTTGTATAATTTATTTACTTTTGTTAACCTTGATAGTCTGACTGGGCAAGGAAAGTCCACTTTCAGTAGATGCCTGAAGGAAGAAAATCTCCAAACTATGTGAATAAATAAGCATACATTAAGGTTTTAATTCATAGAGTTTTAAGATAACATATGTAATAACTGCTTAATATGGAGAGTTCTAATAAAACACTATATTAAAATAGAAACAACATAGAGTAATGGCATAATAAAGCAATTATACAGTAGCATAATATTAATATAAAGATTTTTGACAGTAGTATTAAACTTTTTTACATTAAAATAGTGAAACATGCAGATAACTACACTTTGAAGTAAAATAGGTAGAGTTAGGGGAAATAGGAGAAAATAATCAAAAAGCAGGAAGAGGTGGTGTGGAGATGACAAGAAAAGGTTTGAAGTTAGGGAATTGGAGGACAATAGACAAATCTGAAGATAAATGGAGGTGAGATAGTATGGCTGTGCAGATGGATTGGGTTTACTACTTAAGGTGTCTATAAATAAGATATTGCATAAACATGGCAGTGGCTTGAAGGTTTTACATTATTCAGGTGAGGCACATGAGCACAGCTAGGAATTCATCAGGATGTTTGGGTTTGAAACCTTCTAATCTATCTGTTTGTTTTAGGAGAAGTTGTAGCTTCTAATCAGAAACATTAATATGGTGTTTGTGAGAAAAGGCAAAATGTAATGTAAGTGAAAATGTTTTTATGATGGCCACCACTGCTACCAATATGTGGTGGGCACCATTATGTGTCATCCCCATGCTTGGCCAGTAATCAAGGAGCCTGAATCCTCACCACTGACACTGGAGAGGGACATGCACTTGGAATACAAAGTATTTCCAGATGCAGACCTCTCTGTATCAAGTACACTTTCCCTTAAGAGGACACAGGGAACACACTCAGGCCAGGGTTTGGATGTCTCTATATCAGTCTCCCTCCAGATCCCAATAAGACTTACCACTGGTACAGCCATAGGGTTAGGTCCTTCGCTGAGCATCCAAGCCAAGTCCTCCAGCACCCTCTCTGTATACCCAGTGCTTTGTATCCCTGCCTCAAGTAGCTGACATACACACCCTGAGACATTTGATTTTTCACACACACACACACACACACACACACACACACACACACACACACACACACACACACACACACACACACACACACACACACCTGGGAAAGGCTGGCACAGATGTACCTTGCTTTGCCCCCTTCTGCTCAGAGTATAAGGTAGTTATCACTGCCACCAGACACTTCAAAATCAGCTACTCTAATGCCCCTTAACAAAGGGTGTTCAATTATACTGTGTAATATTAATAATAATACAAATGGTAGTAGTTCACCAAGATGGCTAGGTCTTTTGGAGTGGCCCACACCATACCTTTCAACTGTACCAAATTCATCAGTATTTACCAGTTTTGAGGGGGAAAAATGGGGTGTCATGAGTTCCCCAGTGGCCCCTTCAATTCCGGATTTTTTTTTTACAACTTGAACTTGTGGCTGATGTCATCACACATTGCCGACAATGTCATCAAAGTGCAGGGGCATGAGTGATGACTGCCAGCCTGTCAGAGACTCAGACTGTGTTTACCACACCTGTTTGTAATTGGAATAACAGCAGCCTCTCCACAGCAGTGACTGGAGCTGTTTACATAGTGATTTAACTTTACATAAGTTCTGCCAGATACTTCTATAGTGCTGACACTGTAGAGTCAGTCCAGTTACAGTTTTATTATATTTTTCCTGGTATGTCATTTTATATTCCTGGTTTCAATGTTTACCACACCTGTTTGTAATTGGAATAGCAGAAGAACAACAGTGACAGGAGGTGTTTACATTGCAATTTAACTTTTCATCATTTTTGCTAGCTTGTTCTGTAGTGCAGAGTGTGTCCAGTTACAGTTATATTTTTTCCTTATATATCATTTTATGTAACTGGTTTCAGTTTTATATACTTTTTGTTTTACATGAGAGAGTAGAACAGTTTAATACAGTTGTGGTTTGCTTACTTTGGCCTTATGTATACAGCACACCATTGTCGATTTTCAATATCTTTGAATTCAGAACCATGGCTTTTTCATATGGGAACAATGAATCCTCCTAGAATTAGTTCTAAAGAGAAGATTCTGTGGATACTTTTCAAGTTAAATGCGAGTAGGAATGAAGCTATTCAGATCTGAGTTCAGATGAAGCAGTTTGTTTGTTTGTTGGGTATTTGGGTAAGAATTTTTTTGAAGTGAAGAAAGTTTTGAGTCCTGACTCCTGAGAGGCAATTAATCTACTTTCAAGCAGTGGGTATCAAAGAAGGGAAATTAACTTGTAAATGCTGAGTAAGTGAAATTTGCAATGCTACTTTTAGTTCTTGCAGGCTGGAGGAGATGAGAATCTGTCCAATGATGGATGTCCTGCTGTAGCAACTGGAATGGAACTTGGTTTTCCTACTGAGACTTAAGGTAGAAAATTGTAATGTCTTAAAAAAAGCAAGATCAGTTGAAGGGACAAAATTTTAAACTAGACAAGATGATAATTTATGCACAATTGAATTTCCGGAACCTGTGAGTATTGCTTTGTTTGTGTTTTTATTGCAAGAGTTATTTATTATTCATTGAGCTAGGCTGTGCTCTATCATTTGGCAAATAAGCAGTTTTTAAGTTACATTAAAAAAAAACTGCTGTTTTTTTAATGAAAACTGAGCAAGTCACAACCCCTTTTGAAGATCTTAAGCAGCAATATGTTAGACAGTTTACTGATAAACAGATGGCCCATCTGGGAACATTTTTCTTGAGTTTTTTTTATTTTATTTCAAGAGCTTTGTAACCTTCCCTGAGCTATACTGTGTTTTCCTTTCACTGAAGTAAATGCATTTTAAGTTGTGTTGTATAACACCTGCTTTGCATTAAAACTGATCATGAGTGTTTTTTTCAGATGAGTGACTTAAGTAGCAGATGGCACAGTTTATTTTTATGTATCATTATCAGTATACCCGATATCATTAACAACATTTCCATGTTAATCGATAACTTGTATGTAACGTAAGGTCAGTACTACAGATATGCAATTATTTTCAGTGCAGTGAAATAGAACAGCTTCTTGGGGTCATAGTGAAGGCCTCTGAGTTTTAGCTATTATGAGAAAATGTATTAACTAAAGACACAGATTATCTGAATGCTGGTGGACACACTATTTCATAGAGACTGGAATTTTGGACCAGGTTGCTTTTTAACTTTTGAGCCTTTGTTTTTGTATTCCCTTGCAGTATATTATTTTTTTTTAATATACCACTCTGAAGCGTTAATGCACTTTTTATTTTAAATTCACTAAAATATTATTCTAGAATCACATAAAGAAGTTGCACTTCTAATTCTGTAATTACAACTTATAAGAACAAAAGTGTGCTAATTTTTATTTCTTGAAATTGTTGCCCTTGATTGTGCCATAAGAGACAGTTAAATGACAGGAATTGAAACAGATTTATATATTACAGTCAAGGTAAGGGTCTCATATGATTCAGTTTCATGAGAAATAATGACATTTAGAAGTATAACAGCTGCAATGGTAGAAATTGCCTGGAAGAGATAAGGCTAGAATACATATAGCGAAAGATTTGGTAGGTACAGTAGATGATTGAAATACATCTGTTAGAAATATTGAGAGGTTAACTATTATTGTAAAGAAGCACTGTCTGCAAAATTTTATTAAAATCCAGTGAACTGCTGTAGAGAAATGATAGTGAGCAAAACAAATTAAGCTACATGGTGTTGCTGATGGGTATATAGATGACAATGTTTAGAGCAGTATCTCAGTAAAGGTTCATAGGTTCATTGGTCACACTGAGTGAATAATTTTAAAACTGCAATCAGACTTTGCATACATCAGAAGGTCTTGTAACTTTTAAATACTGTTAGTAACCTTAGGGAATGACTGCTGTATAGTGTTCCCATATCACAAGAAATGTATATGTTTAATTTTTATTATCTGTTTCCCACACGTGAAATTTAGAACCTTGCTTAACAGTCATGTAAGGAAGAAATGGTAAATATTTACTTTAGAAATGACATACCCAAAAATAAGACACGGGGAACTTCTGACATATTCATAAGTACAATGTACGAGAACAAGAAAAGTAAAACATTATGTATGTAGCACAAGATGCTCCACAGTGGAACAGAAGTTAAAATTAATGCCTCATATTGCTCACTTATTGGCTGGGTACCTTCTGCATTGAGCCTGGATTTTCCCATGTCTGTGTGGACTATTGTAAGATTTTCTACTTTTTAAATACCTACTGTTTAACCATAGCTGTCAACAGTCCAGATTCTTGCAGAATGTCCAGATTTTTTGCCTCATATTTCTGGTTTGTTCCTCACAAAATTTGTGGTTTTCCAGCAAATCATTGATCTTTATCGACTCTCATTCTCTTATTCTGTTAACACCTCATGTTAATAGCACTATTATTTTAAAAGTGTCTCTGTCTGTCCCTGATGCTGATTATTTCCAGATATGTCACTGATTCAGTTGAGATTTTCCCCTGATTTTTGCTGAAAGCAATTCAACCATACCTTGCATCCAAGATGTATACATCAGTCATCTTGGTACACCTTTGTAATGTCACATATTTTTGATGCTGAACCCTGCAACCATAAAAAATAATAAATAAATGCCTTGTGTTTTCTGGTAATCATGAGGAGCAGTGTACAAATCTTTATTGCAGGTGTTAACATGTTACGTACAATGTACTCAAGAAGACTGTTCTTCGATTTGCATTTGAATGTCAGTATTCCACAATTCTACTGGAGTGGGTAGGGCTACATAATAAGTATGCAAATTTCATGTTAATCAGTGCACAATTTTTTAGCCAGTTGTACCCACTTTTCGTGGGCCTTTGTCCAGATCTTTGATGTTTCCATGTTGAGAGGTATGGCTCACACAGTGCCACCAAATAAATATAAGTACTCTCAAAGGTTAGATACTTAGGGACAGCCACAATAAAAGTTTTAAATATATTTAATAATAAATAATAGAAAAACATGAAAATACTGAATATATATATTCACAGTAAACCACAGAGTTCAAATAATAGAAAATATTGAAAAAAACATTGATGGACAGACTAATGCAAATAAAGAAAAACGATGTATAAACTAAACGTCACTATATTCCTGACTGAATTTAAGAGAATTTTACTGTTCCCTAGTTAATTACTTACTTAGGGAAGGCAAGATGAAATTCATGAGCAGTCTTTCTAGTTAGGCTACCAAATAGAATACTCTATATTCTGAGATTACTCCCTGTAAAATATAATATCAAAGATGACTTGCAGAATGACTTCATCTGGTCACCTGACTCTAGGTTTCCACAATACCTCCTTTTAAAGTTTGAGACAGGACTTTAGCAGACTGCTACAATACAAATTTAGAGATTTTATGACAATGCCTAGGAGCCAGAAAAATTTACAATACTTCCCCCCTTCTTTACAAAATCTAGCAGATAAATCTTGCTCCCAGACCTACCATCCCTGGGCCTACTCAGCACTGTGGGGTGTCATTCAATGATTTAACAGCTCATTTACATTTCTCTTAATTTTCTTAAAATAAGCCAGCTTATTAACCTTTGGTGTGTCAGTGCCCTCTATTAAAACATATAAATTTAATTCAGTTACCATAATACATATAAATTTCTGTTCATTTCAGCAGGGTGCACTGTCGATAAATTTTAACACAATTAACACTGGCAGCACTCACAAATACATTTTCAGAGGAAATATCTGTACAAATCAGCTTGATATACAAATAACATATAATTATTTACAAAATTCCAGCTAGCTGTGCTGGCACAAGTCATATATCCACTGCCCTACTTCTCCCTGGAATGGCTGGCAATACATTCTATAATCACAGTTTGTGTCAAAGCTGCCCCTTTATTTTTATTCCAACTCCCAGTAATTGCTCACTTTGCCATTTCACCAGACAATGATGTAAGTAAATACTAAGACCATGGTGACTGGCTTTCAGATACCAGGAACAAAATCAGTTATTACGTTTTATTTTAACAAAACGTTCTGATGAAGTCCCCATAGAAGAAGAGATGAAAGTGCCCAGCAACTTATATTATTACATAAAACTACATTAAAGTGGACTGTTTTAATCATATTCCTCGTGTCATTTTTCTAGATACTGTGGGTTTCCACATTAAAGTGAATTGTTTTAATCAAATTCATCGTGTCATTTTTCTAGATACTGTGGGATTCCACTGCACATCATTTTTCTGTTTTTATTTTTTATTTTTTGGTTGCTTGTCAATGTGTAGCTGCCATTTTTCTTGTATTTAGATAAATTTGTTGATGAAGATCAAAGTTTATAATGGTCGGCCATGGTGGTGCAGTGGTTAGCGTTGTCACCTCACAGCAAGAAGTTCTCCAGTTCAATCCTTGGCTGGGGAGCCTTCTGTGCAGAGTCTGCATGTCCTCCCAGTGGTCGCAAGGGTTTCCTCCAGGTGCTCCGGTTTCCTCCCACATCCCAAAGACATGCTGTAGGTGGATTGGACACTCTAAATTGGCTGTAGTCATGAGTGCGTGCGTGTGTGCCTTCTGTGGAAGGTTGGGTGTCTGGCTGGCAACTCAACACTGTAAAATTCTATTGCCAATCATGGGGGGACTGGTGATCCACTGTGGCGACCCCTAACCAGGAAAAGCTGAAAGAAGAAGAAGATCAAAGTTTACAATACAATATATGTAAGGGGGGGGCTGTTTGGGTGTAAAATATTGTGATTTGTGTCATAGTGGCTCAGTGATCAGAGATAAGGAAACCAAAGATTTAAATGGAATGAGGCTAAGACTGTGATTAGGATTAGGTGAGCTGCATTAAGAGTTTAAGAATTAGCAAAGTGGAGAAGAGATATGAGTGAAGGGATACGAATGAATGGATGCATGTGCATTGAGAAGAGTGGAGGAAATGTAAAAGGACTTGTCAGTGTTAGTATTTGTAAACATTTTTGTGATGAGTCAGGACTGCACTGATTGGTATATAGGATGTTTGGCAGTGAATAAGGATTTGGAAAACAGGCTATATGAGAACAGGGGAAGCTGTGTTTGTTCCTGAATGTATTAGGGTGAGGAGTAGGGTACATAGATGAATAAGAAGTAAGATAGCTTTATGTATTTATGAGGCAGGACGGATACTAGGGGGCAACATATGAATAAGAAGTAAGATAGCTTTGTGTATTTATGAGGCAAGAAGGATACTATGGGGCAACATGTATGACTAGTTCTCTATGAGCATATTAAGGAAGAAGGAATATGTCTCAGAGCGAGGTGGAGGAAAGGTGGTAGAAATCTGGTTGCATGAGTTTTTAGCAAGGACAATGAAGTGAGGTAATGCAGATATCATAAAAGGTAGCAGTGTAGTGGAAGAATGTCAAGAAAGTTGCCTGTGTTGTGCTAGTGGTGGTGGAATAAGGTGATAATGTTTAGGAAATTATGAGTGCTGCTTATTTAATGAAGTAAGTAAAGTAAACACTGTAACCATTATACCAAACTGCAAATTTAAACAAATGTTGCACATACTGTACTAAAACTCATGACCATCTGTATTCTAGCCCTACACTTATACCTGCTGCCACAGGCAGGAATTGATGTGTACAAAGTTGGGGAAGGGGGGATAATGTGTAAGAAGTGGGAAGAGAAAGAAATATAAAAATATAATACTTATTTGTGTGGGCAGGAAGTGGGATTGCTGAGTGGTGTGTACTTGCTTGTGTACTGCTTTTGCAGGGTGGAGTTTAATAACCTCAAATATGGCATAAATAGGGTGGGTAGGAATTGGAGGTATGGTAGGGTAGTGGAGAGTAGATGAACAAAGTAAGTTAAAGCATAGAAAGGGCAAATGGAGCTGGGCCCACCCAAGAAGCTTGTTGTCTGAATTTAGAAACAATATGTGAATTTTGGTCTTAGAGGGAAATGAACCGGTAAGTGAAAGAAACTATGATCTTTCATAAAGGTGATGCTGTTAAGGGAAATATGTTTGCCTGAGGGCAGAACAACGCAAATGTTGCCTGTGTAATATGCTCAGACAATATGTAAATAGTTGATTAATACTGTTATACAACCAAAGAGGTGGGTAATAGTGTAATCATATTGTGCATAGTGAGCTATTGTGCCAGAGTGACCTTTGATAATCTAGAGTCCTAACATAGAACAGATGACAGAGGGATGGGGGATCAAGTATTTTAAACAAGATGCTTTTGGCTGATACTGTTTTTGAATCCATGTATTGTATGAGGATTCTAGATGCTAAAAAAAGTTGAATGATAAAAAGGGGTTGTGGATAGATGGAGGGAAGTTTATGTGACACCTGACCAGCTGTGAAACTCCTAAATTACACAATCAATAGTTAAAATTGTACTATTCTTTTTCATACATTGACAGTTTATATTTGGAGAAATTATTCTGCTTCTAGCACAGTAGGATAGCTGACTGACTTATGTACTCACTTTGTTGTTTCTTAAGTGATTTATAGAGTGTTGAGTGATTAATGAGAAGTAAAGCATGTTTTTTGGTGGGACAGGTTTTACAAAAATAGATAAATACATACAGAAATAATATGGAGACGAAAGGTTTTAAAGGCTAAGTATAGTACAAAATGTTGCAAGGAAAAGATATTGTTAAAAATCACAGTGATAGGAAGCAGAGAGAAAGTTAATTGAACAGCAAAGCCCACCAGACCAACTGAAATGCCTACAGTATTTGCTAACAATTACACAAGGAAGATTATTTTTGAACAGAAGTGGTAAATTTGATTGTAAATTATGCTCTGCTGCTTGTAGAGTTGCTAGTGTAGTTTTCTCTGAGTAGAATTTACCTACAAATATATCTGCACATTCATAACATAGTATGCATATTTAAAATGTCTGCTAAAGCACTTTACTCACAAACTTTACATACAATAACATTCCAGTATCTCAAAGCACATCAAAAGTGTTTAAAGCTTGTGTGACACCCATGCCCTGGCCCAGCAATTAAGGAGCCTCAATCCTCAGCACTAACACCAGAGAGGGTGTCTCATATATGAGGAAAGGCTAACAAATGCACGCAGTGAAGTGCAATTTCCCTTAAGAGCACACAGAGATCACAGTCAGTCCAGGGCTGGTCGCTCCCTTGCTCCCCAGGTCCCCAATAAGACTACCCACGGGCACAGCTATAGGGTCCATATCTCAGCCTACCTGGCAAGCTAACCTCCAGTACCCTTTCTGTCCAACCAGTGCTTCATGTCCCTAGCCAGGTAGTTGACACACACACATACACACACACACACACACACACACACACACACACACACACACACACACACACACACACACACACACACTTTGAGATAATTATTTATACAACTTCACAGACACTCCTGGGAAAGGCTGACACAGATTCTCCATCTGTGCCCCTTTACCCAGACTATACGGTAGTAATTACTGCCACCACCGGCTAATAATTATCAGCTACCCAAAGGCCCTTAAAAGGGTATCCAATTATTACTGTGCAATATTATTATCCAATAGTGGTGTATCTTAAGCAATCAAGGCTTATTAGAAGGGCTTAGTACAAGATCACTTATACACATGCAAGTTGAAAAGGGTTTAAAAATATTTAATAATAAATACTAAAAACACAAGACAATACTACTACACTGCAGTGCTATTCAAGAGTTCAGAGACCACACAGAAACTTAAAATAATTCCGTAGTATAGTTCTGACATAACAGAAAAACACTTAGTCTAATCTTTTCTAATTTCCTAGCTATTGCTACAAGAAGGCACACATCTAAGATAACTTACATAAGAGCATAGGCAGTGCTGAGTTAGATGTCCAAGATCAAAATGCTTACAGTCTCTCTCTGAGCAACAGTTTTTAAAATCACTAACAAACATTTCTGCTGGACAATCTCAGATTACATCATTCTCATTTAGTTCCCATTACATCATTTTTTTGACACTTAGCCTAGAATTCCCAGGCCAACAGGCTACATTATTTAACAATCTAACACCTGCTCAGGAAGAAGCTATAACAATAAAAGACATTTCACATGTACACTCTAGTGATTATTCCTTAAGTTAAAACAATAGAAATAATGTGCTCAGCTAGCCTCTTCAGCACGACTATCTAGATCAAAGGACAGATTTGAAATAATTTTAACTTTAAAAGAAAGATTTGAAATGCTTGACTTAGTTTTCTTTACAGCAGATGGCAATGTTGCCACATTGTTTTAAGTTTAACATTCATATTTACAAATGATAGAATTATCTGCACAATTCTATCTAGCTAGGCTGGCAGGCTTCACCCATCTCTACCAGTCTTTACATTTCTCTCCCCTCAGAGAACTCAAGCAAGTTTTTCAAGTGACCCTTGAGAAACACCGCTTGAGAGGGTTAGGTCTATCTGAGTGTACCTCACCCCATTCCCTGTCTTGAGAGCCCATCTGCATTGGCATTACTACTTCCACTGTGGTGCTGCACTGACATATCATATGCTTGCAACCCCAGACTCCATCTTAGCAACTTGGCATTTGCTGGCTCGCTCTGCGTAACCATATTGGGGGGGTTGTGATCTGTCATTACAGTGAATTTTCTTCCATACAGATAAGGCTGAAGTTTCTGCAGTGCCCACACTATGGGTAGACATTCCTTCTCTACAGCTGCATAGCATTCCTCCCTGGGTTAGAGCCTACAACTGAGATAAACCACTGGGTGCTCTTCTCCTTATGAAGAAATCTAGCTAAGTACAGCCCCCACTCCATGGTTTGAAGCATCCACCTGCACAACAAATTATTTGCTGTAATCTGGACTGACTAACACAGGGGGTCCTCCCAAACCTTCTTTAAGCTTCTGGAATGCCTACTCACATGCTGGGGTCCACACTACCTTATCTGGCCTGTTCTTCCTTGTCAGTTCTGTAAGAGGAGCAGCTACGGTACTATAAATGGGGACAACCTTTCTGTAGTACCCTGCTGCCCCTAAAAATGCCCTCACCTGCTTTTTAGTAACAGGTACAGGCCATATATGAATGGCTTCCACTTTGGCAGGTTCTGGCCTTATCTTACCACTCCCCACTCTATGTCCTAGGTAGGAGACCTTTGCCATACCCACCTGACATTTGCTCGGCTTAATGGTCAACCCTTCCCTCTGTAGTCTGCTCAGCACCTCCTTGACATGCTGAAGGTGCTCTGGTCAGGAATGGCTGTAGATGGCAATATCATCCAGGTAAGCAAGGGCATACCCTCCTGCTCCTGCTAGGATATTATCTACCAGCCTCTGGAAAGTCACTGTGGCATTCTTCACCCCAAAGGGCATCTTTGTGAACTCATACAAGCCAAAAGGAGTCAAAAAGGCTGACTTCTCTCTATCACTGGGAGTCAAGGGCACCTGCCAGTAACCCTGTTCAATGGTTGTAAAATACGTAGCCCCACCCAGCTGTTCTAGGGCCTCATCTGTCCTAGGCATGGGGTAAACATCTGAATCTGTGTGAATAATCTCTTGTAGTCCACACAGAACCTGGTGCTGCCATCGTTCTTTGGCACCAGCACCACTGGGGAGGCCCAGGGACTGTTGGACTCCTGAATCACCCCTAGTTCCAACATCTCCTGTACCTCCTTCCTCAGAGTCTGTTTGACTCTCTCTGGCACCCTATAAGGGGCCTGCCTAATAGGACTTTGGGGGTCCTGTATCCACCTGGTGCTGCACTAGGTGGGTGCACCCTGGTTTCCCAGTGAACATGTCCCCAAATTCCTGCAACACTGCTCGGAGTTTTCGAACCTGGGTAAGAAATAGCTGCTGGGACATTGCTACCCCTTCCACTGAGGTGTCAGCCCGAACCTCACTGAGGAGATCAGTCCCCAGATCACCCTCTGACTCCTCCTGCAATCCACTGCAAATGTTCAACACAAGGGCCTCCGTATCATAGTAAGGTTTCATCATGTTAACATGGTACAATTTGTGGCCCTGCCATCTGCCTAGCAGTTCCACCATGTAGTTAACATAACTTACCTTTCTTACCACCTTGTAGTGTCCCTCCTAAGCTGCTTGCAGCTTGTTGTGTCTGACAGGAAAGAGAACCATTACCTGCTGCCCCACAGCATACTATCTAGCTCAAGCATTTCTGTTATACCACACATTTTTCTGTTGTTGGGCTTCTGCCAGGTTCTCCTGAGCCAAGCCCATGAGTTCCCTGAGCCTTTTCCTGAGGTTTAGGACATATGCCACAACAGACTCCTTGTGAGATTCACACTCACCTTCCCACTCATCTCAAATTAAATCTAGAGTTCCCTTCAACCTATGCCCATACAGCAACTCAAAGGATGAAAAACCTCTGGATTCCTGGGGGAACCTCTCTGTAAACAAAACACAGATGGGGCAAATATTTGTCCCACTCCCTCTTAAACTGATCTGCAAATGCCCATAGCATGGACTTGATTGTAGAGTTTAACCTCTCAACAAGACCATTAGTCTGGGGATGGTAGGGGGTGGTCTTCATATGCTTCACCCCACAAGACTTCCACAGACAAGCCAGCAGGTCTGACATGAAATTGGCACCTCGGTCAGTCAGTATTTCTTTTGGGAAACCCACCCTTCTGAAAATCTCTAACAAAGCATTTGCCACTGTCTCTGTTTCAATGGAGGACAAAGCCACTGACTCAGGATATCATGTAGCATAATCTGCAACCACTAGGATATACTTTTTCTCTGTGGAACTTGTGGTACTCAGAGGACCCACGATATCCATTGCTACCCTCTGAAATGGCCCATCAATCACAGGCAAAGGTATCAAAGGAGCTCTCACTTTGTCTCCTGTCTTGCCTACCTTTTGGCACTGCTTACAGGTCCTGCCGTACCCTGCTATATCTTTAGAAAATTCCAGGCTAATAGAAGTTTTGCATAATACACCCCTTTGTACGTTTTATGCCCATATGACCTGCAGAGGGGCTATCATGGGCTATGACTAGAAGGGCCAGACAGTAGGCTATATGCACTACCAACTGCTGTAATCTCTCACCTTCTAGCCCTCCCTCAGAGGTCCACTCTCTGTATAGTAACCCTTTGTCCCAGTATACAGATTGTTCCTCTCCTAGAGAATCAGGTGCCTCCCTAGCTTCCTGCCTCAGGCCTTGCAATGTAGGGTCTGAGAACTGAGCCTGTCTCAACTCTCTCCTTGTAATCCTTCCCAGCCACAGTTGAAAAGGGTTTAAAAATATTTAATAATAAATACTGAAAACACAAGACAATACTACTACACCACAGTGCTATTCAAGAGTTCAGAGATCACACAGAAACTTAAAATAATTCTGTAGTACAGTTCTGACAACAGAAAAACACTTAGTCTAATCTTTTCTAATTTCCTAGCTATTGCTACAAGAAAACACACTTCTAAGATAACTACTTAAAAGCATAGGCAGTGCTGAGTTAGATGTCCAAGATCACAATGCTTACAATCTCTCTCTCTGAGCAATAGATTTTAAAATCACTAACAAACATTTCTGCTGAGTCCTCCAAGATTACATCATTCTCATTTAGTTCCCATTACATCATTTCTTTGACACTTAGCCTGAAGTTCCCAAGCCAACAGGCTACATTATTTAACAATTTAACACCTGCTCAGGAAGCTACAACAATAAAAGACATTTCACATTTACACTCTAGTAATTATTCCTGAAGTTAAAACAATAGAAAGAATGTGCTCAGCTATCCTCTTTGGCACCACTGTCTAGATCAAAGGACATATTTGAAATAATTTTAACTTCAAAAGAAAGATTTGAAATGCTTGACTTAGTTTTAGTTACAGCAGATAGCAATGTTGCCACATTGTTTTAAGTTCAACATTCTATTTACAAATGATAGAATTATCTGCAAAATTATATCTGGCTCGGCTGGCAGCCTTCACCCATCTCTACCAGTCTTCACAGCTTGTAATACAGTATTATATAGTTAGAAAACATTGATGCAATTATAGATAGCACAGGCTAGTATTCATGTCCTCTGGGACCACACAGCACTAAACTTCTATTATTTAGACACATTATCCCTTTTGTATAATATATTGGCTCAATAATCCTGTTACAGTCATTTTCTAGTTCTTGTACACTTTTGCTAATGAATCTACTAGCTGCTAATGAATAGGTTTAGCTACAACCTACATAAATGTACTTACTTTGAGCATTACACAGCTGATGAGGTGATCACAGATCTGCCAGGGAAGATGACTGATATGAACATTGTGCCTCTCTTGTGATTTCACCATTAATTTGGGAGAGATTTTATCATTTTTTTTGTATGGGAGTGCATAGCGGAAGACAATCTCTCCAAACTCAGTTGTTGTACTAATCCAGCTGTACAAGGTTCTGTTTGTGTTAAAAATAATCTGGGAATTCAGGCTTAAGAGAGAAATGACCAGGCAAGTGAAAGAAACTAATATATTTTGTTTTGATTATGCTGCTGCTAGTGGGAAAAAAATAGTTCTTCAGAGGGAAGAAATGCATAATGTTTTCAGAGAAGATGTAAAAGAGTTGGTGGATACTTTTAAAATGCAATGTAGTTGGTAATAGAACAGTCTACACTGAGGTGTAGTTCAAGAATGACCTTGTATAACCAAGAGCTCTAACACGAGACAGAGGAGGAAGCATGAAGGTTCAGCATTTTAAACAAAATGATCATGGCTGGTACCATTTTTGACTCAATTTCCTGTACAGACTTCTAGAGGTTACAAATAAAATGGGGCAGCGGCAAACCTCATTACAATCAACAATAGTGGAGTTCATGTGACACCTGATCAGCTTGTAAACTCCTGGACTGCAAATTCCTAGTTAAAACTGTATGCAAATTACTAGTTAAAAAGGTACTACTACTACTTCTTGTATGTACATTACCAGTTTGTATTTGGAGAAATCAATCTGTTGCTAGGATTGCTGGTTGACTTCTGCATTCACTGAGTGGTTTGGCAGTTGTTTGGCAAAGTGTACTGAAAATAATAGAACATTTTTTTGATGGTCAGGTTATTGACAGTTTATGCTTGGAGAAATTAATCTGTTGTTAGGACACTTGATCAAGTTCTGTACTCACAATGAGGTTTCTAAGGTGACTTACAGAGTGTGGTGTGAATAATGGAAGGTAAAGTGGGCACTGCACTAAAAAAGAAGCATGAATTGCACAAAGAAGTGGACTACACTACAAGTCACGTGACCTAGGCCAACTAGAATGTATGTGGTGTACTCATGGCTACACTGATCCACATGAATATAGGTGCACCACTCCAGGCACAGCACACCAATATTTTAATGAAACATGGGCAATTTATTCTTGACAAGCACCAGGCATTGGATTTGTAGATGAAGCACCCTCTCCCTTAATAATAATTCTGTTTAATGTGGAATCATTCGGATGACTTTAACCTCTGCAGATATTGTGCATATTGATTTGGCATATTATATCAGGTGATTAATATTTCTTATGCTTTCATAAATACTTGTCTGCTCAATCCGTGCTACACATTACTGGATCCTATGGTACAGTGCTAGTGATCTTTATATGATTTAATGTAGTTCTTCAAAAGCTACTCTATTCTTTGTAACAATAAGTTGTGTACACTGTCAACAAGTTGGCTATAACTGCTGGTGGGGGAAGTGGACTCTCTGTGGACAGAAGTATATTATGCTCTTATTCACCTGGTTATTTTTAACAGTCTTTAATCTGGTTTCAGCACTCATGTGCACGTGTGTTAAACTGGAATATGCTGGCTGCTGTGTGTTTGTGTGAACCAAAATTAAAATTTGTAAATTTGGTCATTAATGTTATTATTATTATTGTTTTCATTATCATCATCATCATCATCACCACCACCATCATCATCGCCATTATTATATTTTTTCTAAAGTCATTTGGGAAGGATATAGCTATAATTGCTGGGTTTGTGTGAAGTCTGTGCCTACAAATGACTGACCCTGCTTACAGGATGAGTGTGCATTTGTGTTAAGTAAATGGGAATACTTTACTGCAGCCATTATCACAATCAGACATGTGATGTGTGCACAGTCAACATAGTAGCCATACTTAAAAAAATGGCCACTATCATGAACACTCCACTAACAGGCAGGTAATAACTTTAGCAAAATAATAGCAGGATTCAAATGACACTCAAGCTATTAAAAAGAGTTATTTTATTACAGATGGGTAAGCGCTTTCACTTAGAGCTTCATCAGACCATTGACATGATGATGGTCATAAAATCATTTAAATAAGAATCACTATCCAATCAAAAACTGGCAATTAGCAAATAGCTAACATTTTAATATGCATCACATATACTATATGCATCAAAATAAAACAATTCATATATAAAAAACAGATCACAATGCTAAAAAGCACACATACATATAAAGTCTGGTATTTGAAGCTCATAACCAAAAAACTTGTGTATTTACAAAACGGCATATGCCTCATCTATAACAGCATATATACAATATAAAAAGTACATAATAAAGCACAAGCACTAGAACCTGGCTGTCAAAATAGAAGCATAACATTCCCTATATTACTATTATAAAACAAAGAATATACATATATATATATATATATATATATATATATATATATATATATATATATATGTATATATATATGTATATATATATATATATATATATGTGTATAGAGCAGGAGTAATAATAGGGAAGAAAGCCCAGTAACCTCACATGAGCTAAGATATACAAAAGACATATACACTCATTAATGAAACATTCGCTTCATTCACAGTATATACTAAACTTATAAATTGCATGAGAAATGCATAAACTCAGACCCTACACCTCAGGAAAAGAGCAAAGATGATATACCTCAACAACCTTATATTAATATGCTTCTATTTCACATTAATACAATAAAAGATACACATAAAAGTGTATACATAAAAATGCTTATAAACATTATTATTATGCTTATAAACATTAATATTAAGAATAATATTAGGGTTACTTTAAGACCTCATATAGGCAAAGTCTACTTCACTTTAAGCCTTCTAAATTTTAGTGTAGGTTTTATCAAAGCCCTTTTGTTAAGGCCTTTCACTTTATTTGCTCTCATTCTTAATATCCATTTAACTTCCCTGCTTTCAGTGAGGTTCCTTATATCCCCCTCACGCACTGTAGGTTCAACTTTATCAATTACCATAAATTTGAATGTATGGTCTTGTCCTGATGATATGGTATGTTTAGCTAAAGCATTATTCACTGATTTAATTCAGATATTATATAAGTGTTCTCTTATTCTATCTTTAAACATACGGTCTGTTTACCTATGTAGTGCGAAAAACAGACAGAACAGAAAGCAAGATAAACCAAATGCATATCCTTACAGTTAGCATGAACGTGGAAAGTAAAACTACTACCAGTATCAGGATGAATAAATGTGTTGGTAGTGTTAATATATCTACAATAATTACAATCACCACAAGGAAATGTGCCTAAATTGAATACTTCATGTTGGTTAGAAGCTCTTGGGTAACATAACATTCTTTTCAAATTGCGTTTGTTCTTATATAAATATCTGGGACGATCACCTGCTACACGTCTTACTCCAGGATCTGTAATAAGAATCTGCCAATGTTTCTCTATAATGTCAGTAATTGACCTCACATCTGCAGTATAAAATAACAGTATCTTCAGAAAAGAAGTGGCACTATTTTTAACAGGAGTAATCTCATCAGTATCTTTTGAAGAATAATACGGCTTCACTCTATTTTGCCTAAGTGAATCAATATCTATGAGGTCCCTCTCGACCTCATGTTCACTGTAGCCTCTGGTCAACAATTTATCTTTTTAAATCTTCCATCTCCCTATAGAAACCTATATTCGAGGGATTAAGTCTGGATGATCTCATTCCCTGCCCCCTGGTTACATTCCTAAAAATATGCTGAGGGTGCATGCTGGTACGATGTAATAGGGTATTCCTATAACATGGTTTACAGCACATAAATGTATTAACATAACCACATCCCAACCTCTCAACATATATATCCAAATATTCCAGTTTAGTTTTGGAAAAATTCATGGTAAATTTTAAATAATCAAACTTCCTATTTAAAGCAGAAAGTAAGTTCCTCAATTTCAACAATCAATGGATTGTTTTATTTTGATGCATATAGTATATGTGATGCATATCTCTTTAAAAAGTTAGCTATTTGCTAATTTCCAGTATTTGATTGGATAGTGATTCTTATTTAAATGATTTCATGACCATCATCATGTCAATGGTCTGATGAAGTTCTAAGTGAAAGTGCTTACATATCTGTAAAAAAATAACTATTTTTAATAGCTTGAAGTGCTGTTTGAATCCTGCTATATTTTGCTAAAGTTATTACCTGCCTGTTCGTGGAGTGTTCATGATAGTGGATGTTTTTTACTTATTATTATTTAGTTTGTACATTACCAAGTTAATCCATGCTTTGCAGTGTTCGTTTTCATGATTATTATAGTAGCCATACTTGTTGAGTATGGATATTGGTACTTTTGTCATTATTAGTTCATATATTTTGTTTTACTGATTACTGGAAACATGTTCAAAAATATAAATAAAAAAAACACACAACACATGCTATTGTATTAAACAGGAAATATAATTTAAAACAATGAGTAAGGTGAATCAAAGAACATGTGTACTTATAGGTTAGTACTAAGCTAACTGCCCTTGTGAGCCATTGTAAGCCTAGGCAACTGTCCCTTGTAAGACTCAAACCCTGCACTTTGTGTTAGGAAAGGCAAAAACCTTAACCATTAGGCCACCAGACCACGATATGCATGGTCTGAAAAATTTGTTCAGGGGGCCCATGGTTTAAAAACAGTCCAAGTTACACTTAATCTTTCAATGGCCAGATGCATTTTCAATGAATGTGAGCTTCAAGGGAAGAAAAATGTACTCTTGCTCATGCTATCTCTGTTTTCAGTGTGAGAAATGGACATCAGTGTTTGTGCTATAAGATTTGAAATAAACATTTTAATTTATATCCACATGTCTATAATCACTGCATTCTAACAGGCTTGAACACTGTTTATGTTACCTGGGAAGAAACTGCCAAGTAATGGGGCATTGGAATGGTTTTAGGGGGACTAGGTCATTAGCCTACCTAGGAACTCATTTGACAAGGAACAGGCCCAGCCCAGCACTGTTCCCTGTGGTACCCATTAGTTACAGTTTTACATTCACAGAGTATCCTAGCAATTTTCACATGCTAGAATCTGTTGGGTAGTCAATTTGCAATCCAGTTTCCACTGTAGGGTTATATATTAGGAATGTCTTATTTTTCCATATTCTAGGATGGAAAATAGTATTAAAAACCTTGCCCAGGTCGAGATAAGCAGTGCACATGAAGTAATAACTGTTCACAGCCTCTGTAACCTTTTCAAATAAGCTTACTAAGTTAAGGAGGCAGGATCTGCCCTTTGTAATACCAAACTGAGTGGAATCTGTTTCAGTTAAGTTGTCTATGTCGGTATAAATGAGGTCTGCTACAATATGTTCCATGGGTTTGTATATAAGACTGGTAAAGCTGATAGGCCGCTACCTACTTGGGATTATAGTGGAGCCACCCTTGTGTAAGGTATTCACAGTGGCAGTTCTTAGGACATCAGGCACAAACCCTTTGTGCAGACTGAGGTTGAACAGTTTAAATAGGAACTCTTGACACTGCATACTTGCCATTTATGAAAATGGAACCTGGTAAGTTGTCTGATCCCATGGAAGAATTATTTTTTTATCCTTTGACAGGGATAAAGTTAACACTATATTTGCTTGCTAATGGACTATCTGTATCTTTGGGTCAGTCTTCTTCTTCTTCTTCTTCTTTCGGCTTTTTCCCCGGTGATATAATTATGAATGAACCCAATGCTTTGTTTGACTGCATTCTTTGATTTTCTTACAAAACTGAAGAAAGGTTTGTAGTTTCTTTTGGTATTTGTGACAACATTAAGTTCATATTCTGCTTTACATTTCAAATATTGCTCTTAAGCTCCTTGCTCACATATTTCAGGTTGATCTTAAGGTAGGGGAATGGGGATTTCTTGGGCCATTTGATTTTTCCCTCTTTACTTATACAGTTTATTTATATGAGAGTTCAACAGGGAGGTTTATTGGAGAATGTACCATTATATTAAAAGTGAATGGGTACTGACTTTTGTGTGTAGCTGTTTAGGTGCTGGGAAAGGTAAGAGGTGCATGTGGCAGTGCCCCCACTTGGATCAATTTGCAAAGGTTTTTGGGAATTTTGAACATATTTTCTACATGTTGAAGTAGGCTTGATCTGGAGAAGTCTGTTAAAATTGTTTAGTTTGTTAATGGGGTAGTATAATTAGCTCTGGCAGAGAAGACAGGCAATTTTATGATCAGATTTTACCAGGGATGAGGAGATGAAGGGTAGATTATAAGTGATAGTTAATTTGGTAAGGATCAGGTCAAGGATATTAGAGAACATGGTGAGGAATTTTACAATGTGTACTAGCTCATTGACATTAACCAAGTTTAACAAATGTTAAGCATAATGGTAAAAACAATTATTAGGTAGTCATACTTGGTATAGACCTCTCACTCTCTGTCTCTCTAATCTTTTCTTCCCATTGGTGGAGAAGGTCAGAATGGTGACTAGGGGACTCATACGAAGAGCCCCAATATATAATGTATAAAAGCCTTACATTTTTGTGAGATTATGCTCATTTATTCAGAGCTTCTTTGTGCCTGGCTTGGACGCCTGTGACTAAAGACACTGGATTACATCTAAAGCCATCTGTCAAATTACAAATCTGCGAAGAACACTTTTGGGGTCCATTCCCATCATGGTATTAGAAATCCAAAAGACTTGGAGAAATTAAAAACGAGTGATATAAGTATTTTTTTTTTTTTATTTGCTCTAACTCAGTTCTATTTAGTTCTATTTAGCAGTTCTGTGCTGTATTTATTGATTTGTTTGAACTTATCACCATTTGTAAGCCTTAAGTTTTAAAAGAATACCATGTACTGCTCATGTCAATTTCATAGGTTCATAGGTTGGTACTAGGCTATCAGCCCTAGCGTCTATACAAGCCTAGCCATAACAATTCCCTGGCTATTTCTTCCCACAATATTTACTTCCCTGGACCCCTGTCTAGCAGGGTGACTGACGTGATCCCCAGGGTAAATTTCCTATCTCCCATCCAGTCGTCAAGGTTCCTTTTGAAGAGGGCCAAGCAGATGCTCTGTTTGACATGTATGGGCAGTCTATTCCAGAGGACGGGGAGTCTTTGGGTCAGGAAACTATCCCTGCACCATGTTTTGTTCATTGTGATGACAAGGTTTAGGTTCCTGGAGCATGTGGTTCTGATTGATTGGGATTTCTATAAGTGTAGCATGTCCAACATCTCTGGGTTTGACATGGCCTTGTATGTTAAGCAGAGATCGCCTCTGAGTAGACGATATGCAACAAAGTATAGCTGGAGTTTTTTTAGTCAGTCAGCATAGGGCGTCTGCTTTAGGCCTGTTATTCTTTTAGTGAGGTGTTTCTGGGGCCTTTCCAGTTGTTGCAGATGTCTTGTGAGGTACATGCCAAATGGGGCATTGTACTCTATGATGGGTCTAATGATGGATGAGTACAGTGGGATAATGTCCTCCGTTTTTCTGGATGAAAAGCCCTTAGTGAAGAGGTGTGCCACATAGAAGTATTTCCTGACTGTTGTGGTGATGTGGTTATCGAAGGTGAGACCACTGTCCACCTGTGTTCCTAAGTCTTTTATCACACTTTCGGTGTTTAGTGTACTGCCACCTATGTGGCAATTCGTGGGTACAAGCTTTTTCCCAAAGGGGATAACTATACACTTCTTGGCACTGAGCTTGAGCCTATGGCTCTGGCACCAAGGATCGCTTTCTGTAAGGGTCTTTTGTAGAATAGCCACATCATTTGGGGATTAAATAATGGCTCCCAGTTTGCAGTCATCTGCGAACTTTGTTAGCCAGAGTCCCTTAGTGCTGGCCTGTACTTCAGAGAAGTAGATGCCAAACAAGAGCAGTCCCTGGACTGAACCCTGAGGTACTCCACTTGTCATTTGTCTGGAGCTGGATTTGGAGTCAGCTACTTTTACAGTGTGGGTTCTGTCAGTAAGCCAGTTGGCAACCCATCAAGTGACGTAGGGATTTATTCCCAGCTTAGTAAGTTTATATATGATTCCAGAGTGGGGGATGGTGTTGAAGGCCTTGATGAGGTCCAGATAGGCTAGTTGGATGACCTTACCCTCGTCCACGGCTCTGGAGACTGATTTAAAGAATTTACTATTACTCCAATATTTCCTAACCTCCTCTGATACTGCAAAAGCTGTTCTGAGTTTGCCAAAGTTCTTCTGCATTTGCTAAAACTATTTCTAAGTCTTGCAAAGTTTTTCTGTGTTTGTAGAGGTTTTCCTACATTTGCTGACATTTTTCGGTATTTGGGAATATTTCTCAGGGTTTGCAAATTTATTGCCATGGATTCCTGTTACTGCAGGAGTTTTGCTTTTTGTTGTAAAGCATTTATTGCTATACTTGAGCTCAATACCAGCTCATTTTACATTAAGAGGGTTTTATTCTGCACTCTGGTAGGAGCAGAGGGTAGATGCAACCCATCTGAGTTGGGAAATGCTGGTGAAAGGCAAATTGTCTGTTTATTTGATTGGTATGAGGACTTAACTGTGTAAAGTTGGTCATTCTAATGGTATAGAAGCCTTACAATTTTGTAAGACTGTGCTCATTTATTCAGAGCTTTCCTGTGCCTGGCTTGGATACCTATAACTGCAACACCTTGGATTGTATCTAAAGCCATCTGTGGACCTATAAAACTGATATAAATATTTTTACTTATTCATTTATTTTTGCACTTGCTCTATCTCAGTAATATTTAGAAGTTCTGTGTTCCATTTATTGATTTGCTTGAATTTATCACTGGTTTGAATTTATCACTGTTTTTCAACCTGTATCTGTTAAAGAAATGCCATCTGCTTGTCACTCTTCTGCTCTTAGATAATTTTAGCAACATTCTTATATTTCTAACCTTCTCTGATACTGCAAAAGCTGTTCTGAGTTTGCCAAAGTTCTCCTGTGTTTGCCAAAATATTTCTAAGTTTTGTAAAGTGTTTCTGTCTTTGTAGAAGTCTTCTTATAGTTACACACATTTTTCTGTATTTGGGAACATTTCTCAGGGTTTTTGAACTTATTTTCATGGATTCCTGATACTGTAGAATTTTGCCTTTTGTTGTAAAACATTTGTTATTGCACGTAAGCTCAAAACCAGTGTGTCTTTACATTAAGTGGGTTTTCTTCTATACTCTCATAGGAGCAAAGGGCTGATTCAACCCATCTGAGTTGGAAACTGCAGGTAGGAGGCTTATTGTGTGTTTATCTGATCATCCTGATGGTTTAACTTTGTAAAAGTTTTTTATTCTGCTATTGAAAAAGCATTGTGTTTGTGCAGTATGTAAATGTGGTTACCTGTGCCTTTTATATACACAAACCTCTCCAGTTTAAAATCGTTTATAGCAAACACCATCCATAGTCTCCCAGTGTTCATAGCTGCTAAAACAGCTGCCAGTTTGTGCTGAGGGTAGCACAACTGCAGGTCATCCTATAGTATACTACTAACCACTCTCAGACTCTCCCCTACTACTTCCCATCTAGTAAGGGTCTGGTATAATGGATTGGTGTTACCTACCATCTCTGTTTCTGGTCTGGTAGATGTGGGCATCCTGAGGTAATGTAGTAACTGTGTCATGCTGACAGACAGCCATTTAATTTTAGAACAAACAAACACAGTGTGTTAGAGATGTAGATATACAATGCCTTTGGAAGTAAAGCTCTCACATACATGTACAAAAATGTAAACCAGGTTGTCATCTTTATACCAAAAACACTCACAATCAACACTAAGGAACAAACACATAGCCCCACATATGTGGAGGTACTCACATGTAATTGACCCAACCCTCCAAAGCTCCTAAAGGTATCTCTCAGCACTTCACTCAACACATAATTTGAAAATCAGAGTAGCTCTTCTTCCAAAAACATAAGGCAACCCACCACACAGGTAAACGTTCTAGTTATTGGGGATTCAATTGTAAGACATACTAATGTCTCTCTTACCACCTGCATTTTAGCTGGAGTGCTTGTTTGGCTTGCTTGCTGTACTTTGCTGAATATTGATGATCTCTGCATTTTATTTTGAATTAAAATTTTTCATTTAAGCTTTGGTTACCTCTATGTTGTATCTTATTCTTGTATTACATTTGTTTTGTTTTAAGTTTTCTGTTCTGTTGGAGTTTTATGAGGCCTTGAATAGGGTCGCTTAGTGGGAGGAACTTAGAAAAAGTATTCCTCATTTAGCTAAAAATACCTCTATTTAGTTGAAGGGCTTGTTTGGCTTGCTTGCTGTACTCTGCCTGAATATTGCTGATCTCTGTCTGCATTTTATTTTTCCCACCCACCTGTGCAACTGGTGTTGTATTCTTAAACTTGATGGCTTTTGAGTTGCCTGCCCCAATTATAAATCTGATTCTGGACACTCCTCCCAGTCCCATCTCATCAGCTCATTCTACTGAATACAGAGAGATCATTTGGGAAGGCCCACCCTCTTAGTTTCTTAACCTTGAATTATCTTATGTTTCCCTTCCCACTTAACTTAAAAATGCACTTTATTCAGCTGCTTTTACTGTATTTGTGTTTCTTCCTCTTTTATTTTGATTTTGTGGCTTGTTCTTAAAAGTGTTCAATTGTATTTATGCTGCTGCATTTATTACTGTGTGTTAGTAGCCTGATTAAATTTTAACTGTTATTCTAAGCCTCTTAGATTTGGTTTTAGCACTTGCGCTATAGGCCAGTTGTTTTACATTAAGAAGGTTTGTGGGAGGAAAAGGTAGCCTCTGCCCTTCTGAGCTGGGAGTTGCTGGATGAAAGCTTATTGTGTTTGCTTATTTGAACTTTTTTTTAATTATTGCACTTTTGCTGTATCCATCCATACTTGCTGTATCTGGTTCTGTTTGTAAAACTTGACCCCTAAACCAGACCATCTTTTGTTGGAGAGGGTTACCCTGCACCTTACTGGCTGTAGTGTGCCGTTAGAACTTATTTTATTGAAGGTTGCTGGAACAGTGCTCAGTTTTGAGATTTTTTTTATTGGTTAATCTATTTAAATCACTTTGATCTTGTTTGCTGCATAAGCAGCAGTGGACACCGTTGGCAGTTATAGAGACAAACCCTTCTGCCTACAAATTTTCCTTAGTACTCTGCTGGTGCTCCATCATTGAGGTCTCACAATTATCCCTCTCTGACAGGTGATAGCAAAGCTCCTGAAGTACCAATACAGATCCTACCCACTAGCCCTTCGTATTTTTGTTCACTTCTCCTGTTCTCCACTTTACCTGGTCCTTCCTGTCCTCTCCCTGTTTTCTGACCACATCAACTTACCTAGCATTATGGATGTACAATTTCCCACAGTTTCTCCAGCCTGCCTGGTCAACATAGGCATCTGGAGGCAATTAACAATTGTCTCATATACACGGACAGTCCACTTCTAGTCTCCAGAAATTCATTATGTGAGGGATGCAGCTATATCAACAACCTAGATTCCAGGCTCTCTCGCTCACCAGTCAGTTCATCTGATACTATGCAGGTTGTCAGCATGGATACCTCAGCTCTTGCCCCCACCAAGCCAACAACAGATAAACCTACATATGCATAGGTCCTTACCAAACACTTCTAAACATCAGAGACCACCAAAACACAAACACAAGCACAATTCACAAAATACATCCTCTGCAGAACATAGTACACATACTATGCAAACTGGCTCAAGGACAGAACCCACATGGTTAAAATTGCTGGAGTCATGTGAGACTCCAAACCAGTTACAAGTGGTGTCCCACAAGGCTCAGTCCTGGGACCTCTCTTGTTCGGTATATATTTCTCGGAGGTACAGGCCAACACGGAAGGACTGTGGCTGACCAAGTTCGCAGATGACTGCAAACTGGGTGCCATAATCGACTCTCCAGCTGACACAAGCATCCTCCAAAAGGGCCTCATAGAAACAGACAACTGGTGCCAGAGCCATGGCCTGAAGCTAAATGCCAAAAAGTGTATAGTCATCCCTTTGGCAAAAACAAAGTGCCCACAAATTACCACATAGGTGGTAATCCATTAAGTACAGAAGAAGTAATTAGGGACCTGGGGACCCAAGTTGATAGCAATCTCTCATTTGACAACCACGTGGCCAAAGTGGTTAGAAAAACATTTTATATAGCCCACCTAATCATGAAGGGATTCACATCTAGATCAGGGGAGGTCATCGTGACTCTTTACTCATCCCTCATCAGGCCCATAATTGAGTACAATGCCCCTTTTGGGATGTACCTTACCAGACACCTGCAGCAACTGGAAAGACCCCAAAAGTACCTCACCAAGAGGATCAAAGGGCTCAAACAGATGCCATATGCTGCCTGGTTAAAGAAACTCCAGCTCTACTCAGTGGCATACCGCCTGTTCAGAGGTGATCTGTGCCTGACGTATAAAGCCATGTCCAACCCGGAATTAATGGGCATGCTGCACCTCAGAAAATCCAAATCCCATCGAGCTATGCGCTCGAGAGACTTGAACCTCAGCACTGAAATAAATAGGACATGCTGGAGGGACAGATTCATAACCCAGAGGCTCCCTTCACTCTGGAATAAAATCCCAGTCCAGGTTAGGCAGAGTCCCTCACTGACTCTCTTCAAGAGGAATCTTGATGAGTGGATGGGAGATCGTAGGTTTACCCCGGGTATCACTTCTGTGTCACTGTTAGACAGAGGCACAGTATACTACCTCGAAAAAGGGCATAGCAAAATAAATTTAAAATGGGTGGCGAAAGCCAAACACATTCTGGCTAGGCTTATAAATGCCCTAGGGCAGATAGCCTAGTATGAACCTATGAACCTATGAACCTATATCACACACCAGTGTCTCACCAGTCAGGCATCTAAGGCATAACACTAAAACAAACATTTTATTCATAGGTGACTTACTTGTGAGACATGCAGATGTCCCTCTCACCAGGTTAGATAAGGAAAAAGCCATGGTCAGCTGTCTGTCAGGTGTCAGGATCTGCCACATCACGCACGCGCTCAAGTATCTCTACTGCAGGCACTGTTATGACTCTGTCATAGTCCATGTTGGTGTGAACAACTTGAGACTTATCTCACTGGACTATATGAAGAGACAAGACTGAGCTCTCTGATTATCTGTCTCAGGCAGGTATATCCCCAGTCTTAAACAGCATTTTACCTTTGCCTAGGGTGATACCTCATTACAAAAAAAAAATAATTGACTTCAAAAATTGGCTTAGTTTCTACCGTCATTAAAAGGGAATTCAATATCTGTCAGCCTGGGATGACATGGTCAACAGACCTTGATGCTTTGCCAGGGATAGTCTGCATCTTTTGCCCCTGGGATTTTGGTTACTGGCTAAGGCTCTTTCCACCCCATAGTGCCTTTTTTAGGCAATGTCACAAGAACAAAATTCCCAATGTAAAAATACCCTCTAAAAACAACCTCAAGGATATGCTGCTAAATCCCAGGAGTCTAAACCAGAAACTGCACTCACTGGATGCAGTCCTCACCTTGGAAGATGTGGACATTTGTGCAGTTACTGAGACCTAGTTTAAGACTGCGGAAGCACCCCGGCTATACCAGGTTACATTTACTTCCATCCATTCAGACCCCAATCTGAAGGTGTGACAACTAAAGGAGGTGGTTTATCAGTATTTATTAAAGATAAATAAATCTCTAGAGTGGTTAAACAGCACTATTCCCTTGCATTACACCAGGTGCAATTGACTGTAAGTAAGACCCCACTTCAGGTCATTCTCAGCTATAGGACCCTCCGTGAATCAGGACATCCACTCAGCCTACTTGGACCTACTTCATTTAATCATGATACAACAAACACCCTGGTTTTGGGTGACTTTAATTTCCCATCCATTGACTGGGTATATTATACGTGTTCTAACTCACTTGCTCAATAGTCCCTGGAATTCGTTAACTCTAATGCCCTGGACTGATTGGATCACACACCCACAAGTGTCTCAAACATCCTGAATCTTGTGCTTACCAACATGTGGGACCACTGCACCACCCCAAGTGTGTGGATATCCCTAGTGAGATTTGACCACAAATCAGTCTTGTTAAAAGTAACTATAACACAAGAACACAAGACCCCCCCCCCCCCCTTCGCAACAACTAGACTAAAAAACTTCTTCAAGGCAAGTTACAACCTCTTATGTGACAAAATAAATAGCTAAATAGGAGAAGGAAATTACTGTCTAAGAGTAAGAAGAAATGATCTCAAAACTTGAAACACTTCCTCCTCAACTTAAACAAATAAGACTCCCAGTCAAGTCCTCCAAAACTAAATATGAATCCAAATTAGCTTCCATAACAAAGGATAACCACAAGCATTCATTAATTACATCTGTAACCTCAAAGGTAAGGCTAGATTTGCTCTGAACTTGTAGTTAATGGTACTACATATACAGAACCTGTGGATATAGGAAACCTGCTGACTGACAGGTTCAGTGAGAACTTCACTTACCTGTCCCTGCCACATATACACCAAAGCATCCCTAACATCTGTTCCCCACCTAGTGTCTACAAGGAACAGGTTTTAAACACCCTCTCTAAGGCCAGAAACACAGACTCTATGGAATCAGGTAACACCCCGGCCTGTATTCTACCTGGGTTAAAACAGGAATTAACATCATCATTGGTCACACTTTTCAATCACAGCCTAAGCACTGGCTTCATCCCGGTGGAATGGAAAATACCTACCATCATCCCTCTGAACAAAGGTAGGTGATCCACGAACCCCAGGAACTATAGAACCATTACCCTGACCAGCCTTATCTACAAGGCCATGGAACGAATCAACATGGACCTTTTTAACAAAGATATAGGAAATCTCCAATGTTCGAAACCACCCAGTTTGGCTTTGTCAAAGGGAGCTCATGCCTATTAAACTTGGTGGACTTCTTTGAGTCACCAAAGTCCTAGTCTAGGGCAAATCTGTGTATACGACCTACCTAGACTTAGCCAAAATCTTCGACACAATCCCCCAATCAGGCTTCAATAATAAACTCACCCTGCTGGGTATCAACCCATATATTGTCAGATGGGTTGCAAACTGGCTCACTAATAGAACTCATACGGTCAAAATAGGAGACTGCACCAGACCTGTAACCAGTGTTGTTCCATAGGGATTGGTTCTGGGACCCATACTGTTCAGAATCTACTTCTCTGAAGTACAGGCTAAAACAAAAGGACTGTGGCTGACAAAGATTGCTGATGACTACAAACTGGAAGTGATCATTAAAACTCCTAGAGATGTCAATATCAGGCTCTTACGCAGACTAATGACTGTTGCCAAATTCATGGTCTTAAAATTAAACTTAATGCAAAAAATGCATTATAATTCCCTTCAGCAAGGATGGTGTTCCTGCAAACCACTACATCAATAGCAATACCCTAAGCAAAAAGTCAGTGGTGAGAGATCTGGGCACACAGATTGACATAAACCTTAACTTTGATTACCATGTCTCCATAGTGGTAAGAAGGACATTTTATATTGCTCATCTCATAAGTAAGGGCATTGCCTCCAGAAAAAAAGAGGTTATTACCCCTGTACTCTTCCCACATCAGGCCAATAATAGAGTACAATGCTCTCTTTGGTATGTTCCTTTCCAAACACCTGCAGCAATTGGAGAGACCACAAAGGTTCCTTAAAAAGAAAATTCAGGGTCTTCAAGATCTGTCTTATGGGGACAGACAGAAATCATTTCATAGGTTCATAGGTTCATAGGATGGTACTAGGCTATCGGCCCTAGGGCCTATACAAGCCTAGCCATAACAATTCCCTGGATATTTCTTCTCGCAATATTTACTTCTCTGGACCCCTGTCTTGCAGGGTGACTGACATGATCCCCGGGGTGAATTTCCTATCTCCCATCCAATCATCAAGGTTCCTTTTGAAGAGGGCCAATGAGGTGGTCTGCTTGACATGTATGGGCAGTCTATTCCAGAGTATGGGGAGTCTCTGGGTCAGAAACCTATCCCTCCAGCATGTTTTGTTCATTGTGATGACAAGGTTTAGATCCCTGGAGTGTGTGGCTGTGAGGGATTGGGATTTCTTTAAGTGGAACATGTCCAACAGCTCAGGGTTTGACATGGCCTTGTATGTTAAGCAGAGATCGCCTCTGAGTAGACGATATGCCACAGAGTATAGCTGGAGTTTTTTTAGACGGTCAGCATATGGCATCTGCTTTAGGCTTGTGATTCTTTTAGTGAGGTATTTCTGTGGCCTTTCCAGCTGTTGCAGATGTCTTGTGAGGTACATACCAAACGGGGCATTATACTCTATAATGAGTCTAATGAGGGATGAGTACAGTGGGACAATGACCTCCTTTTTTCTGGATGAAAAACCCTTAGTAATGAGGTGTGCCACATAGAAGGATTTCCTGACTGTTGTGGTGATGTGGTTATCGAAAGTGAGACCACTGTCCACCTGTGTCCCTAAGTCTCTCATCACACTTTCGATGTTTAGTGTACTGCCACCTATGTGGTAATTCATGGCTACATGTTTTTTTCCAAAGGGGATAACTATACATTTTTTGGATTTAAGCTTGAGCCCATGGCTCTGGCACCAGGCATCTGTTTCTATAAGGCCCTTTTGTAGAATATCCACATCATTTGGGGATTCAGTAATGGCTCCCAGTTTGCAGTCATCTGAGAACTTTGTTAGCCAGAGTCCCTTAGTGTTGGCCTGTGCTTCAGAGAAGTAGATGCCAAACAAGAGTGGACCCAGGACCGAACTCTGAGGTACTCCACTTGTCACTTGTCTGGAGCTGGATTTGGAATCGGCTACTTTTACAGTCTGGGTTCCGTCAGTAAGCCAGTTGGCAAACCATCGAGTGATGTAAGGATTTATGCCCAGCTTAGTAAGTTTATCTATGATTCCAGAGTGGGGGATGGTGTTGAAGGCCTTGGCGAGGTCCAGATAGGCTGTGTCGACCTCCTTACCCTCGTCCACAGCTCTGGAGACTGATTTGATGAAGTCAATCAGATTCAGGAGACAAGATTGGCCCTTCACAAACCCAAACTGGGTGGGGTCCAGTGTTTGAAGGTTGCCAGTGTCTTTGTTTATAAGTTCCATAATAATGCGTTCCATGCCCTTGCAGATAGGGCTTGTCAGACTGATGGGACAGGAGTTACCGGGATCCAAGGCGGATCCCCCCTTGCGGAGTGGGATAACTGTAGCTGTGCGCCACTCAGTGGGCATGAAGCCTGAGGCGAGGCTTTGATTAAACATGACACTTAGGTGAGGTGTCAGTTCATTTTGTAGTTCATGTAGTACACAGCCTGGGATGTCATCTGGCCCCATGGATGCTGTATTTTTAGCTTTGGAGAGTAAGGTTTCTACATGTGTGGCCATGATTACTGGAATTTGGCAATCTTTTGGTACTGAGATGGGCCCTTTAGGGGGGTGAGAGGAGGGTGAAGTTGGCACTAAATCAATCTGCCAGGATATTGGAAATATCCTTGGGATCAGTATATTTAATGCCATTCTGTTGTAGCTCAGAGCAGATCTGAGCATTGCCATTTAGATTCTTAACCTAACTATAGAATGACTTGTGGTTGTCTTTGGAATCTTTGGCAATTTTATTTTCATAACTAGCTTTTGAGGATTTTATGAGGGATCTCAGCTTCTTACTGAGTCTGGTGAGGGAGTTTTTTGCATCCTGGGATTTTCCTCTTTTCTGCAACAGTTTCTTCCTTGTGTTGTATAGTTTGTTTATAGCAGGGGACCACCAGATTGGCTTCCTTTTTTTGGAGAAGAACATCTTGGTTCTATTTGGGATGGCACGATTCATGCACGAGTGGATGTGCTCGTACAGTGCCTTAGTGTAGGATTCTGCAGTCGAACTTTCAGATCCTGCCTGCATGGGTGTCATGAAGTTTGTCACTTCTGATTTCAGTAGCATGAAGTTGGCTTTGGAGAAGTTTTTTAAGGAGGTTTCCTTACAGGGGGGTGGGGATGAGATGTGGATTTCAAGGGTGATTTGCTTATGGTCAGACCTGAGCAATGAGGGGGGGGGGGTGACCACTGGTGTGGAGCATCTATTTCCCATGTTGGTAATGACCAGGTCTACGATATTGGAGGCCCTGGTGGGACAATGGATTAGTGGATCCAGGGCATTGGAATTTATGAATTCTAAAAACCATTGGGAAAAGGAGTTGGTACCCAAGTAGTTTTCCCAGTTAATGGCAGGGTAGTTGAAATCACCCAGTATTAGGGTGTTTGGTTATATCTTAACATTTTCCAGTATGTTTAGAAAGGTGTAGTGAGAATCTTGGGGCATGGTTGGAGATCTGTAGCAAGCTACAATTTGGATTGCAGTCTTACCTAGTGTTAGTTGCACCTGGAGAATTTCAAATGCATTGTGTTGGGCAACTAGCCTGGAGGTGTGAATATCCTTGGTGAATATGGACACTCTTCCACCTTTAGTGTTTTGGTCTTGGTTTTGTGGCCGAAAAGTGTGGTAAGAGTTGTAGCCTTTTATTGCAGGTGTGCTCTCTGGAGTATTGAACCAGGTCTCAGTTACTGCACAGATATCAATATTCTCCATTTTTAGGAGTGCCTCGAGAGAGTGCATTTTGAGGTTTAGACTTCTAGCATTGAGTAGCATTACCTTCAGACTTTGCATACTTGTATCTGTTATGGTGGTGGTTTTATCATTTGAACCTTGCCTACAAAAGGCACTATAGGGGTGGCAAGAGCTTTAGCCAGTAATCTGAATCACAGGGGTGACAAGTGCAGACCATCTCTGGCAAAGCATCGTGGTTTGTCGGTCATGTCTTCCCAGGCAGACAGATACTGGATCCCCTTTGAATGACACCAGAAGCTTAGCCAATTGTTGAAGTCAATTATTTTGTCCTTATACTGTGGTATCATTCTGGGCAAAGGCAGGATGCTACTCAGGGCTAGGGTCATACTTGCCTGGGCCACATGATCCAAGATCTCTTCCATGTCTCTTTTCATGTAGTCCAAGGAGGTACGTCTCAAGTCGTTCACTCCAGCATGGATAATGACAGAGTTGTATTTGTACTTGTTGTGGAGTGACTTGAGTGCATGCTTTATGTGGTGGATCCTGGCTCCCGACAGGCAGCTGACTGTAATTTTCTCCTTGTTCAGCCTGGTGAGTGGGACATCAGTGTGCCTGACTGTAGAGTCACCTATGACTAAAGTGTTGGGTACATTGTCTTGCTTAGGGGCTGTTGTTGGGTGGCACACTGGTGTTGTGAGCTATGTGTCACTTTGGTTGTGACTGGTGTTTGTTTGCATTTCAGCTTCGGAGGTCCTTGTTGCTTGGGCAGGTTAATGTTAAGGGCCTCTGCATATGTGGGTTTAGTGTTTCTATGTGTGGGTGCTGATGGTGTGGGTTTTAAAGGGCTATGAGTTGCTTGAGGTGTAGTACAGGTGTTAACCTTCTCCTCTTGACTGTCTAGCACAATCTTGACTGGAGAGAGCTTTGCTTCCAGTTTGGCTATGCAAGTGCATCTCTCGCAGGTTGTAATATTGGGTGGTAGGAGGAGAGGATTGTCTGTGTACATGAGGCAGTTGCCGCCTTGCCCCAGTATGCCCAAATTCACCAGATGGACAGGAGAAATCACTGGAAGCTGACCCTTGGACATGCCTGTTTAGGTGCTTGTTTTGTAAAGTTTAAGAGCTGTTTTCCCTTACCTTTGCAATGTACTTTGCAATTATAGGCTGTTTAGTGCCTACAATTAATTTCTCCTTATTGACAAGGAGAGTTGAGTGCTTGTATCAGTTTCAGGCTTCCTAGTGCTTTCCAGCAGGTTCTAGAGCAAGTGCTAGTCACAGGGGTTCAGATTTTAGTGCTACTACTAAGAAACCAGCTAGTTCTAAGAGTAAATTTGAAGAGCAGACTTTCTGGAACCTGGAATAGTTTAACTGTAGCCTCACAGTGCTGCACAATGCAAAAAATGTGCAAACACACACGTTTTTAAGCCAGAAAGATGAAAGGAATAGAAATCCACCAAAAAATGCTAATAAAATTACAATTTCAGAGCTAGAAACCACTCCTCTAGCGTTAGATAGGCAGTACAATGCACACCAGTCCCACTGGTAAGCAGTAGGACTTTCCTCTACCACGGCAAGGTCTGGATAGCTCTGAACACAGAAAATAAAGTCCTGAGACAAGCAATGCCTGGGATATGGACTGGCTAGGAAAGGTGGGAAATGAGAAAACAAGACAATATTTTTTTTGTTGAAACAGGCTAAGCAATGCAATAATACAGTAAATAAACACAGAAAAGGCTAACTCGCTTGAGTGTATAGTCCTAAACAGTAAATGCAATAAAATCTCTACAAAATTAGCAATTTAAAACTTTTTAAATGAAACAAGGCAAGTGCACAACTGAAAAACAATTTAAGAGGCAGTAATACAGCAGAATAAGTAGCTAGTCAACATATACAGAGAAGTCTATATATACAGAAAAGCAGCTAAAACACACAAACAATTCAGATGCAGTGCAACCTAGAATGCTTGAGTTGTAGCAATATTAAGGCAATTACAGTCATAATAAATGCTCTAAAATATACTCTATATTTCCAAAATGTTTGAGAAGCACAGACAGAACACAAGGAGAATCAGGCATTTTTTTTGAAAAGGAAAAAGGAGAAACAGAAGGCCTTCTCAGATGTTCCCTCTGTATGAGGTAGAATGAGCTAATGACACTAGACTGGGAGGAGTGTCCCATATCAGATTTACAGTAGGGGCAGGCAACTGCAAAACCACCAAGTATAGCAACAAGACACAAAGAGAGAGGGAGGGTTGGGTCTAATACTAAAGCTATTAGCCTACAGACAGTAACACTACAGAAAGCCACAAAATGAAACTTTTTAAACAGATAAAGGAGCAAAGAGTCTCTACAGAATACTTTTAACCGCAAACAAATCAGTTACCTGTGCAGATTAGTTAATAGCAATAAAATACATTAAAACTATGCAGCAGGCAATAAAAAGTGCTATATGTAAATTGCTAGAAACAATAATCAGTATAAATAATCCAAAAAAACAGGATAATTATATATCTCAGATCAGAGTTGTAGTCAACGCCCCTCCTCCACTCTGCTCAGTGTGTATAGACAGAAATCCTCTCAAAGTTAGGGCTTAAATACCAGAAGATACAACCTCATTCAACTTTTTTGATTAAAAAAAGCACAAAAGGACCAGCCCCCACTAGCCAGTAGCCAATTAACACAATCTAGCCAAGGTAAAGAAAAATTTCTGCTAATTCAAAATGGCCTGTTCATGTGCTTTGAACAATCACTGTAGAAAGAAACAGGCCCAGAGTGAGCAAATCTGAACTAGGACAATACTAAAGCTATTAGCCTAGAGACAGTAAACACTACAGAAAGCCACAAAATGAAAGTTTTTAAACAGATAAAGGAGCAAAGAGACTCTACAGAATGCTTTTAACTACAAACAAATCAGTTACCCATGCAGATTAGTTAATAGCAATAAAATACACTAAAAACTATTTAGCAGGCAATAAAAAGTGCTATATATAAATTGCTAGAAACAATAATCAGTATAAATAATCCAAAAAAAAAAAACAGGATACTTATATATCTCAGATCAGAGTTGTAGTCAATGCCCCTCCTCCACTTGGCTCAATGTGTATAGACAGAAATCATCTCAAAGTTAGGGCTTAAATACCAGAAGATACAATCTTAGACAACTTTTTTGATTAAAAAAAGCACAAAAGAACCAGCCCCCACTAGCCAGCAGCCAATTAACACAATCTAGCCAAGGTAAAGAAACACTTCTGCTAATTCAAGATGGCCTGTTCATGTGTTTTGAACAATCACTGTAGAAACAAACTGGCCGATACAGACTACTCACGGGCAACCTGTACCTTGCATATAGAGCAATCTCTGATGGCATATGGGTCACTCACTCAATGGACCTTATCCTGGTATGTGACATCAACAGAACTTGCTAGAGACACAGACTTTCCTCGCAAAGGTTGCCTCACCTTTGGAACAAGATTCTTATTCATGTTAAACAAAGCCCTTTGTTGGCCCTGTTCAAGCATAATTTGCATGACTGGATGGGTAACTGGAAATTCACCTGAGGGGTCCACCTGTGTCTCTCTTGGATAGGAGCAATAGGTGCTGATTTTAGTGCCTGCTTGAACCAGATACCCTTGGGAACATAGGTTGAGCTTGGCTAGGCATGTAAGGGCCCTGGGGCTTTTAGTCTACTAACCTCGTATGATTCTATGATCTGATGAACCCATGAACAAGATCTCATTGAGATGTCCGTCTGGAGCCAGAATCCACCAGATTATGCATGCACTTAGGTTTTAAACCACAAGAACAAGTATAACATGGTCATAGTCCACGTAGGTGTAAATGACCTAAGATGTACCTCACTGGACTATATGAAGAGAGACATGATGGTGACTCTAAATATGTGTCTCAGGCAGGTATGAATCTAGGATACTACCTTCACCAAGGATGATGCCACAGTGCCAGCAAAAATGATTGACTTCAACAATTGGCATAGTTTCTGGTGTCACAAGGGGATCCAATATTGGTTAACCTGGGAAGACATGATTGACAAACCACAATGCTTTGCCATGGATAGTTTGCACTTGCCAACACTTGGCTTCCAGATACTTGCAAAAACTTTATCTATCCCCATAATGCCTTTTTTTAGGCCCTGTCAAGTTGTTAAACCCTCCAACATAAAAACAAAATTACTCACAACCACCTAAATATATTGCTGCTTAACACTAAGAGTTTAAATAAAAAAACTGCATTCCTTGGAAGCAATCCTCACCCTGGAGAACATAGACATACGTACAGTCACAGAAACATGGTTCAGAACTATGAAGAGCACCCCAGCTATCAAAGGCTACAATGACATATATACATTTTGATCCTCTCAGCTCAGGATAAAACAAAGGAAAGAGGTGTCTTGGTGTTCATTAAGGAAAAGTACACTGCTAGACTGGTCCAACAACATGACCCATTTGAGCATCTCCATGCCCAAGTAAAAACAGATGTGACTCCCAATCATATCATTGCTAGCTATAGATCCCCTAACATGAGTCTGGAAAACCACACCTCTTACCTATACCTACTGGAATCTCTTAACATTCAGCCTAACACCATACTAGTGGGTAACTTCACTTATCCCTCTGTAAACTTGGAGAATTAGACCCATAATTCATTTGCTCAGAGGTTTTTGGACTTTTCAATGCAAATACTCTGGAGAAACTAGTTAGCTCCCCAAGTACAGGTACAGATATCCTAGACTTGGTTCTCACAAACTTGGGAGGATGCTGCTCCCTCCCATGAATTAACTCCTTCCTAGTAAGATCTGACTACAAAATGATCTCCTTTAGTATTACAACTAACCTAGAACCCCCATCAAACTCCAAAGAACTTTGCTGGAGCCAATTACTTCAAACTAAGTGACAGCTTATTAAACTTCCAAGCTTCTCCAAACCCAGATGACACTGAGTCCTACTCTGTGCTCTACACAAAAACCCTGTACAACCACATTCATAGCTACATACTGGAGGCAGTACCTGTCCAATTCAAACGTATGTTGACTAGCAAAAATAAAGCAGCCTAGTAGACCCTTAGCATAAACAGGCTATTCCACAAAAGGAAAAACAAATACTTTCCAAAGCCAAGAAGGAACAGACAAAACAGTGCAAAAAGATATTCACCAGTCTAAACAAACACATTAGAGAGCTGATTAAATGTGCCAAAGGAAAGTACAAGGCAAGGATAGCTTCCCAGGTGAAAAATAACCATAAGATTTTTTTTTTAATTATGTTAGTAACCCTAGGGGAAATGCTCAGCAATGTAACAAGTTAATTATGAATGGCAATACTTATACCCAGCCTGAAACTATAGCAAACATGCTAGCTGACAAGTTCACTTCAATCTTTTCTGCCCCATCACCTCCTACCACATTCAAAGAAATACTCACAACATTCCCCTACTAGTCATTATGGGAGAACAGATCCTTACTGCACTCACAAAAGCCAAAAACACAGCCTCCATGGGTCCCGGCAATATTCCAGGATTCTTCTTGAATAGCTTAAAGCAGATTCTATGAGGGCCACAAGAAACACTCTTTAACCACAGCTTACAGATGGGTTTTGTACTAGAGGAATAGAGGATTGCAACAGTCATCCTGTTGCACAAGGAGGGGCCCATCAACTGACCGAGGGAACTACAGATCCATAAGCTTGACAAGTCTTATCTGCAAGGCCAAGAAATGAATTATCATGGACCTGATCAATAAAAACACAGGAAATATCCAAACTCTGGGCCATAGTCAACTTGGCTTTGACAAATGAAGGTCTCGCCTTCTTAGGCCAGTGGAGTTTATTTGAGAAAGTCTCCAGGGCCATGGATGAGGGTAAAACAGTACACACTGCTCAGCTAAACCTGGCAAAAGCTTTTGACACAATACCCCATTTGGGATCATAGATAAACTTAGTAAGTTAAGCATAAGCCCTTATGTCTTACTGATAGAACACGTGCTGTCCAGATATGCAAATCCACTTCTGATAAGAAACATGTTACTAGCAGAGTCCCAGAGGGCTCAGTGTTGGGAATCCTCCTGTTTGGTATATACTTCTCTGAAGTGAAGGCCGATGTTGGGGGCCTCTGGATCACCAGGTTTGTCAACAACTGTAAACTGTGAGCAATCAGTGAATCCCCAAATGATGATGACATCCAAAAACAGGCCTAAAAATGAGAAACTACTGGTGCCAAAACCATGGTCTGAGAGTAAATGCTAAAGAAATGCATAATTATACCTTTTGGTAAATCTGATATCCAGGAAAATTATAAAAGTGGCAGTACAACACTAAAAGTAGACACAGTGGAGAGGGATAGTAACCTAAACTTTATTCACCAGGTAGCTAAGATAGAGAGGAAATCCTTCTGTGTGGCTCAACTTATAAGTAAAGGCATGGCATAAAGGTCAAAGGAAGTCATAGTGTAATTTTACTTGTCCCTCAACAGGCCCATAATCAAGTACAATGCACCCTTATGCATGTACCTAACAAGGTACTTACACCAAATAGAATAGCTCCAGAGGTTTTGCTCTAAAAAAATACAGAGTAAGTTACATGTCTTATGTAGACCAACTAAAGGTTCTATCCCTTTTCTCCATCTCATATCATTTATGGAGAGGTGACTTATGCCTAAACTACAAGGCATACTCTGATCAAACCCTGATAGGTTCATAGGTTCATAGGTTGGTACTGAGCTATCTGCCCGAAGGCATATATTAGCCCAGCCACATTGTGCGGTATTCACCGCCCCTTTAGTAGTTCCCTAGACCCTTATACTAGCAGCTAGTACCCTTGGCCCCTATCTAGTAGTGCTGTTGGTGTGATCCCTGGTGTGAACTTTCTGTTACCCATCCACTCATCAAGGTTCCTGTTGAAGAGTGATAGTGAGGGGCTCTGTCTAATGTAGATCGGGACCCTGTTCCATAGTAAGCGAAGTCTCTGCAAAGGGAATCTATCCCTCCAGCATGTTCTGTTCATTGTTGTGTTGAGGTTTATATCCCTAGAGCGTGTAGCTCGAGTAGATTTGGTTTTGCTAAGATGGAGCATGTTCAACAATTCTGGGTTGGACATGGCTCTGTACGTTAGACAGAGATCGCCTCTGAGAAAGTGGTATGCAACAGAGAACAGTCTTAGCTTTTTCAATCGTGCTGCATAGGGCAACTGTTTGAGGCCAGTAATTCTCTTGGTTAGGTACCTGATAAAAATGTTACATATTTGCAAGAAAAACTATACAAGAGCTACTCCTACCATGGACCTGAGCCTTATTTGTGACTCTAACAGAACTAAATGAGCAGACAGATTCATATCCCAAGGGCTGCCTTATCTATGGAATAAACTTCTCATCTCTGTAAGACAAAGACAGTCCCTCGCTCTCTTCAAAAAAATTTTGGATAAATGTATGGGGGTCAGTAAAGTCACTCCTGGGGTACTGTCCCTGTTCCTTATGGACAGAGACAGACTGTAAAATGACTCAGGACTCCAACACCCAAAGACCCACTACTTGATACTACTCCATCCGACAGCCGGGGAATTAAGATATAATATTGTCAGCTAGGCTTCTAAAGATTCCTGTTCCATTAGCCTAGTAATCATCAATGAACCTACAGCTGTTCAGGTCACTATATCGATGCCAATACTGTTCACCAGATTAACTTATGTCCGCGACATCATTCACTGCACTGAGAAGTCAGTGCCAATCATCTGCCATGTATTGGGGCTCTTCATATGAGTTCCCTAATAGGTGTTTCCAGTGTTGCAGATGGAGCAGGTGTTTAAAGGTTTTCATTTCTCTGCTGCACCATACAGAAGCCCTTCTAGTAGCCATAGCCACTTGCCATGTTGATATCAGTAGGGAAATGGTAGCAACTTTGTGTCAACTCATGTCACAGAAACCACATCATATGAATCAATGAGCATCATGGCAGTAAGACAATGTGCCAAAGCAGTTCAGTGTGCCCAGAACAGACGAGCATAAAGTGGGGGTCAGAGCTGTGCACATTACACATGGTACTTTGCCTCTATCAGCATCTATATTATCCAACAGCATGACAATATCAAGCAGATCGCAACATCAACATATGAATCATCACCTGTAGACCGCTGAGTAGACTGCCAAATCATAAGAATGTGTAGGTATAATGGTTTGTGACCTACCATGGTTGTGCACAGGCATACACAGACCTCATGTTGCACTGTACAGATATTAATCCACTCTGGATTATGCAGTTCAGAATTATTTAATTAAAACTGCATCGCTAGCATTATTACTTAGTTACAAGCCTAGAGACAGCATGATGTGATAGAAGCAACAATCACATTTATAGGGCTCATTGTGCTTTTCAGTGTTCTACATTAGACCAAGTAGATTTTCAGGAAGTTTTACTGAAGAGTATTAAAACATTATATATACATATTCTACATCAGCTGTACTAATAATGCATATTCTAGGGACAGATGTGGTGATAAATGGATATGTTTAACTTTTCTTTTGGAAGGGGTTGATTGACAGCAGCTTGCAGACAGTGGGATGGACAACACAGGGAAGTATGAATGGGGAAATTGAGCATAGAAGTCATGGGTCCATGTATTAGTAAGGCAACAGATGAATATCTGAAAAGCGGTGAGTAGTGGAACAATCAGTTTGGTTTCTGACAAAAACAGAAAGGATTGGGTTGGACTGAACATGCACTGCTACAAAGAGTCAGGTGACATGCACAGAGAAGGGAGTGCATTTGAGGACACAGACCTTGTAGCTTATTCTGGATGTGTCTAAGGGACATGTGGTGTTGATTGTTTGGACACAGGTCTATCTAGTCAGACCACAGGGTACATGATGAACCAGTCTCTGCTCAGGATGTCCTAGCTAGATAGCTGTGGAGATATGACTGTGATAGCAGTGTTTGAGCATGTGTGTAGAAAAGGTACAGTGAATGGCACACATATTACTTCCCAGGCACTGACCACACTTTTATGTCCCCATGCACAGGTGTATAAATGACATGAAAGAGCAACATAGCATCAGTGACTTGAAAAGTTCAACCCAGCAGAGACTCATGTTACTACAGGCTTTATGTGTGTTTTGAATGTGCCTTCTAACCACTGACAATTCTGATACAACCTTCTGGAACTCTGTGTGGTTGGACCTTGTTGTGCATATCAGTGCAGTAGGTGCCCAAAACAGACAGGCAAAACAGGTCCATCACAAGGTCACTGATATGATACTACAAAGCAGCATGAAAATCTCACTGCAAGCATTGCTAATTTCCTTTAAAATAGAAAGAACATAACATACCTTTTCTAAAATTCTGACAGTGAAATAAATACTTATATGAGACTAACTTAATTTTTACAGTTGCAGTGATGCATCAAAGAAAATGCTCCAAAGGGTCTCCACCTTGCAGTCCAACACTACACACTGTGCACTGCCACATTTACAAGAAGCTGTCTACTTGGGAGTTACAGGGGGGATCTTACTGTACATCAGTACACAAAACATCCAACCTGTTTTGCTCTTTAACTATTGCAAGAAACACCAAAAGTAGATCTACAAATCTGCATCTCAGCAAACATCCGATGCACCATTACCAGTCATTAATGATGTTCTGTTTGCATAGTAAAATGTATTGATTTAACCCAGAATGT